>NC_139996.1:30414993-31014993 GCF_964263955.1 Coregonus lavaretus | reverse complement strand
ATTAGAACAGTAAAAAGTAATATGTCATACCCGTGGTATTTCCGCCAATCAGCATTCAGGGCTCGAACCACCCGGTTTATAACAAAGCGAGGATTAGGTTTTTTTGTTTGACACTGATAAATAACATATTAACAAGAGTACACCAACATGACTTAGATCTGTTACTTCCAATATAGCTTTCTGAACTTAACTATGGCATTTACATAAACAACTGATATTTTTTAAATACAAATTACTTTACATAAAGACAGTCAACTTTATTGGAGGGGGCTGCCAATAAACTGCCTGGACCTCAAACCAGCAAAGCCTCTCAAACAAACCAACTGAAAAGGAAAAGGACATTATTGCAGTGGCTTAACATAATGAACATTGCTCGTTAATATCTGCACCTTTCTGTGTCTCCTTTTATATAAACCATACTCCATAGAAAGCCAACCAAGTCTCAATTCAAGACCGGTCTCATGTCAACTACTGTCAATAATTCCCTGCCATGCATCATCTCCATCACCTGAATCTATAAAGACTCTTAAACTGAACTGCATCTCTGCCTCCGCCTGCTTTTTAACTGGAGTCCCACAGTAGGTGGGCATCACCACAACCCTCACCTAAACCTCCAATCTTGCCATCACTAGCTGGCTACCACCCGGTTACTCAACCCTGCACCTTAGAGGCTGCTGCCCTATATACAGTTGAAATCAGAAGTTTACGTTCACTTAGGTTGGAGTCATTAAAAATCGTTTTTCAACCACTCCACAAATGTCTTGTTAACAAACTATAGTTTTGGCAAGTCGTTTAGGACATCTACTTTGTGCATGACACAAGTAATTTTTCCAACAATTGTTTACAGACAGATTATTTCAATAGAAATTAACTGTATCACAATTCCAGTGGGTCAGAAGTTTACAAACACTAAATTGACTGTGCCTTTAAACAGCTTGGAAAATGTCAGAAAATGATGTCATTGCTTTAGAAGCTTCTGATAGGCTAATTGACATCATTTGAGTCAATTGGAGGTGTACCTGTGGATGTATTTCAAGGCCTACCTTCAAACTCAGTGCCTCTTTGCTTGACATCATGGGAAAATCAAAAGAAATCAGCCAAGACCTCAGAAAAATAATTGTAGACCTCCACAAGTCTGGTTCATCCTTGGGAGCAATTTCCAAACGCCTGAAGGTACCACGTTCATCTGTACAAACAATAGTACGCAAGTATAAACACCATGGGACCACGCAGCCGTCATAACGCTCAGGAAGGAGAAGCGTTCTGTCTCCTAGAGATGAACGTACTTTGGTGCGAAAAGTGCAAATCAATCCCAGAACAACAGCAAAGGACCTTGTGAAGATACTGGAGGAAACAGGTACAAAAGTATCTATATCCACAGTAAAACAAGTCCTATATCGACATAACCTGAAAGGCCGCTCAGCAAGGAAGGAGCCACTGCTCCAAAACCTTCATAAAAAAGCCAGACTACGGTTTGCAACTGCACATGGGGACAAAGATCGTATTTTTTGGAGAAATGTCCTCTGGTCTGATGAAACAAAAATAGAACTGTTTGGCCATAATGACCATAGTTATTTTTGGAGGAAAAAGGGGAAACCTTGTAAGCCGAAGAACACCATCCCAACCGTGAAGCACGGGGGTGGCAGCATCATGCTGTGGGGGTGCTTTGCTGCAGGAGGGACTGGTGTACTTCACAAAATAGATGGCATCATGAGGAAGGAAAATTATGCTGATATATTGAAGTAATATCTCAACTTCATGACTGATGTCTTAAAGCTTGGTCGCAAAGGGTTCTTCCAAATGAACAATGACCCCAAGCATACTTCCAAAGTTGTGGCAAAATGGCTTAAGGACAACAAAGTCAAGGTATTGGAGTGGCCATCACAAAGCCCTGACCTCAATCCTATAGAAAATGTGTGGGCAGAACTGAAAAAGAAAGTGCGAGCAAGGAGGCCTACAAACCTGATTCAGTTACACCAGCTCTGTCAGGAGGAATGGGCCAAAATTCACCCAACTTATTGTGGGAAGCTTGTGGGAGGTTACCCGAAATATTTGACCGAAGTTAAACAATTTAAAGGCAATGCTACCAAATACTAATTGAATGTATGTAAACTTCTGACCCACTGGGAATGTGATGAAAGAAATAAAAGCTGAAATAAATCATTCTCTCTACTATCATTCTGACATTTCACATTCTTAAAATAAAGTGGTGATCCTAACTGACCTAATAGAGGGAATTTTTACTAGGATTAAATGTCAGGAATTGTGAAAAACTGAGTTTAAATGTATTTGGCTAAACTTCCGACTTCAACTGTACATAGACATGGAATCACTGGCCATTTTAATAATGGAACACTAGTCACTTTAATAATGTTTACATACTGCTTTACTCATCTCATATGTATATACTGTATTCTATTCTACTGCTCGTCCTAATATTTTTATATTTCTTAAATCCATTCTTTACTTTTAAATTGGGGGGATTGTTGTGAATTGTTAGATACTACTGCACTGTTGGAGCTAGGAACACAAGCATTTCGCTACACCCACAATAACATCTGCTAAAAATGTGTATGTGACCAATAAAATTTGATTTGATTTGAAGAATATTGTGACAGGTTAGGAACCAACATTTTGGTCAGTGTTTCCCTGGGCAACCTTATTAGGGGAGGAGATGCAGAAAATGTATAAAAGCACCCTAGGTCATGTCCAGGTGAGAGCTTTCTACCTGGAAGGGCTTTTGTGTGTTTATAGGCTATGTTCATTATGTAAAGCCACTGCAATAATGTCCTTTTGTTTTTAGTTGGTTTGTTTGGAGAGGCTTTGCTGGTTTGAGGTCCAGGCAGTTTATTGGCAGCACCCTCCAATAAGATGACTGTCTTTTCAGTAAAGTCATTTGAATTTCTAAAAGATCTATTATTTATGTAAATAGTGGTTAACTGTTCTTTCTTTTCATACCATCAGAAGTCCAGTATAGTTTGTCACTGTTTTTGGTCATCTTGTGAAATTGGTCAGCTGAATCTCTGTGAAAGCACGGTTGTATTTCAGAAAGCTATCTAGTGTAAGTAACATCTAAAGTTGTGTTTTACTGTTGTTAATGTGTGTTATTTATGTGTCAAACAAGCAAATCTTAACCTCTAAGCTTTAATAAACTTTGCTTGTTCTTTATATCTGCCCCTGTACTCTTTCCCTTTATTGGGCCGAGAACCTTTCTAACTATTAGATGTTACAATTGTAATAAAAATGGTATATGTTTTGCTAAGGTGTTGTTTGGTCAATTGCATTGCTCAGAACTGTTGACCCAACTCGATAGGTGGCCTGTCACGAACCTATGTTTCTTATGTTCTGGTTGAGGTGTTCCCCTCATGAAACAGTAACTGGCGTAGTCTGGTAGCTGTTTCATTTTAGCTAACCCTAGTTGGCAGGTGTTACCACAATATACTAGTAATCTCCGCAAAAACACTACAGTAAATACTACTGTCATGTCCGCATAAACAGTACAGTAAATACTGCAGTATATTAGTCATGTCCCCAAAACACTACAGTGAATACTATAGTATACCACAGTCATGTCCGCAAAAACACTACAATGAATACTACAGTAAAGTCTGCAAAACCACTACAGTCATGTCTGCAAAACCACTACAGTGAATACTCTAGTATACTACAGTCATGTTTGCAAAAACACTACAGTGAATATTCTAGTATACTACGGTCATGTCTGCAAAAACACTACAGTAAATACTACAGTCATGTCCACAAAAACACTAGTGTATACTATAGTATACTACAGTAATGTCTGCAAAAACCATTGAATACTACAGTAAAGTTCGCAAAACCACTACAGTGAATACTCTAGTATACTACAATCATGTCAGCAAAAACACTACAGTGAATACTATACTATACTACAGTCATGTCTGCAAAAACACTACAGTGAATATTACAGTCATGTCCACAAAATGTCAATGGGGCTGATGTGGATGCGGTGTCGGAGTCAGGCGCAGGACACAGAAGCTCAGTCAAACAGACTTTACTAGTCAAATATACAATACAAAAATAAACGGGCCTCAAACACTGGAGGCGAGCGATTACGCAAGCAATGCGTAAAACTCTAACTAAATGAGCACAAAACTCTGACATCAACGGACAGGCGGACAACAACACACAAACTCACATACACAAAGCAGAAAACTTATAGGACACATAATTAGACACAAACGGACACAGGTGCAACAGACAGACCAAATCAAACAAACATCGAAACATCCAACGGTGGTAGCTAGTACTCCGGGGACGACGAACGCCGAAGCCTGCCCGAGCAAGGAGGAGGAGCAGCCTCGGCAGAATCCGTGACACAAAACCACTACAGCGTATACCAGGGTTCTTAAATTCCGGTCCTGGAGGGCCGAAACACCTCTGTTTTTCATCCTCTCCTTCTAATCAGTGGCTAATTCAGACCTGGGACACCAGGTGAGTGCAATTAACTACCAGGTAGAAATAAAAAACAGAAGTGTTTCGGCCCTCCAGGACCGGAATTGAAGAACCCTGGTGTATACTATAGTATACTACAGTAAAGTACGCAAAAACACTACAGTGAATACTACAGCAAAGTCTGCAAAAACATTACAGTGAATACTAATGTATATAAATATAGTAATACTACAGTATTTATACCATAGTATACAACAGTATTTTTTCATGTGGGTTAGCTGTATATGTGTAACATGTTTGAACTAGGACCACAATGTTTTTTGTTTGTGTGTGTGTTATTCTCGACAAGTCTCTAAATGCATTGTATCCACATTTGTGGTTGTATTGTGTTTTTAAATAGTCAAATAAAATCAATCAAGGGATACTACAGTGTGGAGTATAGTATTCTACAGTATACTACAAAATTCTATAGTAAACACCACACGATCGAGGGGGAACTTCAGAGGAAATCCCCGGCATGAGCTCCCCAAGGACAGCACGTTCAAATCAAAACTGTATCGACAAAGCTAGCAGTCCAATCGATCTAAAAATTCTAAAATAAGCACTACATGATCAAGGGATACTACAGTGTGTAGTATAGTATTCTACAGTATACTACAAAAGTCTGTAATAAGCACTACAAGATCGAGGGATACTACAGTGTGGAGTATAGGATTCTACAGTATACTACAGTTTACTACATAATTCTACATATTTCTATAGTAAGTACTATAGTATTATATAGTGAACTGTAGTATTTTTTGTATGTGGGTAGGACTGGAAATGTTTACCGCTTGATGCAAGAATGGAACAGAACTTTCAACACTTAATATTTTCTCATTAGGTGTGCATTGGGAAAGGTTGATTGGTTAGTCATGGGTTAAATATGTGACAAGCAACTGCATGAGGGCATGCACTGTAGCACAGAGAGGGCAAACAACACTGCTAAGAGCAGAGAGGCCTCATTCCTCAATAGCTCACTCAGCATCTTTTTCTGTTTTAATCCAAGAAAAACCGCCAACACCTTTATTCAATATTGATATAGATGCAACAAGAGGCAAGTATGGGCAGATACCCTGAGAGTGTCTCTAGCTGTAGAAATCTTGGCTCTGTGAGCTGACAGGAATTGAGTTTCTTATTTAAAACTGCTGTGTGATGTCCAATTTCCTCTGTGTGGGCTGTACTGACTGAAAGCTCAGGATTTATTTTCAGTGATATTGGCAGTAGTGCCAATGTGTCATAAATATAACTGTACACACACATGCACACTAAAATACACACACGCACATACAGACACACACACACACACATTCACAAGCACACACACATATGCACACTAATCAATACAGCTGTATTGCTCTCAAACGGTTTGGATTCCAACATTACCCTGTCGACTCTCTGTCGCTCTTTCTTCCTGTTGGCTTTGTCTATATTCATCCATCTATCTGTCTTGGTCTACCCTCCGCATGTGTGTCCATCAGCTGAGATGTGTTTGAGCATTCTTTCTCCTGTTAGTGGTGTGTGGGAGAGGGGCAGCCAGACGTTCTGACAAATGGGGTAAACATGGGTCTTGGGAGAAGAGATGTTGAGTTTAGATCTAGGCGCTGGACTGCTGAAATAATAGAATTGACGGCGGATCGTTGGTGCAGATCACCTTACTGTAGAAAAGAGACTGATAGCAGCAGGAAAGCAAATGAACATGTGTCAGCCATCTGGAGAACTCACCCAAAACATGGTGCATCCTCTGAGCTCAGACAAAGGAGTCATTTTACTTTTTGAAAAGCTTTGCTCTGTTTCTGTATTCTCGACTGCACATGAATTTCCAAGCTGTTGTTTTCCTTTGAATTGCTAGTTAGTTACGCAATAGTATTCCTCTTGTTCTGCTTTGCCTTACAATGCTTACAGGCTAAATTAGTTACATAGCTGTTTAGACTGGCAATTTCTATTGGTTCATAGGAATCATATGATAGCCGAACACTTCTATTTGTTTTAAAAAGTGGCACTTCATCCAATAAGTGGCATGTCATAATGTCCCATTTTTATTGGCAAAGAGGTTGTCTATCCCACACTTTGCTTTGAAGGGATATTGAGTATTGTTTCCAATTGGACTGGCAGAGAGACAGACTTTTTCCAGTATTCCAGTTTACCATTCCCTTGCACACATTGCACTTATAAAAGTAACTCCCATATCACTCAAGGGAAAACAAAAGCATGCACACATCTGCTAATGTAATTTGAGTTGTATTTTACCAGGGATGGCCCCTTTTAGAGTTAAATAAATGTTTTTACCAGTATAAAACTACAGATATTAACACACACAATGCATGTCCCACTTAGCTGGGCATATTGCACATGGAACAGGAGGAGAATTAAAGAAGACATGTCAACACTTTCTTTTTTCAGCATACAGTCAGACAGAGGGAGAATGGTGTGGTTGGGTATCTGGTGTCTTCATATACCATGTTTAATTAAAGTTCCTGATGAGAGGACTAGACTGCATGTTGAGACAAGGAAGATAATGGCAGCGCGGCCTAAAGGCTACTATGACTCACTGGTATTATTCTGGCATTGGGAGTTATGTTGGGCTTCAGCTTTCTGTCTCTCAACTATTGGCTGAGAGTGTTGTACTGAGGGCCTGTCTGTATCAGGTGCTGCTGCTCTGCTGCAGTTTCACAGAGACATGTCAAAGACATCAGGTTTCATCATCATTCCTCTGCATCACCTGACTAAAAATGGGATGCAGTCTATGCCCCTCCTGTCAATGTTTGGGCTGGTGCCAGCCATAGAGTTTTGTGAACCTATAACCTACCAGGATTTCTTTCTTAAAGGCCCAGTGCAGTCAAAACCTTGATTTTCCTGTGTTTTATATATATTTCCACACTTTGAGGTTGGAATAATACTGTGAAATTGTGAAAATTATGATAATGCCCTTTTAGTGTATGAGCTGTTTGAAAAGACCGCCTGAAATTTCAGCCGGTTTTCGTGGGATGGAGTTTTGGCCTGCCTGGTGACATCACTAGGTGACAAATTAGTTAATACACCAATAAGAAAGAGTTCCAAACCTCTCTGCCAATAACGGTTCGTTTTCAGTTTTTCCCCTCCCCGCTCAGACAACTCCCAGACAGTTCTAGCAAAATTCATACTTGAGAAATTGCTCTTTCCTAAGCTATTTTTGTTTCTTTTTTACCATTTTAATTGAAAACAATCACAGTAAGATACTTAATTGTTACCCAGAAAGTGTTTGGTATTGAGATAAAAACGGCTGCATTGGACCTTTTAAGAGTTTTTAATTAATAGAGGTCTATTGTAACAGCCAAGTTGGAGCAATTACAATTTCATCTTACAGAAAACGATCAATAACAGCATAATGTAGCCCTGAGGAGAGGTATGTTGTCTCGGAGGGCTGGGGATATCTGTAAGTAATGTTTCTGTAATCAGCTGTCTGCCCACTCTTTAATTAATGTGGACCTGAGCGCTGACATTTCCACGGCTCATTAACGAGCCACAGTCTACTTTTGGAGATGGAGTGGACTACATGGGGGCAGTGGGAAATGAACATGTATCCGACAGGGTTCCATGACATCCCTGTCTAACCAACAATTTCAGCAGTCTATGTCCAAATGTTTGGGAGCAGCTTCTAATAGGATACTGCTACTAGCCTACTTTCCAGCACATTGAGATGATAGCATGTCTTAATGAGTTTCAAATTAATCTGCTCTTCCAGCCACTACAGCTTTCTACACTTCGATGAATTTAAGACTATAAATATTTCAGTATGTAAATTATCTTGTTCCAAGTCCTTAGAGTAGCAAATTAATTTATTGCTATTGAATAAGGATAGAATTACGCTCTGAACTGGTATAAAGCAATTGACCCGTGATATTGTCTTCAAGGACAGTTAAATTATTTCACATGTACACTGAATATGAATGTGTTTATAAGGTTATCTTGATAGGCCTACTGTCAGGAAAGGTTACATGCTTGTTGTAAGTACTACAAAAAATAATGCATTTTTCCCTTAAGATTTCATTCTACTGAGGCTGTGAGTTCTCATTGCTGGATCATTATAAATAAGCTCTCTCTCCCACAGGAGTCAACAGCAGTTCTGTTAGAGAGTCATGCACTGTAATGGCTGTGCAATGAAACCTTAAGAAGTGCCTGTTCTCTCTGAGTATCCAGTCGCCCTCATAATTATACAAACACCATTTCAAAGCTCCACTCTTCACTATCACCCGAGCATGAAAGCTGCAAAATTATTTAAGGCTGCCAATAATTGGCTTGCAGCTGCAATAACTTTAGCTCTCGCTGCAGCCATTGTGACAGGATGCCACAAAAGGAAGGGCAAGACTTAGCCCCTGCAGCTGTGCACACATGACAACACTTCAGCACACTGGTCAAGTTCAACAGCAGAGCAGAATAAACAAATAAATAATGGGCCTCCAAAGATTTTCAGACCTACTGCTTAATTTTCTAATACCAGATTCCCAGAGGTTGGTGACGCTCAACTCTAAATGCAAACAAAACAAAATGTTGGGTAAGCAGGTTGTGGATGACATTGGAATTGATTTACATTCCCCAGGTGTTTATATCCTTGTTGAGAGATGTGTTACTGTGTCCCCACTGTGCACAGATGTAAATTCAACATCTAGTTTTGATTTACATTTGGTTGAGTTGTCAACTAACGCAAATTCAATGTGAAATCAACAGAACATTTCACCATGTCATTGGATTTAGGTTAAAAGTTGGATAAAAAAAGGACGAAATTCCCTTAGGTTGATGACTTTTTGCAAACCCAATCAGTTTTCCACGTTGATTCAACATCATCACATTTAATTTAGTTGTTGAAATGACATGGAAACAACATTGATTCAACCAGTTTTTGCCCAGAGGGTCATTACTCTGTATTTCCATTAGAAAGAGAGCCACAGTGAAGTAGGCTATAAATAGCTGTGCTGTTATTCAGAATTTTTATTGTGTTCCCTCATAATTTGCGTGGATGAAATTTGGAGATCCAAGCTATAGGCTTCTCTAGGGCTGAACCTGCCAAATTGATGTATGCGCTTTAGAATGTTTTAATTATATACCCGGGCTTTTCTCCATTTTATTTACAATTTGTATCATGTTAAATATTAGCCATTGTCGGGAGCCACCATCAGTAATACCCACATACATTTATAACTGTGACTTTAGTGTTAGTTTTCTTCAATTTGTAGCTTACATTTGGCATCATTCCATTCTGTTTACCTTTCTTTCCTATGTCACGTCTGTGTAGTTGTTCCTGAGGGTCGCTAGCATTAGTGGATCATATTAGGCTAACGTTGTGCAATAGTTTGGAACATGTAGCCTATTTAAATCATTATAGAACTCAGACCACATGTAGCAGGTTACACCTGGAGCCTGGTGCACGGTTCACGACAACTAGACCGGTGTCATACAGTTCCATGATTAGTGAGTATTAGGGTAGATTTATAGGACTATTGTTCAAACCTTTTTGTACACTTTTTTTCCATCTTCCAATATTTCATGGATTGAATTTGAATATGCCAACTTTCAGGATGAATCAAATCACAAGTATATATATATATATATATATATATATATATATATATATATTTTTTGTGCATAAAGGCTCACCAAACCATTTTATTATTATTATCATTATTATTATTATTATTCATAAATACTTTCCTAACCCAAAAATGCCCCTAAATAATCTACAAAATCTGAGTATTTTTTAATCTACCAGCTGGTGCTGAAACATAGACGAATATACAGATATTCAGATGGCTTTCTTTCATTGATCCCTATATTCTGAACCCGTTCTCTCAATGTATTCTAGTCTGTCGAAAAAATTATAATTAAAGGTACACCATATTAAAAGGATGTCTTAAGATAAATGTACTGAAAATCCTATTGAATGAAAATGCCACAATAAAATATTTTGGCTAGCAAGTGGGAGGGTTTTCAGTGGTTGAATTAAATGTATTCAGCGCGCGCATGGGAACCACACCTGCAAAGCCCATTACGCAACTGCATAAGGTAAGTCTGAATGACAACTACTGAGAAGTGCTTAGGAAAGGCGCATGTAGGAAAGGTACATGTCCTATGTCTGAATCGTGCCCTTAATGCATTATTCAGCAAATGTTGTCATTTCTAGATCTGCCTCTGTTAGAAGCCAATGCAATATATTACAGTTTCCACATAGTGTAGTCTTTAGCTGTCTATTGAAAGGTATTTTGATAGCGATTTGCATTAGTAATAGCTTGGATAAGCATGACAGGTCTCTGATTATGTATGATTCATAATGCATCATCTCACACAGATCAGAGTAGAAGACTCATATTTATCTAGTCATATTTTGTGGATTATCTGCAGTCACCATTCAAGGTGGGTTCTGTTGACATACTCTGTCTGTATTGCACAGTGATTTCCCCTCTCACATGAATGACAAATAATTATCTCTTTCACCCACTTGTATAATTTGTGCAATGGGTACTAACATTTGGGAAGATGCAATATGAATGTTTGATAAAATGCTAAACACAAAATCACAACACAGGCTGTTTCTATGACAACTAAACCAAAAATGGGCATGATATCAATGTCTGTTAATTTTGGGACTCTCAGTGAACTCATTTCACTCATCTGTACTGAACAAAAATATAAACGCAACATGCAACAATTTCAACGATTTTACTGACTTACAGTTCATATAAGGAAATCAGTCAAATGAAATAAATAAATTAGGCCCTAATCTATGGATATCACATGACTGGGCAGGGGCACAGCCATGGGTGGGCCTGGGAGGGCATAGGCCCACCCACTAGGGAGCCAGGCCCAGCCAATCAGAATTATTTTTTACCCACAAAAGGGCTTTATTACAGACAGAAATACTCCTCAGTTTCATCAGCTGTCTGGGTGGCTGGTCTCAGATGATCCCGCAGGTGAAGAAACTGGATGTGGAGATCCTGGGCTGGCTTGGTTACACGTGGTCTGCGGTTGTGAGGCCGGTTGGACGTACTGCCAAATTCTCTAAAACGACGTTGGAGAAGGCTTATGGTAGAGAATTGAACATTCAATTCTCTGGTAGCAACTCTGTTGGACATTCCTGCAGTCAGCATGCCAATTGCACGCTCCCTCAAAACTTCAGACATCTGTGGCGTTGTGACAAAACTGCACATTTTAGAGTGGCCTTTTATTGTCCCCAGCACAAGGTCCACCTGTGTAATGATCATGCTGTTTAATCAGCTTCTTGATATGCCACACCTGTCAGGTGGATGGATTATCTTGGCAAAGGAGAAATGCTCACAAATAGGGATGTAAACAAATTTGTGCACACAATGAGAGAAATAAGCTTTTTGTGCGTATGGAACATTTCTGGGATCTTTTATTTCAGCTCATGAAACATGGGACCAACACTTTCTCTCATGTTGCGTTTATATTTTTGTTCAGTATATTATTTGACTGAAGACCATCTAAGATACATTCTAAAATATGTGAAAAGTGGCAGCTCATCTAAATGTGGGAAATTATATTCCATGTCCTCAGAAAATTGGGATCTGCCCTCCCTCCATTTGGGAGACATTATGCAGCAAGAAATATACAAGGCAGCTGTTTTATTGAGATAAGCCTCTGTACTGTAGCATACATTAACAAGACCAAACATGCAAATATAAGCAGGCCTGTTGTTCTCCAACACACACTGCATTGCAATGTTTTGACAAACCACATGCATTATTCCAAGGACCATACTGTTCACTGGGTTGGCTCTGCACTTACCAATGTTCCTCATGGTCATTAAGTTTGATGTGCAGTGTCATTCAGTCTGATCATCTCTATTTGGTATCAGGACTAATTATACTAGCGGTCCATACACATTACCTCGTCCGGTTTGGTGCATGTCTAGAATTAAAGAGTGCACATAATTCTCATTGGATCAGTGTCAGGGCTTCAAAAAAAAGATTAACCTTCCCTGCCTAGAATGAGAGTGTGTATTTTATTTTTTATTTTTATTTTTTTTACATATAATGAGGGTGTAAGCATTCTACTCCATAGCTCTGTGTGTAAGGCTCTGCCAATTTACGGCTTTCCTGCATTCACATTGTTATGGACTACGTCTGAGTAATTCTATGCCGTGCCTGCTTTTTACAAATCACCAGCAAATAGACTTTTCACTCTCACTTCTCATTATCAAAGACAATGACACACACCCCTCATTTCAGACATAATTCGTGTAGGCTATGATACCTTTTGAGTCCTATTTTATTTGAGTTTGTACACCAGCTATGATGAGAAGACATGGACCCGTCTTCATTTTTCTTTGTTTGCCGTTGTATTCAATTTAGTTTGATTGGTGATGAAATAGTAGAGCATACGTGTCCAAAAAGCCCCAGTGATATTCAGATTGGGAAACAGCACATATTCCGTTGAACAAGGCGCCTACTACATAATGTACTGTATCTGTAGTTATGCAGCCATTTAGGTCTATGCAGTCCCTATCAGTCTACTGTGTTTACAGTCTCTGAAGGCTTCCAGATTAACCTAGTAGCAATGTCATCAGATTTTAATGGCTATTTAACTTCTTTATGGAACACACTTCCTCCAAAGCCATCTTTTCATATCGACTCTCTCGAAACATGTTTGTTTTTGAGTATGTAGGCAAATAATATTTGTCCTCACCATGATTTAAAAAGTAGAAGAATACAGTCAATTTCCATAATGGAATCATTCTAAAATGTATTAAAACAAAACAAAAAGCATCTGTGTTATTTTACCCATGGCTTTGACAAGAATGTATGTCATCAACTTCATTATCTCACACCCTTATACAGTATTTCCACTGTCATATCTGAGTAGTGACTAACATTTTTGGTAGTACCCTATTGTTTGACTTACAACATTGGCATCAATAGTTTGACTTATGGGTCAGATGACATATGAAGGTACAATGCAAAGCGCTGTCAGTATTAATAGCTAAATTGCCAAACAGATGGTGTCTCAAGCATTGCTTTTCTGTTTGTGGATATTGCATTTGGTCATCAGTATAGGGCCTAAAGGTGCCTCCATCGCCTCTGTCTCCTGACGTGTCATGATAAAGATGTGTCAGGCCCTGACTCTGAGGACTCATATTTGTTGAGTCAGGGTGTGATTTTCCTTGTTGTGTATGTTCCTATGTGTTATCTTCTAGGTTTGGATCTAGTATGTGTAGATCTATGTTGGCCGGGGTGGTTCCCAATCAGAGGCAGCTGTAGCTCGTTGTCTCTGATTGGGGACCATACTTAGGCAGCCTATTGGCACTAGTGGGTTGTGGGATCTTGTTCCGTGTAAGGTATGTTGTTTGTGTGCTACCTTGGACTTCACGTTTCGTTTGTTGTTTTGTTGTGTGTTTATTCGTTAAATAAACATGTTGGCATATCACGCTGCGCCTTGGTCCGTCCCGTCTATAAACGATCGTGACAGAAGATCCCACCAAACGAGGACCAAGCAGCGTGCCCAGGAAGAGCGTATAGCGATGTCACAGGTGGGCAAATGGTGGTCATGGGAGGAGATATTCGCGGGGAAAGGGCCATGGGCGAAGGTAAATGCCCAGGCAGGAGAGGAACGACGGCAACACGGAAGCCGGCCGAGGAGGAGGCCCGAGAAGCAGCCCCAATAAAAATTTTTTTTGGGGGGGCTAAAGGGGTGGTCAGGGAGCGATAGAGAAGAGCCCCGACCACTGCACCCGGTTGGGTTTCGGATTGGGTCCCTACGACCTTGGGAAGAGGAGTGGGAACAGTACTACACTGAGGAGTCGGAGGATGACGACGACGACGAGTGTCTGTTCCCTAACTCGTGGGGGCTCCCGGAGGAGTCCTCACGGGAAGAGGAGTGCCGACGACGGAGACCCGAGAGGCAACCCCAAGAACATTTTTTGGGGGGGCACACGGTGTGGACGACAAGGCAGCAGGAGGCAGCGACAGGGCGGATCTGCAGGTTAGGAGAGGAGGCCACCAGGTTACGGGGGCTATTGGTTCAGAGGGAGCAGGAGTTATTAGGTCAGAGGGAGAAGCTACAGGAGGCTATAAGGGAGAAGGAGAGTGTAGAGGCACGGCGAGAGGAGCTGGTTAGGCAGCAGAAGGAGCGGGGGTTTATAAAGGAACCCAGTCCCGCTCCTCGCACCAAGCAAGTGGTGCGTGTCGCCAGTCCGGTCCGGCCCGTTCCTGCTCCCCGCACTAAGCCAGTGGTGCGTGTTCCCAGTACGGCCCGATCCGTTCCTGCTCCCCGCACTAAGCCAGTGGTGCGTGTTCCCAGTACGGCCCAACCCGTTCCTTTTTCCCGCACTAAGCCAGTGGTGTGTGTTCCCAGTACGGTTCGGTCCGTTCCTGCTCCTCGCATCAAGCCAGTGGTGCGCGTCGCCAGCCCGGTCCGGCCTGTTCCTGTCCCTCGCACCAAGCCAGTGGTGCGCGTCGCCAGCCCGGTCCGGCCTGTTCCTGTCCCTCGCACCAAGCCAGTGGTGCGCGTCGCCAGCCTGGTCCGGCCTGTTCCTGTCCCTCGCACCAAGCCAGTGGTGCGCGTCGCCAGCCCGGCCCGGCCTGTTCCTGTCCCTCGCACCAAGCCAGTGGTGCGCGTCGCCAGCCCGGCCCGGCCTGTTCCTGCCCCTCGCACTAAACCAGTGGTGCACGTCGCCAGCCCGGCCCGGCCTGTTCCTGCCCCTCGCACCAAGCCAGTGGTGCGCGTCGCCAGCCCGGTCCGGCCTGTTCCTGTCCCTCGCACCAAGACAGTGGTGCGCGTCGCCAGCCCGGTCCGGCCTGTTCCTTCTCCTCGCACCAAGACAGTGGTGCGTGTGTCCAGTCTGGCACGGCCCGTGCCTGTCCCACCGGTGCCTGGTCCGACACCGGTAAGCTGCTCCCCTCCGGAGCCAGAGAAGTCCGCTCCACCAGTGCCTGATCCAGCTCCGGTCAGCGGATCCACTCCGGAGCCAGAGCAGTCCGCTCCACCGGGGTCCAGTCCAGCTCCGGTCAGCGGCTCCACTCCGGAGCCAGAGCAGTTCGCTCCACCGTCGTCGGGTCCAGCTCCAGTCAGCGGTTCCAGTCCAGACCCAGACGTCAGCCCCTCTCCAGGTTCGGGGTCTCCCACACCAGGGTCCAGACAGGGCTTGGTACTTCGTGGGAGGAAGGAGAGGGGAAGCAGCGCGCCGAGTTCCAGACCAGACCAGGGGCGCAACAGGGAGGTGGAGAGTAAGTGGTGGTCACGCCCACCCGGCCCCTACCCTGTTATGTTTATGTTGTGCGGTCGGAGTCCGCACCTTTGGGGGGGGGGGGGGGGGGTACTGTCACACCCTGACTCTGAGGACTCTTATTTGTTGAGTCAGGGTGTGATTTTCCTTGTTGTGTATGTTCCTATGTGTTATTTTCTAGGTTTGGATCTAGTATGTGTAGATCTATGTTGGCCGGGGTGGTTCCCAATCAGAGGCAGCTGTAGCTCGTTGTCTCTGATTGGGGACAATACTTAGGCAGCCTATTGGCACTAGTGGGTTGTGGGATCTTGTTCCTTGTAAGGTATGTTGTTTGTGTGCTACCTTGGACTTCACGTTTCGTTTGTTGTTTTCTTGTGTGTTTATTCGTTAAATAAACATGTTGGCATATCACGCTGCGCCTTGGTCCGTCCCGTCTATAAACGATCGTGACAAGATGTCAGTTCAGATGTCCGTTTTGGGAAAAGTTGAAGAGTGAAACCAGTGCTTAGGGCTGTCGGTATGTTTCTTTCACCTGTCAACACAATGAAGGACCACATCTTGTCCTATCCCCAACAGATAGAACATACAGAATAAGTATTTTGATAACATTTCTTATATTATAGCTCTGCATTTTATGAACGTTAAATATTATTAAGGGCTGAAGGAGGGTGTCTATCTATTCTTCTCCCTTATTGTTGCCGAGAATTACACGTAAATAATTATCATCAATTTACCAGTCAACTGTTGTTGGGGATTACATTTATGAAATTTTCATGAAGTTCACAGGAGTAGGGATTATCTTGTTAAAGGTCCCGAACAGTCATTCTGATTCCCATGTAAAATAGCGTTTTGGGTGACTAAAATATCACCCATAATATTTTTGGGGGATAGAAATGCTCCAAATTTGAGAAAAATATTTTTTCCTCTCATGGCTAACTACCAAGAAGTTTGAAAAGACAGGCTGAGTGGGCAGGGAGCTTATATTCATGAGCTCGCCTTGACTGAGAGCTCTTTGAAACACCTATGTCAAGAAACGTAGATGCAGTGTTGCAGTACAATCATCTCAAGCAAATTTGGTGACACATAAAGCAATGTGATACATTAAGCAATGTGATGCGGTTCACAGCAGCACTGACGGAAGTGTTGACTTCACAACTGTGTCAGAGTTTAGAACGGTTCCCCATGCTGGCCAGTAACTAGCTAACACCAGACACAGATGAAAGGGGAAACATATAAGTATCTTTGCCATATATGAACTTGTAATTATATTTTCTGACACCCTACAGTCAAATTTTGGCACCAGTAAAGTACTTTTTCCATATTTTGTTACATTAAATTCTAAAATTGATTAAATTGTTTTTTTCCTCATCAATCTACACATAATACCCCATAACGACAAAGCAAAATAAGGATTTTACATAAGTATTCAGACCCTTTAGTCAGTACTTTGTTGAATCACCTTTGGCAGCCTCAAGTCTTCTTGGGTATGACGCTACAAGCTTGGCACACCTATATTTGGGGAGCTTCTCCCGTTCTTCTCTGCAGATCCTCTCAAGTTCTGTCAGGTTGGATGGGGAGCATCACTGCACAGCTATTTTCTGGTCTCTCCAGAGATGTTAGATCGGGTTCAAGTCCAGGCTCTGGCTGGGCCACTCAAGGACATTCAGAGACTTGTCCAGAAGCCACTCCTGCATTGTTTTGGCTGTGTGCTTAGGGTCATTGTCCTGTTGGAAGGTGAACCTTCGCCCCAGTCTGAGGTCCTGAGCGCTCTGGAGCAGGTTTTCATCAAGGATCTCTCTGTACTTTACTCCGTTCATCTTTCCCTCGATCCTGACTAGTCTCCCAGTCCCTGCCGCTGAAAAACATCCCCACAGCATGATGCTGCCACCACCATGCGTCACCGTAGGGATGGTGCCAGGTTTCCTCCAGACGTGACCCTTGGCATTCAGGCCAAAGAGTTCAATCTGGAGCTCTATCAGAGTGACCATCGGGTTCTTGGTCACCACCTTGACCAAGGCCCTTCTCCCCTGATTGCTCAGTTTGGCCCGGGAGGCCAGCTCTAGGAAGAGTCTTGGTGTGAATACTTTCCGAAGGCACTGTAAACTACGCCCTTCTGCAAACACACCTTCTCAGATGTTGGTTACAAGGCGTTACTTATTTAATTTAGGTAAGAGAATATCATGTTACCATTGGTTTATTCAAATGAGAGAGTTAGGGTGATGTCACCCTATCCCCTTAATAATCCCGCCTCCTGAATTCAAGTGTTTGACACAGGGGAAGGGACCAGTAACTTTATGATCAAATGTTATTAATGTAGAAGCAACAGTCATTTTTCATAATTTGGTCATCATACATTGATCTGGTTTCATCCAAATATCATCCAATTTCATGAAAAACATTATTTTGACTGTTTATGACCTTTAAACGATGTGTGAAAGAGATAAATGAACATATTTATTTCAGTTGGCGCAACAATCACAGGAGGGGGTGTGCTTCTCAGACAGCCTTGACAAATCCATCTGGAGGATGTCTGCAAAATGTACACACACAGCAGATATTCAGCTCACTGCCTGATTCACTCTTCACATCTTGTTGTTATGCTAGGTAGTAAACCGGTGGGCCTACCAGCCATTAGGCGGTCATAATGCTAGAATCCCATGCTATTCCAGTCAATGTAAACACTAATTTAAGAAATCATCTCTGTAATCTGTTAGAGGCTCCTGAATACTTATCTCCATACCACTATAATCCCCTAAACACTTGTTCTGTTAATACATAGTTCAGTGGTCAATTTACCTCTTTAAGTAACACATTACAACATCACCCACGTTTTGTACAGTGCCTTCAGAAAGTATTCATATCCCTTGAATTCATCCACATTTTGTTGTGTTACAGCCTGAATTCAAAATGGATTCATTTGATTTATTCTCACCCATCTACACACAATACCCCATAATGACAAAGTGAAAACATGTTTTTAGACATTTTGCAAATTTATTGAAAATAAATTACAGAAATATCTCATTTACATTTACAGACCCCTGAGCCAATACATGTTAGAATCACATTTGGCAGTGATTACAGCTGTGAGTCTTTTTGGGTAAGTCTCTAAAGGCGTCAACATGCTTCGGTTCAGCTGGCGCCTAGCCGAACTGATTGCATACCCCCTTAAAAGACCTTTGCTTGAAAAACAAGAAAAAAGTGGCAATAGTACTGTTTGTCCATCTTGTGACGCCGTAGCCATTATACACTTCCTCAAAATAGTCTGAATTAATCTAAAATAACTCAATAAATCTGGTATTCGTTTAAAAACATTTGCAGAGATCTTAGTCACGCAATTTTATGTCTAACTAAGATGTTTAGTGAGGTATTTCTCAAGTGAAAAATGTTGCATGAAAATGAGTCCTCTCTAGTTGAATGACAACAAACACTTAATTGGAGCATCCCAACTGTTGACCAACGAAGGGGCGTAGACTTCAGCTACCGACTTCGGAATGCATCGAGAACATTTTTTGTGTGCACGAACAGCCGAAATAAACCTTGCCGAAGACCAAAACAAACAAAAACAAAATGTCATCATAATATATGTACAAACTGTTCCAGATGTGTAGCATGCGGACGCCTTAAGGGCTTTGTACACCTGGATTGTACAATATTTGCACATTATTCTTTTAGAAATTCTTCAAGCTCTGTCAAGTTGGTTGTTGATCATTGCTAGACAGCCATTTTCAAGTCTTGCCATAGATTTTCAAGCTGATTTAAGTCAAAACTGTAGCTAGGCCGCTCAGGAACATTCAATGTCGTCTTGGTGAGCAACTCCAGTGTAGATTTGGCATTGTGTTTTAGGTTATTGTCCTGCTGAAAGGTGAATTTGAATCTCCCAGTGTCTGTTGGACTGAACCAGGTTTTCCTCTAGGATTTTGCCTGCTCTTAGCTCTATTCCGTTTATTTTTATCCTAAAAAACTCCCTATTCCTTGACGAAGACAAGCATACCCATAACATAATGCAGCCACAACCATGCTTGAAAATATGGAGTGGTACTCAGTGATGTGTTGTGTTGGATTTGCCCCAAACATAACGCTTTGTATTCAGGACAGAAAGTTAATTTCTTTACTTTAGTGACTTATAACAGGATGCATGTTTTGGAATATTTGTATTCTGTACAGGCTTTCTTATTTTCTCTATGTAATTTAGGTTAGTATTGTGGGGTAACTACAATGTTGTTGATCCATTCTCAGTTTTCTCTTATCACATCCATTGAACTTTAACTGTTTTAAAGTCACCATTGGCCTCAAGGTGAAATCCCTGAGCGGTTTCCTTCCTCTCCGGCAACTGAGTTAGGAAGGACGCCTGTATCTTTGTATTGACTGGATGTATTGACACCATACAAAGTGTAATTAATAACTTCAATGGGATATTCAATGTCTGCTTTTTATTATATACCAATACCAGGCATTGGAGAACCTCCCTAGTTTTGTGGTTAAATCTGTGTTTGAAATTCACTGATCGACTGAGGAACCTTACGGATAATTGTATGTGTGGGGTACAGAGATGAGGTAGTCATTCAAAAATCATGTTAAACAATATTATTGCACACTGAGTAAGTCCATGCAATTTATTATGTGACTTGTTAAGCAAATCTTTACTCCTGAACTTATTTAGGCTTGCCATAACAAAGGGGGTGAATACTTATTGACTCAAGACATTTCAGCTTTTCATTTTTAATGAATTTGTAAACATTTATAAAAACATAATTGCACTTTGACATTATGGGGTATTGTGTGTAGGCCAGTGACACACAATCTCAATTGAATCCATTTACAATTCAGGCTGTAACAACAAGATGTGGAATAAGTCAAGGGGTGTGAATACTTTCTGAAGGCACTGTAAGTGACACATTTTAAAAACTTGTATGACTGTATTCTCATTGTTACTGTTCAACGACTGGTATTAGGTGAAACTTAACATTATGAATGTTCTGCACCTATTTGCATTTCCGTGCACACAAATCAGAATCTGGAATGTCCCACAAGCAAAAGCAGAACAATGGCTAAGAATGTAAACAAACCTGTATCTAAACAGAGGCTGTCATCACAAGCTTAGATTTACAAGAAGTTCTAATGATCAGCAGATTAAATAAATACTGTTTTTAAAAAGGTTCCTGTTTGTCATACAAGCCTTTATTTTGAATTTGCTGCCAAATGCAAGGGTGGCACTAATATCTTTTCACAGATGAGGAAGTTAAAAACATTAAGAGGAAACATTCACCTAACAGTGACATTGAAGTCCCCAACCCTGGTTGTTCACCTTCTGTCACCACAATTGTTTTGTCTTTGTTGTCCACTTAATGACCCCAGTCTATTCTGTAAGGCTGATTATCAGCTCCAGCCAAGGTGACATTCACACACAAAATGTGTTTTAAAGATATCATTTATAGAGCTAGAATAGTGTCAGATATAGCGGTATTTACTCATACCACCTTACATACACATTGCAAAGGTGTTTCATATATTAGTCTGAACCCTCCAACAGCTTATCTGCCACAACCTTTTGTGTAAAATAAATTAGATAAAGCTATTAATGTGCTATTAATATTTCCCTTTCAAAACAGTGTCAAAGCGACACATTCAGAAATGTAAGATATAGAATGACTACTACAGGGTAATATTACTTGTAAAAAGAACATGGTTTGTTCATTATGGCTATCTTTGTCTATTTGGGTCACAAGTATATTACATTTACATTTTAGTCATTTAGCAGACGCTCTTATCCAGTGCGACTTACAGTTAGTGAGTGCATACATTTTTCATACTGTAGCTAGGCCACTCAGGAACATTCAATGTCATCTTGGTGAGCAACTCCAGTGCACATTGAATAAACATAAGAGGAAGTTTAGTAGACAGCATATAACCATTTGATTCCTTACCCCTTTTTTACATCAACAAATTGGAAAATAAATGGTTTTGCAAGTATCAGGGGGCTCATGATCTCTTTTCATGATTATTAATAGGAATATTCTGAGCCCTGACAGTTTGAGCCTCCCCAAATCCCATTTTCACCTTCAGTTTCTATTTCCCTGGCTGGAGTTTTATGTGGGTCTAGACCTGACAGACTTGGTATAATGGATTAAATTAAACATAATGAAATTTCTCCTGTCAGTATTCAGTGGTGAAGGCAAATTAAAGGAAATCACAGGGAGCCAAAGGAAGGCTTTATTGATCCTTTCTTTCACTCTGGGTAATAATAGTTCCATGGCTAATTGCATTTAACGTTTTAGTCATTTAGCAGACGCTCTAATCCAGAGCAGTTAGGGTTAGGTGACTTGCTCAAGGGCACATCGACAGATGTTTCACCTAGTCGGCTCGGGGATTCGAACCAGCGACATTTCGGTTACTGGGCCAATGCTCTTAAACACTATTCTACCTGCCGCCCTGTTGTATCTCATTTGTTCTGAAACAATGACGGTTGAAATACAATGAGCTTGACATCTATATATCTTAACACTAAAAATACAGTGGGCCTTCTATAGAGCGTGTCTATCTACTATGTCAGTACAGTAAATCATTCTACAAAGTCTGTCATTCTGACCATACTGATGCAGTAAGGCAGCAGACACTGGGAGACAAATTCACCTTTCAGCAGGACATTAACATAACACAAGGCCAATTCTACACCCGAGTTGCTTACCAAGATGACATTGAATGTTACTGAGTGGCCTACATTTTAAATGTTTTGTCATTTAGCAGATGCTCTTATCCAGAGCGACATACAGTTAGTGAGTACATACATTTTTCATACTGGCCCCCCGTGGGAAACGAACCCACAACCTTGGTGTTGCAAGCGCCATGTTCTACCAACTGAGCTACAGGAGGCCCTAGGCCTAGTTACAGTTTCGACTTAAATCAGCTTGAAAATCTATGGCAAGACTTAACAATGGCTGTCTAGCAATGATCAACAATCAACTTGACAGAGCTTGAAGAATTTTTTTAAATAATAAGGGGCATATCCAGGTTTGCAAAGCTCTTAGAGACTTACCCAAAAACACTCACAGCTGTAATAGCCACCAAAGGTGTGTTTACAAAGAATTGACTCAGGGGTGTGAATACTTATGTAAATTAGATATTTCTGTATTTCATTTACAATAATTTTGCTAAAATGTCTAAAAACATATTTTCACACCCCTGACCCATAACTGTCATTATGAGTTATTGTGTGTAGATGGGTGAGAAGAATTCAGGCTGAAACTGTATGAAGGCACTGTATGTCCCCAGTAGGTCAGGTTCAGATTGATGAATGTGTTGGACTCAGAAATGTTGCACTATCTACAGTATGACATAGTAGCTGTCCAAGGAAGAAGTATAATTTGCAGGTTTGACATGGCACTCAATGCATACGTTTATGACACCATTTGTAGAACTGGGCTACTTTCACTGACATATTTAGTGGTTCATGTCCAGTAATATGTTCAGATTCATAGGCTACCTGTTTCTGATGCCCGCCCATGCTGGATGTTTAGCTGTCCAGCTACATCTGGAAATAAGGCATAATAGCCAACACCATTGGAGCTTAGCGAATGTCTATCCCTGACTCAGTGATACGGTTGACTCCAATCACTTGTTTGATGGATTTTCCTGATCACAGAGAGGTTGGGGCAGTGAAAGCCTTCTCCCTAGAGGGGGGGGGGGGGGGGGGGGGGGTGGAGGCCGGCCTTGTAATGGTTCTCTAGGAGGGGGTGGGCTGGTTGCTCTGCTTGAGTTTGATCCTAAAACACAGGTGCAGTGTAATTCCCCCTCAGTCTCTGAATCTGATCCATCCTTTACCTTCCCGTTTCTAAATTTGGCCATATCCAAACTAGTTTTCATTATCTAATGTATAGTCATGTTGGATTTGGACCCAAGCTCTAGTCTTGCTGTACTACCATACTTGCTGTTTCTCTTTCAATCTCAGTGAAGTGAATGGTAGGCTATTTTGGCATAAATGTGAAATACTGTCTAACGTAGCCTACTATAACAGAGTATGCATCATTATTAGTATTACCATTTGATAACATAGTGGTTATAGTGTTGTTATTATAATGTAAAACAGAGTGGTGGGAGGTACGAAATGTGAAGGAGGAGCATGAATCTTAGTTATTGTGGTTTATTAAAATTAGTTGCAGTAGCTTGTGCGTAATGTCTGGAGAATAAATCCCCTGTCTAAACATTCACAAATTGCCTGAAACGGCGCGAGGTGTCGGGGGACTGAAGAGGGGTCCCAACGGCGTCATGTAGAGCTGATCATTGTCTCTCACACTTTCTAAGTATCCATTACACAACAGTGAGCGAGGAAAGGAGTCGGGCCAGAGATATCAGCAGTCCATGTGAAGCAGCAGCGGTGCCCAGAGGGCTCTTCCTCTCAACGTCAACGATAACCAACTAAACTGAGTGCAGGAATACAAGCGTAAAGATGAGAACTTCTGTTCATTATATGAGTATTTTATGAGACGTGAACGTTTATATCGGGTGAATGTTTAGTGAACGGAATGAGGAAGAATAGTTTCGAAGTGTATGAGAATCAATGAGTTGACCGGGTGCTTTATCTCAACGCGAATTATTGTGTGCAAAAAAATCACTTTGATTTCACACTCCTTATTTGAGACACCATCGAAGAAACAATGAATGGAGGTCGGCATTTTCCACCAATTTAAACAACGGTATATGCGCTACATTTTTATTACTTTGCGGCACAACACCTATTTTGGGTGGAATTTCGGAGTCGGGCTTCTTCTTCTCGCCTTTGCGCTTTCCTCCTGTTCAGCAGATTAACTTGGAGGGATCCATGCAGTCGCGAAGGTTGGTATTGGCCATTTCTCAATAGCGGACAATTCGAGTATTTACAGAGAGATATTCCAGGCTAAAATCCAATTTTATAATTTCGTGGAGGCTTCTCATAATATTTGTCAATAGGTCATTTTCTTTTTCTTTTTTCTTCATTTTTTTTGTCAGTGGACTACAGGAGACTACTTCTATTGTCAAGCGTAATGGTAATCCACATTGTGTGTTGATTACCCTTATAATACATTTGCACTACTTTGTGTACTATAGACAATTTCTTTACATTTTTGTGGCAAAAAAACAGCAATAGCCTACATAGTAGGCCTACAGACTACAAAAGTGAACTTGCAATACAAGTTGTCCAGCTGTAATAACATGTTTTAAATGTTATTAGGCCTATAAGTATGACAATTTGTTGAATAGGGTATGGCATTGCAATACAAATAGGCTACTTGTATAGCCTAAGGTCTATGGGTTATTGTAAATTCATAATTGTCTTAATATGATTCTATTAGACAATATCGTTGGCTTCTCTTTCACATTGCTAAAATCAAACCATTTACGCATGCATTATTCAGAAAAGAATGGAATTGGAAGCCTATCAGAAAACTTCCAATGGAGCGCCTATCATATTTGTGTTATGAATAAATAAAAAAGAGAACATGGGCTTCATTATTCGCTGTGATAGAAAGGAAATGGGGTGGTAGGCCTATCAGGATTCAATGTTGATGACTGACTGACAGTTGTGGGTTACAGTTGCGCTAAACCGCCAAATAATAGACCTGTGCACAAATGTAATGACAGATCAACTTGTCCCCGCACTCATAATGCCATGTGCGTTTGTCATGATGTGAGGTTTGATATCTAGAGTTAATACAGGCGCCATCTGTTGGAAAGTGTGAAGTATCTTCACCCGGTGTCGTATAAGCCAGATCATACAGTATGTGTCTATGGGCCAGATGCATTATTAGTGTAGGCCTATCTCCCCAAAATATATAATGAAAACAACTGGAACACTGTAGTAATTTTATGAATTTAAATAGACATGTAGGTCTAGGTATTTTAAGCCTAAGGATAGGCCCTACGTTTATATTTCAAGGTCAGTGATGACTAAAATGAAATCAAAAATCATTTTGGCCAATGAGACATCCATTTGTCCTATGGGCTGATTTAGCTTGGGGTGAATTTGGCACTACAGGAGGCATTACATGGGGGCTTTATACTGTAGGTCCCAATTGACTTGTGATATTGTAGGCCTACAGTGAGATGTGATTGAATGTTCTACAAGTCTAGGCTACATGTCAGTTAGCACACTACAAGTCTAGGCTACATGTCAGTTAGCACACTACAAGTCTAGGCTACATGTCAGTTACCATACATTCTTAAGTAATGCAAAACACCTCCCAGTCCTTACAGAACATAAGTGAGTATGTTAAGAAATAAAGCACTATCAATGTAATACCACTCAAGTGGCCCAACCAAATGCCTAAACACATCCATGTAGTTTCAACAAACTATGCCGTTTAATCTGGTTTAATAATCATATTAACTTATAGCCATTGCCCATGTTCTATCTCTTTCCAGACAAATAGTTAGTCTGGATGGTATTTGGGGTTTTCCAGTAGGCTAATGTCCCCAGGGTTTTTCATCAACCCCAATAGACTAGTAAAAGAAAAAAAAATCTTAATGAACATCTGCTTACTTGTTTCTCAATTTTGTGCTACTGGCTGGCATACATTTTCTTTCAATTGTGATTTCATAAAGATGTTATGTATCATGTTACTAAAAGGTCAGTGCAAAGCATCAATGTTTGCTCCAATTTAAACCACAATAGCCTTCTATGTGTTTGGATCATCTGGACGATCAAATACCAACTATTGTGTTATGGAGGTTTCATTGAGAGTGCACCAACCAGCGTAAGATATCTTACTAGCCATTTGACACAGCTAAAAGAACACGTTTTGCTTGAGTACCTTTTTTGAGGAGAAATGCTATTATCCTTTTTTGCTGTTTATCTCTATAATTTGTAATTAAATTTCAATTCTCCACAGATTGTCATGAATAACATTTGACCATAATTATGTGTAGAAGTCATTCATTTTTGTAGGGAGTTAGTTTATTTCATCTAAAGGTGTTAAAACAGGTTGCTGATGCAAACCCTAATTGTTTGCAATGACCTCCCAACTCAATATTAGGAAGGTGTTCCTAATGTTTGGTATACGCAGCGTATAATCAGTCATGTTATCAGAGATTATGAGTCTGTTAAAGAATTGTCACAAAGACATAAAACAATATGAGTCAATAATACAGTATTAGCCTAAAGGGCGTATAGGCTACATGCTTATAAGTGGTACCTTTTGACATAGCCTATTTGACATTGTCAGGTGTCAGCCATGTGTCATTTTGTGTATTTTGTACTACTTTTAGCATGGTTAGCAAGGTTAATATGTTTCATAGTGGACTATAGGCTAAGTCAAGGCACAAGAGAAGTGAGATTCACCCATGCAGGCTTACCTGCCCCAACATAATTTACGCAACATAGAAATAATATTATTTAGGTTAGCATGTTATGCAGCAGCAAAGCAAAACACTTTTGTTCCCATCAAACTATTGAGGCCCAACGTGACTTATGCTATAACGAACAAGTCCACACATTGAGGTGAAATTTGACACTCAGGAGGGGCCGAAGGCTTTAACAACGGTTCCTCATTGGTCCAGTCAGTAGTGTAGACTGCACCTTCTTGACACTCCCTAAAAGGAAGATCGATTGCCAGTTTTTACTGTTTGTTGAGGAATTCGAGTGCATTGAATAGGCTCCTAGAAAGAGGGCGAAAGTTACTTCGAGATTTCGAACCAAGTACTTGATCGAGGACATGACTGCATTACGTGACTTCAGATCTCATGTAGCCTACTGCTCCGGGTTATTCAACAAGATAGACGATACGAATATCTCCTAATTCATTTTTCTTTCACTTTCTTGATTTGATTCGACCAGAGAGAGGAGAGAAGTGCGACCCCGTGCTGGATGGATGGTTATGGGGAAGGGAGCAGCAGGACCTTCGGCGCTTGAAGTCGGCAAGATCCTTGTTTTTTTTCTTTGCCTGTTTCCTTCTGGTAAGACTTTGCAGTAGTTAGAGATACTAATTAAATCATGCGTCTGTTAACTGTATTAATATGATTATTATCTAGTTATTACAACCATTGTTTTGCATTATGCTAGCCCAGTTCCACGATGATGGCAACACTGAAAATTATATATTGTTGCATTGAAATAACATTAACAGATTTCACATTCAAACATCCTTATTACAGGAACCATTTTTTTTCACACTAAACTTTTTCAAGTTTTGCAGCGCACATAGCCTGAACAACCTGCCAGATGGATGTATAGGCATATACCTACATTATTTGTTAAACAAGACATGTAGTTGAGTTTATCAACAAAATGGAAGACTGACTTTATAAGTTGCATGTCAACACTGGTAAAACATACAATGTCAGAGACATGTGGAATCGACTGAGTCGGTACGTACAGCCAATGCTTTGGCGTTTATTGTGCTCCATGTTGTGGTGTATTCGTAATTTGGAAAAATCGTTACATCGGACTTTTTTGTTTCTATTGAATCATTTTACACAGCTCAAGCCTATGCTACTCAAGCGGTAGAACCCCGTAGTTGTGTTATGTTTGGGGGGAGGGGGATAGGGTTTACGGATTTTATCCTCCTTTTCTAAAGTAACCTACGGGTACTTGCCTTTTTCTTTTTCTGCACTTATTGCGTCGGTTTAAAAAAAGTTATAATGAAAAAGTTCGGGGAATCCCTGAATCCCATGCACATAGATTTTCTCCATCCGTTTATCTTATTTTTGGTTGGATGAACAATAAGCAATTCGTAACCATGCTTAGGTTATTTATTAAAACTCCTTGAGCCCCTTCTTCCTTTTAATGAGATGCACAAAAAGCCTATCTCCATGGCCTCGTAGAACTCAATTTGCACATTTACCGATCTTTATCGGTTTCTGTTTCAAGTCATTTACCGCCAAACAAAAAAGTGATAATGCAAGTGTTAGTTGTTGTTGACGTTTATTCAAGATTAAGATTAGTTTATTGCCACTTATCAGATTTGTGATAATAAATTCGTTTTGTTGCTGGGACTGGGAGGAGGGAGTGGTGTGTGCTGTTTGGGGTTGGAATAGTTGTGGTGGAATGGTAGAGTCATAAGTATTAACTGGTTAAATAAAGGTTAAATAAATAAAAAATAAACTGAAAGTGTTTTATGGTCATTGGTCAATAAGTTCTGAGGGAACGTTTGGTGGAGCAAAGTTACATGTAGACTCGTCCTAAACTGAAGTTTGTTTATTAGGGTGAAGTTAGTAGCTAGGAGCTTTTGAATTATTACATGTGCTCTTTCCAATACCCCCCACCACCATCCCCATACCATGCCACCCAAAGCAACTTAAATGTCAGGTCATGTAATTTAAGTCCTGGTGAATGCTTGTTGGAAGTTGCATTACTCTTTGATTAGGGCCTTCTGCAATGGACAGGTGGATATCTTATATCCAGTTTGACCTGTGGAATGGTGAGGCCTCTCTTCTGTTCCGCTCTCTGGTTCTGGAGCTAGTTTCTCTCCTGTTGGAGATATTTGGTGGAATTTTGATTTTCGTTACACTTGAAGTAAAAGTTATTTAATGGAAATAAATGCTCAATTTGTCTCGAGACACTGAAAAAACATGGAAAAAAATCAAACAATGCTGCAGGGCTTTTTTGGATTATAGGAGTCGAAAGACAAGCCATTGCATAGGTTATTGTTTAAGGGTTTTAAACACACAGATAAGACTGTATAACACTTGCTTTCCTTTTGTTTCTTTAGTACATTAATTGTTCAACACATTGTTTAGTGATTGGATGAACAGTCCATTGTGGGTATTGGTTTGCCATTGTTGTGTGAACTATGGTCCTAATGTTTTCTTCTCCTCTCTACAGTGAGTCTGCAGTGTAAGATCCTCAAGTGTAACTCAGAGTTTTGGGCCTCCACCTCAAGCTCTGGCCCAGAGGAGGAGTTCTGTACGGCACTGCGGGCGTACAACAACTGTGTACGCCGCACCGCACGCACTTGCAGAGGCGACCTGGCCTACCACTCAGCCCAACATGGCATAGAGGACCTCATGAGCCAACACAACTGCTCCAAGGAGGGGCCTACAACCCAGCCTCGAGCCGGGACCCCCGCTCCACCCCCACCACCACAGCTCCAGCCTGACAGCCAGGAGCGCTCTGATGGGCCGGAGCAGTGTCACTACGAACGCAGCCTTCCTCGCCATTCCTCGCCACCCAACTACACCCACTGCGGCTTCTTTGGAGACCCGCACCTCCGTACCTTCAGCGATGACTTCCAGACCTGCAAGGTGGAGGGAGCCTGGCCGCTTATCCATAACAAATACCTGTCTGTTCAGGTGACCAACACACCTGTCGTGCCTGGCTCCTCTGCTACGGCCACCAGCAAGGTGAGAGGAGCCTCTACATCTCTCTATCATATTGAATCAATGTCATATTGACTGTATGTTGGGTACAGCACAGTTACAGAGTGTCTGGTGATGCTTGACATTGCTACTGATCAAGTATTATGTGATTATTTCATTGCCACAGACTGAATCCTTGAAAAACGACTCTCTTGAAGTAATATTTTACAACTTTCCTTATCATAGAAATACCAACAGACCTTGCAAAACGTCTGATAGCACCGGTCTTCTCACCGCTGCAGAGGAGTGTAGACATGCACTATCTAAGTAGAGAACAAAAAGATACAGGTAACTGCCAAAATAATGGAAACACTTGAGTAAAGGAGGGATACAAAGTATATTGAAAGCAGGTGCTTCAACACAGGTGTGGTTCCTGAGTTAATTAAGCAATTAACATCCCATCATGCTTAGGGTCATGTATATAAATGCTGGGCAGGCAGGCCATTATTTTGGCTACCATGGCCATTTTAGGAAAGGGAACGTTTTGTTGTTTCTCCTGAGCAAGGCTGCTACTCCTCTATTTTTCCATTTACTTACTAAAGAAAGCCCTTTCAGGGAATGGGAGAGAATATTTCTGCCTGCTTGTTTGAAACAGTGAATGGAATGTTATTGGACAAATTGTACTGTAGTGATTTATTTGTAAGAGCTCTCAAATCAAGAAATATTATGATAAGTAAGACCTTCGTATGTAAGAGGTTGTGGGCCTCTTTAATGTGGTCAGAGAAGTAGGAGCAGCCGTGGGAATGTTTCACTGTGGACTCTGGTTAATGTTTGGATCAGTTCCATCGCAGACCAATAGGCAATACACAGAACAATTGTTGGGATCATGATAAGGTTTACAAATGATATGCCAGTATTATACTCGCAGTATAAACATCATGTGGACAGCCAAGACAAATGTTATGCCCACTTTATGTGTAGCAGTCCATACCGTAGCATTGTGTGTATGTTAGTTAGAAAATGTTGTTTTAACTAAGTGCTCAAGCCATACAAGAAACTGCAGATATTTTCTGCACATTAGTTGGCCCTGATACCTCATAAATTACCATTGTTTTGTTTCTACGGTACATTGGACGGCCTGAGGGCCGCCCCAGAAATGTATTTCACTAGAACATAAGGTGAAAACAAAGAACCCTGAGCATTTGTAGTCTGCAAAATCACGTAATATTAGGTCCACATTTGGTACGATTTTGGCAGTCGTGGTTGTGTGACCAATAGGCCTTCGTGCACTGTATCCTGACTGCAGGGTTTACACTGACATTTTGTCGTCAATCACGTAAAGAGAGAGACCAATTTTCCATCATCAGACCTAATGATGCACTTTAAGCATTCTGGCTTTTTTTTCTGTGCGCTTAAGGTAATGATATCATTACACAGCTGTACTTGGAAGCAAATTACACCACTTTTGAAGTTATTCAGTCTGGACAAAGGGAAAACAAGGCAGAAGCCTATGCCACCTGTACAAACAAGACTTCCCTGGTATAGATAGACCTGGGCATTGCTGGAGCTCTGCTTCATATGGGCTCCTGCTGCAGTGTATGGAATGGTCTGCTGTATGCACCACCTTCATTCAAGGGATGGGTTGATGAAACAGTTTGTTTCTTTATGCACATGGGGTTTTGTAGAGGTTTTTTCATGTTCTTAGATCAAGTTATCCTTCGAAAAGAGGGGTCAGTGGCAGGTAAAAAACAACTATTTTGGGAATGGGGGATTGCGGGGTGGGAGGATTGAGGGGTGGGTTGGGGGCTGGGTTGGCAGATGACTTGACTGGGTAATAACAGGGCATTTTGGTGCTAAACTTCCCCCTCCCGCCCCTGCCCCCTATTTGAGATCAGAGCCTATCGGCTGTCCCGGGGTCACTTCTGAGACAACGGCTCACTGGCGTCCTAATGAAACCATGCAAGCGGAGAAGTGACCAGCCTTAGTTAATTAGCCACAGAGCAGAGCACGCTCTCCCCTACTGGCTCAGTGCCACTCCCTGGAGCACAGTTCTGGGGTTCACAGGCAGGTTTTTCACCACTATGAATGGCTCTTCTTTGTGTCTACACACTGAGGCCCGATTTAACATGGCCTATACCCGTGTTTTCTGAGAGCGTTTACTTTGGCCTCCCCCATGTTGAGGCAGAGCTGAAATGTGACACTGAACTGGGGTGGTGGGGTAGATGGGTCTGCATTACACAAACTACTGGTGTTCTTAATGCCAAAGCACAAAGATTCCCCTCTGTCATTTGTGTAGCCCTACCACTAACTCTTGTCCACATAAAAATTAAAATATAGATAATCCATACCGTTTTTTTATTATTCAACTGCTGTTCAATGATTTAATAATTTGATATCTATATGTACCTTGCTATTTTCATCCTCAAAAGGCCTGACACATATTGAAACATATTGGCTATTGTTGTGCTGACTGCTAATTCTAATCTTCTCCTCTCTCTCTCTCTCGGTACAGTTGACAATCATCTTCAAGAACTTCCAGGAGTGTGTGGACCAGAAGATGTACCACGCGGAGACAGACGAGCTGCCTGCGGCGTTTGCCGACGGCTCCAAGAATGGTGGAGACCGCCACGGGGCCAACACGCTGCGCATCGTGGAGAAGGTGTCTGGGCAGCATGTGGAGATCCACGCACGCTACATCGGGACAACCATCGTGGTCCGGCAGGTGGGCCGATACCTGACCTTTGCTGTGCGGATGCCAGAGGAAGTAGTGAACTCTGTAGAAGACCGAGACAACCAGGACCTGTACCTTTGCCTGCACGGCTGCCCCGCCAACCAGCGCATCGACTTCAGGACATTCAGGGACCGTGCAGTGGAGGGCCACGGCCCAGGCAAGAGCAGGATGGGCAGCCAGCCCCATGGGTTTACGTATCAGGCTGCCATGGCCAAGTGTAAAGAGCGCCTCCCAGTGGAGGACCTGTACTTCCAGTCTTGTGTGTTCGACCTGTTTTCCTCTGGGGACATCAACTTCACCATGGCTGCCTACTATGCTTTTGAGGACGTGAAAATGCTCCACTCCAACAAGGACAAATACCACATTTTTGAAAAGGATGCATTCGGGAGTAATGCAGCGCCAAGGGGATCAGATTTGTTCTCGCTAGTCCTCCTCAACTGTCTGGCTGTGTTGTTGTGGATTGAGTGCTGCTGGGTTCATCTATAGTCCCCTGCCAACATTATCCTCATTATGCTAGCTGTCAGTGGGTGTGAAACAGTGCTCTCACCGTGTCATACTTCACCTCTACTGCTCTGTTCTCAGTGGCTGGTGGTCAGTCCAGACAGCAGGGCCGTCCATACCTCTGAGGGGACACAGCAGCCCATGTGCAATCAAACTCATCCCAGCCCATGGTCTCATTGTTGTCATCATGTGTTGACTTACATCTGGTGGAGAGATGAGCTCTCTGCTCCCACCTATCATTGCGTTCATTCAGCTGGTTTAAGGACTAGTCCTTTGATTAAAGGAGCAGTGGTGAGAGAGGAGAGCCCAGGAGCCCCAGCACTTTGGATATCCACCTGGGATTAATTCCTACATTCCCACTGGGACTGCATGGGAAGCAAGACGAGATGATCTCTTGCAGAAAGAAGAGTTTGCTGATCGCCTCTCCTCACTGGTGCCAAGCCAGTGGAGCTCTCTGTGGCTCATGGGTCTGGGCTAGAGGACATGACAGGGGCTTTTGTTAACTTCTGTCCAGAAGGAGCTCACTGTTTGATGAGCTTCCAGCTTTGGAAAAGCCTGAGCTTTTTGGAGAAAGCGCTCGGCCAAAAGGATGTCAGAGCAGCGAGTGACAGTCTAGTCTGCTGTGGAGGTTAATAGGTCATAACACCAGGTCTTTTGTAAGATTGTGTGTGTGTGTGTGGTTGTGCCCCTCTGTGGTTTAGTGTGTCAGCCAGAACGGGCTGTCTTGAATATTGGCGTTTAAAGTGTTAATTATGATAAATGTATTTTTGTATAGGGTGTAATTAAGATGTTAATAAGAAAACAAGCCCTTTACAAACTTTACCAAGGACACACATAATGCAGAAACCCAGATCACGTTTACAGAGTATATCTTATCCCTTCATTCAACCGATCAACCAACCAACATGTACCATGGCCAGGAAATTGATTTCTACAGGTCGTTTGTGAATGATTTGTCACTTTTTCTAGGCAGTCAACAGTTCCCCGCAGATGTAGGTATCATGGCCATGTATTTGGTTTGAGAAAGATATAGTCTTTCTGACCACTCTGTAGAGAGCAGAGAGTAGGTCCTGTATCAGAGGAGGTTGGTGGGAGGAGCCATAGGAGGACGGGCTCATTGTAATGGCTGGAATGGAATAGCTGTCAAATCCAAAAGTGTCGTTATACCTATTGTGGACATTGCCATTGGATGCGCCGAGTCGCATTAGTAGAAATCCTATGCAGCTGTTACAAGTTTGAACACTGGCATGTGTGATGTAATCTACACCTTGATTAGGCTATTCTCATAATTTTTATATAGCCTACACTTTCTCGTTCTGAATATGTAACGCTGGTGGAGGGGTGTGGCTTTGTGACAAAACACCAGCTATGCAGTGTCGGCTAGCGCGGTTTAATGGTTGATCTGATTTAATCTAGGCCTAAGTATTTGAACTTTTGATTGTGTAGAACGCTGGAAGGTGCTAAATGAATTTAGTGGATAGACTTATTCAGAGCATTATATGGCAAATAAGCTGTCAGTTTAAGGTTTTGAATTGTACCTTTTGCGATATGCAGGACCCGTGTGACGTGCATGCATCTACAGTACCATTTTGATTTGTTGTAGTTTCCCTATTGCATTGTTTCTGTTCATAGTAATAATTTCATTCACTAGTAAGCCTACATCTTGAGGAGGCTTAGGTACTAATACTCAGAAGGCCTGCTATATATGAACAAGACATTTAACCTAAATTCTGGTTTGATCTTGATTTTCATTATTTGTTGTATAACCAAGTAAAGCTCAAAGGATAAAACCTTGTCAGACGATTTGCTTCATTTTTCCCCCTTCTATTTCATCTCGGTAGAATATATTTAGATTTTACCCTCATCTATCCAACATCTTAACAAGGTAATATATCCCTACACTGAAGTGTTTGGCAGGCCTAACTACTGCTATGGGAGCATGTACTGGTGCAGTTTGTTCTTAGTCTGACAAAAAAAGTTGATCAAATAAACAAACATGATTGTAACATTGAATCATGTTTTTATAGATGTAATTTGTATTATGAGTTTGCTATATGGTTCTACATGTGTAATGTGAGATTGTATATACGTTTGTGAGTTTGTAAAATATTGTATTTTATCTGTGTTGAATATATCACTACAGTTTTGAATATGAGAAAGGGTTTGGTGAATGTGACCTTTTTATTTTAAAATAATTTTATGAAAACGGGCCTAGTGTTCAGCTATCTATCAATGGCAGGGATCCTATCCTGGTTACTGTAGTTTCAGAGCATTCTGTTGCTTGCTCAGGAGCAGACACAAGTTAACCTGGATTCCATCCAGGCGGATATCTAAAAAGGGAATACAAGAACGTTTTTTTTTTTTTTGGTGTTCATGTTTTTAATTTTAAAGCACTTTATGTTCTCTTCACTTAGCTCTTACTTGGTTTGAACTTGATTGTGAATAGAGGTTGTCAGATTTGTAACGGTAGAAAATATGGCATTAAAACACTTGGCCGAATGGCAGAAGCCAGAAAGATCAAACTGTGTTTGTATGTAGGACAAAAGCGGTGCCACCCACCAACTGTTTATATTGTAAATTATTTATTAAATAAAAGATAAGTGTCTCGTTAACTTTGTGGGTGATGTCTCTATCTTGTGGTAAACCTCTTACTTTGTTTCATAGTGATAATGAAACATTAACCAATGATGAGCATTTTTTAAAATCTGTATTCCCAGTGACGAGGTTGGGTTAGGGTACTTGATTTGCTTCGTTACACTGCCACCTGGTGTAAGCATTGTGTAAGGGTATGATTAAGTGATAATGCCCGAGAAGCTGGTGTTTTGAGGATATATTGGCACGGGTGTTGTTCGTCGAGGGCCGGCAAACCGTGCCAATATATCCTCCAAACACCGGCTTCGAGGGCATTATCACTTTTATACAACGGGTTACCAACATATTCAAATAATGATTGACATATTTTCATTAAAAACGTTATTTTGATTAATGTATTCATACTATTTCATCCTTCCACAAGAGATAGTCTCGACACAAATCTAGGGTTGCTAGAGACGCGACCCAGTCGTTCAGTCTTTTTGTTCTGTATCTATAGACGCGACTCAGTCCTTCAGTCTTTTTGTTCTGTATCTATGGACGCGACCCAGTCGTTCGTTCTAAATGTTCCATTGCCATACTGGCTGGCAACGTTCTTATCCCTTGCTTGCTAGCTAGCCAACTACGGCTAATTTACAGTCACGTCAAAAAGTGCAGCCAGAATAACAGCAAAATAGCTTCATTTGCATTTGTTTAAGGTGTTTTCTAGTGACATTTATTTGGATACATCCATAACAATGAGCTAATGAGGCGCGATTTCGCCTGGCATAGTAAATGTGCTCACTCGTCAGGACACTGTTGTTCAGAGGAGCTAGCCAACAACAACACAGCTACAGTCACACAATCACGTGTAGCTGAAGCTGGAAAGACTGCAAATTAGCTGCATTTCGTTTTACCTTTTTTCAATTAACCTTTTTTTTTTGTATATATCCATAAAAATGATGCCAGCTGATTCATGATTTCGACTGGCTGAGAAACACTGCCTGCCTGTCTGTCTGGTCCCGACACGTTCATTACTATGGGACAGCAGGAGATCGAATTTGAATATTGAAACAATGTTGCAAATGTCGGAGTCAGACAGCAAGGTTAATACAAATCTCCGCTGTTGAAAACGCAATGTTAGTCTAAAAGAAATGTGTGCTAATGTCTAGATGCTTTTTATAGTGGAGATCAACTTTATAAATTGCCTGGCTAGGCTGATGAGACAGTGGATTGCGCAGTCAGATGGAACAGAGTAAATAGGCATTTTAATGTCACAGATTTAGCCTGTGGCAATTTGTGGAATAGACACCGGCTGGAATGCGGTTTTAACCAATCAGCATTCAGGATTATACCCACCCGTTGTATAAATACATTTAAAAACAGCCCAGACATTCTTATCATACAACACATGCATCTCTGATGAGCCATAATAATCCAGGTGGATGCTTTTAGTGATAGCCATGTATGTTGTATATATTAACATAATTGTTGCGGGGAGGATCAAGATCCCCAAAGGCAAAGACCTTTATTATAATCAGACCGTTTTAGGATGACACCCAATTATAAGTGTCAGACTGTCAATCTAAAATGTCTCAAGAAATCAGTAATTAATTTGGAAGTTTTTGCTGAGATATTAGCCGCGCAATTTCACATTTTTAGGAGTTTGGTGGAGCGATGGGGTGAGGTTGTGTTCCTCTAAGCGGGGAGGTAAGCTTGGCTTCTTGGCTTCTTCTTTATATGTGTCGAGTAAAGCTTAAACCATGCATTTAGATTGTAGGTAGGTATTGTAGGTAGTTTATCCAGGAAGTTATTGTAGGTAGTTATTGTAGGTAAGTATTGTAGTGTATTCGGCTGAGCCCGGTGAAGCACGAGGCTAGCTAGCTAACCCACTACTGGACCATTAAAGCTAACTAGTTAGCGGGTAGCAACACCGCAGCCACTGCTAGCTGGCCAACTATACCAGCTAGCAGTACTGTAGCAACTAAATACATTTAAACGGAACGATTTGATTAGTGTAAAGTTAGCTAGCTACATAGATGTCTTGGTATCAAAGACAAATGTGTAGTATAGAGAAACTATCAAGGTTAGCTAGCCAGCTACATTTTCAAACAGTCAACACCGCAGCCACTGCTAGCTAGCCAACATTACCAGCTAGCAGTACTGTATCATTATAGTCAATGAGAATTTTGCAACATAAGCTTCACTTTCTGAACATTCGAGATGTGTAGTCCACTTGTGTAGCTAGCATGACTGACTTTGTGCTAGCTAGCCAACGTTTAATTACTTCTGCGTTATGAAAGGAACTAGACACGGACATGAATGATCCATTGGTAGTTTGTTGTAACCAAGTATTGGTGCTAAACTGTGTGTTATTGGATGCTAGCATGCTAGTTAGCTATGGCGTCATAGGATACGGTGCCCTGGGCGGTTTTCACAGAAGAATACTGTACCAAGTTAGCTAGCTGAATAAACTAAGTTAGTCTATTCCTGGAAACATTGAACTACTGTAGATTACAGCAATTATAATTTCTAAAGTGGAAGTTGGTAGAGTTGTATTTGAGTGTTTCAGTGAAAGGTTAGTGAGGGAGGCCTCGCTTCCCCAGATGTTTAGTTAATTTCATTCCGATCTCTTTTGCATTAGTGTAGCCTTTTCTGTAGCCTGTCAACTATGTGTCTGTCTATCCCTGTTCTCTCCTCTCCGCACAGGCCATACAAACGCCTCACACCGCGTGGCTGCTGCCTCTCTAACCTGGTGGTCCCTGCACGCACGACCCACGTGGAGTTCCAGGTCTCCGGCAGCCTCTGAAACTGCCGTTCTGCGGCCAACAAGGCAGAGTTCATCTCAGCCTATGCTACCCTCCAGTCCCTCGACTTCTTGGCGTTGACGGAAACATGGATTACCACAAAAAACACTGCTACTCCTACTGCTCTCTCCTCGTCTGACCATGTGTTCTCACATACCCGAGAGCATCTGGTCAGCGGGGCGGTGTCACAGGAATCCTCATCTCTCCCAAATGGACATTCTCTCTTTCTCCCCTGACCCATCTGTCTATCTCCTCATTTGAATTCCATGCTGTCACAGTCACTAGCCCATTCAAGCTTAACATCCTTATCATTTATCGCCCTCCAGGTTCCCTTGGAGAGTTCATCAATGAGCTTGATGCCTTGATAAGTTCCTTTCCTGAGGATGGCTCACCCCTCACAGTTCTGGGTGACTTTAACCTCCCTATGTCTACCTTTGACTAATTTCTCTCTGCCTCCTTCTTTCCACTCCTCTCCTCTTTTGACCTCACCCTCTCACCGTCTCCCCCTTCTCACAAGGCAGGCAATACGCTTGACCTCATCTTTACTAGATGCTGTTCTTCTACTAATCTCACTGCAACTCCCCTCCAAGTCTCCGACCACTACTTTGTATCATTTTCTCTCTCCTCCAACACTACTCACTCTGCCCCGACCTTCGCTCTCTCTCTCCCGCTACTCTCTCCTCTTCCATCCTATCATCTCTTCCCTCTGCTCAATCCTTCTCCCTCCAATCTCCTGATTCTGCCTCCTCAACCCTCCTCTTCTCCCTTTCTGCATCTTTTGACTCTATGTCCCCTATCCTCCCGGCCGGCTCGGACCTCCACTCCAGCTCCTTGGCTTGACGACTCATTGCGAGCTCACAGAACAGGGCTCCGGGCAGCCGAGCGGAAATGGAGGAAAACTAGACTCCCTGCCGACCAGTCATCTTTTCACTCCCTCCTCTCTACATTTCCTTCCTCTGTTTCTGCTGATAAAGCCACTTTCTACCACTCTAAATTTCAAGCCTCTGCCTCTAACCCTAGGAAGCTCTTTGCCACCTTCTCCTCCCTGCTGAATCCTCCTCCTCCCCCTCCCTCCTCCCTCTCTGTGGATGACTTCGTCAACCATTTTGAAAAGAAGGTTGACGACATCCGATCCTCATTTATTAAGTCAAATGACACTGCTGGTCCTGCTCACACTGCCCTACCCTATGCTTTGACTTCTTTCTCCCCTCTCTCTCCAGATGAAATCTTGCGACTTGTGACGGCCGGCCGCCCAACAACCTGCCCGCTTGACCCTATCCCCTCCTCTCTTCTCCAGACCATTTCCGGAGACCTTCTCCCTTACCTCATCTCGCTCATCAACTCATCCTTGACCACTGGCTATGTCCCTTCCGTCTTCAAGAGAGCGAGAGTTGCACCCCTTATCGAAAAACCTACACTCAATACCTCCGATGTCAACAACTACAGACCAGTATCCCTTCTTTTTTTTCTTTCCAAAACTCTTGAGCGTGCCGTCTTTAGCCAACTCTCTTGCTATCTCTCTCAGAATGACCTTCTTGATCCAAACCAGTCAGGTTTCAAGACTGGTCATTCAACTGAGACTGCTCTTCACAGTTCCCGCTCAGCCCTGTCAAAACTGTTCGCTGCTCTGGCACCCCAATGGTGGAACAAGCTCCCTTATGACGCCAGGACAGCGGAGTCACTCACCACCTTCCGGAGACACTTGAAACCCCACCTCTTTAAGGAATACCTGGGATAGGATAAAAGTAATCCTTCTACCCTCCCCCTACCCCACCAGAAAAAATATTTTTGTAAATATTTTTTTTATATATATTGTAAAGTGGTTGTCCCACTGGCTATCATAAGGTGAATGCACCAATTTGTAAGTCGCTCTGGATAAGAGCGTCTGCTAAATGACAAATGTAAAATGTTTGGTGAAGTATTTCTCAAGTTACATTTTTTTTGCATAAAAACGAGTCCTCTATCTCAATGACAACAGGAAGGGTGTGTTCGTAAATTCAATCTGGAGTGCCAGAGTGCGCTCGGGGCGTTCGTAAACTCAGAGCTTTGTCAGATTGTCCATTCGTAAATTCAGAGCATTCTGCTCTCGGAGCATTCAGAGCGCACACTGGACGCTCTTGTCGAGGAGTAGGGTTGATCCGATCGTTCTGACCTCACAACGACAGTCAACCACCCAAGCTACCTGGCTAACATTGGCTAGCTTGCTAGCTACTTCCAGACACAAACACCTCACCTCACTCTGACCATTTTACTCGCCCTAGCAGAGCTAGTAGGGCTGTTTTCATGTTATCCAGAGCGTTGGTGACCGTGCTGCTAGCAACAATTTAATTACGCTCTTTTGCCAACGTTTACTGACACCGGCCATATTCAACTGGTGTTGATCGTTCGTAAATTCCTCAGTTATTCTGCACTTTGGCACACTCCGACCAGTGCTCTGAAATCGGAGTAGATAGCCAGAGCGAATTTCCGAACGAACCCTTAATTGAAGAATCCCTACTATTGACCAACAAAGGTGTGTAGACTTCGGCTACCGAAAAAAACCCTTGCCGAAGACCAAAACGAAAAATATATAATATATATACACACACACGAACTTGTCATACTATATGCACGAACTGTTCCAGATGGGCTGCATGCGGATGGACGCCTTTAGTCTTAAGACTCTACTGGATGAATAAACAACAGTGAACATACGTTTTATAATGTAGGAAAGTTTAATACATATATGTCTATAAACATATTGACAGTACATTTCACGTGGAGTGGCTTTCTCACAAATATAAATTATTTAGGCTTGTTTTTAAGAATACAGGTCCAGGGACTGTAGCGTGGAGAAAAGGAAGGTGGAGTTGGTTGGCTATTCCTTGTAACAGATCTGCCCACAGAGGACATAACATTGATTCACCTGTGTAAATAACTTTTGGGGAGTTGCAGAAGAAAATGACAAACAATATCATTTTGTTCCCACCACCAGTCTTCGCTTAACAAGCATGCCACATTACACAATCCATTGAGAAAAATCTCAAAACATGACTGTTTAATACTGCATCATCTCTGTAGTAGAGTACAGTAATGTCCATGAAGCCATCCCACTTGGCACACACACTGGTTGAATCAACGTTGTTTCCACGTCATTTCAATGAAATTAAGTTGAATTGACATCTGTGTCCAGTGGGATATACAGTATGAACATATACACAGAAATAAGGCACAAATGGAGAAGCACACCAAAACACCAGCAATCAGAAGAACCAGAGCAGGGCCAGTCTCTGGTTTGGCACTAAAACAGACTGACCAATAACAGCTTGTCATTAACCACATCCGTAAACACTCAAGAGTCCCTTAGAAAATCTACCAGTGGTTATGCAGTCGCTGGGAATCACACAACCTTTTAACTATAAAAAAATGAAAAAATGATTTCCAGAGTCTTCTCAAACATAGCTCAATACTTTTATGGGTGGAATAAACTGGTAGAGTGCAGTACTAATAGTGCAATGTAAGATGCAAAAGTACCATTCATACATAAGACAGTGAGAAATATGGTTGAAATGGCTAATTCTTTGCACATCTACAAATAAATGTTGTTAGGGATCGCATAAACATAGTCATAGTGTTCTTCTGAAGCTTTGCACAAGGAATTACCTTAAATACTGTTTATTAACATGTCCTTCTCATTAGGTCCTTAACTTATTAGTGGGTCAGTGGTTATCATAAACAAAAAAGAAAATGGCAATGATGAATGTCTTTACAGAAGAATGATTATCAACACTAATGACAAATGCTCATTAAACATTTTAAATAGTAATTTTGAGAACTTGGTACTGGCGTGACTAACTTCCTATTCGTCTTCAATTTAGACAGAAAGATGCACTTATTTTGATTTGGGGGAAGAAGGTGCATCTCTCTATGAAATTATGATAGTTTCATAACCAGGTCAAGATGAATAAACATTTGAAGGTACGGATGACATCATGATCAACATTCATTTTATTATTATAATGGCATAAAGCTAAACACAAAAAAATAAAAGTATTTGGGAATAATCCCATACCGCTAACATTTAAAAGGCCAAATACTTCAGACACTTTAATGTTTCCAGATCAGTCAACATCATCAACCTTTCCGGCATCGTAATCTTTCCCCACATAATAGTCCATGGGACTAACTATCCATAGGCATTCTACAGACTCAGCAATCACACTGACTGATCATCTGTCATTTCAACTAAAGAAAAAACATTTCTTTGTGTGATACATATTTCAGGATGCTGAACTCTTTTCTACATGGACACAGACAAAGGTCGTTACCACAGTCACACCTGGGGGAGGGGTTTGGAGAGTTTGGTGTTTTCTGGTAAACAGAGTATTTGTCAATTCCGTTTCCGACTGTGAGGGTATGTCTGGCCAAGCGAACCAGTGAGTAGCCAGCCCAGACCTGTCCTTCAGCAGCATGTGGAGTTCCCACAGTGTTCCTCACCTGGACAAAACACCTTTCCCTTCAGTGACAGGCCTCATGTCATCCTGTTGTTCCAGTTTAAATCAGCCCCAGCTGCTTTCTGCTCTGCAGTCCGCTCTGCGGTTGGCGAGCGTGAGTCCTGGGGGGACTTCTGAGCCTGTGAGGACCGTGGGTCCAGCAGGGGAGGGGGTTTGTTGTCTGGATAGGGCCGGGTGAAGTGTTCTGGCCCTGTCGGCCCCCTTTGCTCCAGCATCCTCCCCCTGAAGTCCTGGGGATGGCCTCCTCCACTCCTGAAGTCTTGGGGAGGACGGAAGTCATCGCCGCGTCTCCGCTTCGCGTCTGGATGTCTGAAGCGAGAGGGATGATGTCTTACAAAGCTTACTACTACAGAGCTACAAGCTACCACAACACTTACGGTTTTAGCATTAAATTCCAATACTGACAAATACAAATCTAGACATTATTGGTTTCGAAAGATGAGGCCTAATTGTGAGTGTTTCTCACCTGTCGTAATATGCCCGCCGGTCCCTGTGATCCTGGTCGTTGTCATACTGGTCATATGGCCTCTTCCGAGGGGAGTTGCTGCTACCGCTACGGTAACTACTAGAGCTGCTGCGGTAGGAGTCTTCACGTGGACGACGGTCGCCATAGTGATGGTCCTTATACCGATGGGCATCATATGGATGATGTCGCTCGCCTTGCCAGGACTGGTTGCTATTTCCAGGGTAGTTGTATTTACGATCTCTCTGCCAATCTCCTCGATCTGTCATCATGAGATAAAATACAGTGGGCCATGAGATATGTCGTGCTCATATCTAAAATTAGAAATCCCCACAATTGCTGCCAAGTTGTAGAGTTGCATACTTCCGATTGGATAAGACCAAATAAACAGCTCTTACCATCATTTCCAAAGTGTCTGTTGTTGGACTTGTTGTAGCCTTCTCTGTGGTGACCATGGGGGGATGTGGGAGAGGGGCGAGGCATGCCTGGATGAGACTTAGACGATGGCTGGGTGCTGGTGGAGTCTCGACTGGAACCTGACGGCTCTGCTCTGAAAGGCTTCTTCCTGCCCGACGGGTCATCCCCCTTTTTTCTATGCTCCTTCTGAAAATTAGCAAAGGACAATGGAAGGGTTAAGCAGAGGACTGAGCAAAAATATCAGATAAATGATTGGCTGACTGTACTTGTTATAAAAACCTGCGAGTTTTGATTAGTGCTGAGCGATTAGTGCTTTTTGAGGTCGGTTAGATTATTAAAAAGTAATAATAGTTTTCAGTTTCAATAAAAAATTATGAATTAAATGTATTATGAAATAATGACGTTACAATGATTTTACATTTACGTCATTTAGACATATTAATTTCAGTTAGTTGTTTAATAACCGGAAAACCCCAGAAAGGTTGGTTAAATTGCTCATCACTAGGTTTGATACTGGGAGAAAAGAGATCACCTCACCTCCTCCTCCTGAGACCGCTTCTTCTGAGCCATCTTGTACAGCTTGTGAAGCTTCCTCGCGCCGAACTCCGTGAACTTGGACACAAATATCCAGAGATTCCTGCCAAACAAAGAGAGACATCTTGGTAAGAGTTACCCTCAATATGGAGAACGATTTTAATGAAACTCAAATGGTATCAGAATTAAAAACATAGATTGACCTAAATAACCAGGGAGTAGGTTTCATAATCAAACCTTCAGTGCACATATAACTTATGGTTGAATGAGGGTTTACCGACGCCATGTTTTGACATGCTCTGGGTCGCTGTAGGCTTTAAGGCACTCAGTGATGCGGTCTCCTATCTTCAGCAGGCAGGTGCGTGTGTGTTGGAGCTGCTCCTGAACAGACAGGCCCTCGTCAGGCTTATCCAGCTGTTTCAGGGCCTTCTTCACCGGCCTCATGCGCTCCTTACACTGGATGGAGACACACACAGTTTACGAGCTCTTGGTCAAAAATGATCCATGTGTTTCAAATATCCTCAGCTGTACAGATGTAGGATCTGAATTTGATCCAGTTTGCTACTGCAGGAAAATAATCATGCAGCAACAGGAAATGTGAATTATAACTTTTGTAGGGGTTGATACATTTTTCATTAGGACAAACTTTAGAAGCCTTTTAAAAACGAAAACACACTACAAGTTTAGCCATGGTAGATTGGCCATATAACCACACCCCCTCTGGCCTTATTGCTTAAATGTAAAATGTTATTAACACCTACATTAGTCTTGTATGTAGTGAATAATATATCCTTATCCTGTCCACGTCAGTAGTGACATGGTGTAATAACTCACTATGCTGAAGGTCTCCTGGTCCAGCTCGTCATCCTCCTCTCCAATGGGAACAGGGTCACTCCCAGCAGTAATGTGGACCGGCCCCTGGGGCTTCTTCCCTTTGGCTCCTTTAGCCTGAGACACAGACAAACAGACACCACTCAGCAGGGCAACACAGATCTCCACACAAACACCTGCACAGTGACACTTCACCCTGGTGGTCCAAGAACAATCTGATAACCTAATCTGTACATCCACCTTCCAACAAAAGTTCCCCATTTGTTCAGAAACAGGAAAGGTTAGTGGGTGTGAAATTATACACTACCGCAGCACAATGCATAAAGTTCACGACTTCTAAAGTACCTTTTCTTTTTTTGTCTTGGGACGTTTTTTGTCTTTGTCCACCTCTTTCTCTTTTTTAGGAGTTCCCTGTTTTTCTTTGTTCTCTTTGTTATCCTTCTTCTTCTGTCTCTTCTTTGTGGGAGTTTTTTCTGTCCCGTCATCCTAGTTAAATAAAAAACACAGAAAGGTAAATAAGTAAACCAGTTCTGGTGGACTACAAAGACTACATCGTGTTACCATTGTGTTCTTTTTCCCGGTATTCTGTAACCAAGGGGAAATTCCCTTGTGAAAAGGCAGGTGGTTGATAGGCAGGTTGTGCTGGGTCTTTTGAGGTGACTTACCCTCACCTCCCCTTCCTCGGAGGGGTTGTCTGACAGGCGAGGGGAGGAGATGTCATTGCCCTGCTCATCTTTAGGGGCCTTGTTCTCTTTCTTCACCCGAGGCTTCCTCTTCCTCACTTTGGCCTGAGGGGGGGGGGAGATATGATCAGCCAAGGGGATATGTACTCTACTGTGAAGAGACCATTCCCAGACAGAATGTAAGGTATGAAGAGCATTATCGAATGGATTTGCATATAGATATTCCAAGGGTTCAGATGCATAGGCATTCCCTATGGTCCTGATAAACAGAGCAGTGAGGTCTTTGCTTACCTCCTCCTTAGTGACATCGTTACTGTCCACTTCTTTCTTCAACATCTTCAGAAGGTAGTCTGTTCTGCCCTGCAACTGCTTCCCTTGGGGTTTCTTTTCTGGGTCACCGGGGAGAATCTGGAATACAGATTTGAATACAATTTGTTACCAGAAGAAGAATAAAAATGTTACCAGGAGCCAATCTAACACACACACAGCTTCATTGAGTTCCACAGCTATCTGAGAAATGTGTGATTCTGACATTCTGATGGTTACCTTGTCTGCAAGTTTGAGATCCGGATCTGTCTTCATCAGATCCCAGTTGCCGTAGCCATGCTCATAGACCCCCAGCAACAGTTGAGTGTCATCCTGCAGATCCCAGTCCACGTCAAAGTGAGGCACCTTCACTCTGCAGGTCAGTTGGAACCTATGGCAGGAGGAGGAGAGGTGGTCAAACCCTCTGCTACTTCTGCCCATCAAGATGATGCCCTGGTGTCTGCATCTGTTGTTACAACTTTAACCCTTTACACTCGTGGGAATTGGCCGATAGGGATACATTGAAATGTTTCTTACAGAAGAAACATGGAAATGCATAATCATGGTAGTAATTAAAAGGTTATAGTTTGGAGATTATGGTAAATTATTAGACTAAAGGTGCGGACACAACAGTTCACCTGATAAGACTGAATCCAAACATTACACTGTTGATTTTATGTTGATTTAACATTTACTGTGCTTTTAGTCGCATTTGTTGATAATGAAATCTGAAAATACTCTGCATACATTCAGTAACATGGTAAGAATATTATTAGAACATTTGGGGTAGTTGCAACTTTAAAAATGACAAGGGTTTGAGTGAAAGATCAAACTGGTCTCCAAGTGGCCACACAACTCTCCAAAGTGTGCACTTTTATGATTCAAAGAAGTCTTCATCTATAAGTTGCTTTTTTGAGCTCTCCTAGCTATGCCATTGAGGAACTAGAGCAAGCACACTTGTAGTTGTTTTGAACACAGCCCTGCAATCCAAAATCTATTATAAATCGCAATCTGGGTCACGTGGGCATCATTTGAAAGCTTGTTCTTTTGCCAAAATGACTAGCTGTATTATAAAATACGATCTTTCATTGTTAAGACTTTCACAAGGAAATTCAGAGAAGCATATCGTAATTTTGGTGGGCGTAGAGTCATGAATGCATTGACGCGTTGCCCGTGGCATATTTTCTTCACAATACAGCAAATATTCTAATCAGGACAACTCAGAGTATAACGCCATGTCATCTTTTAACTGTACATTAAACATAGTGATCATAAACGTTGACATGAGTTTTATGATATGGAAATGTGAAGTGTACATTTGGACTCACAGATGTTTGGCTTACTTGTACGGCATCAAAACCGGTATTTATTATAATCCTCAACTTCTCATCTTTCAAAATACTTTGAGTACTCTTAAAAATGTACAGCATTTCCCTCACTCAGACATCAAAACATTTGCAGAAGTTGCCCAATTAGTGGGAGGGATGGGAGCAACTTCTTGTCGCGTGCGGTGCTCAAGTTCAGAACAGCTGTCACTCAAAACCCATACAGAGCTGTGAAGTGGAGAACCTAAGCTCTGTCGTCACATATAGCATGTCGTCACATATAGCATATTACTGTACAGCCACTGTGTTTTGATTTACTCACTTATTATTGTCCAAATCTGCCATTTTCAACCCGTATAGGAATATTTATGTTCTGTGCATATTGTTTCACAGGCCTCAGATATACCTGCAATGGCATCTTACTTGTTTCTCTCAGCAGGATTAGCTGGCACAACTTTGTGCAGTGGCTCAAACTCCTCCTCATGCTGAATGATGGACTTGGCATTGACCTGCACTCCTGAGATCTTGATGTTTATACCTCTGCGCTTCCCAGGACCTTTGGCTAAAGGAACAGGGTATACATGAGTAAAAACATTACAACACACTTATTGTGAGCCATAATTCCCCAAAAACTGAGTCATGCAGACAGACAGAGTCAGACAGACACACCTTCACTGGGGTTCTCTCTGAGGTGCTCTTCGTGCTCTTGGACAGCCGTCACACAACTGTTGTGGATCAGCTCTCCCAGTCTCTTCAGGTCTGCCTGAGATTTTTCCACCAGCTCAGAGTCCCGGGCAATGCACTCTAGCCTTTCAAGCGGAGCTCCAAATTTCTTGTAAGCCTTGATAAACCTGATAAAGGAAAGAGTAAAACATTAACCAAGCGTTTAATAAAACATTGAGAAATCATTCAGTCTAATGAATAAAGAGACCTACATACTGTACCTGCGGATCTCTGCATCAGTGAAACCCTCCACGTTGTTCTTGCGGGCTCTGGGCCTGCCTCTCCTCTTTGGCTTCTTGTCATCACCGCTGTCGTCAGTCTCGCTCTCAGAGCCTGAAGAGCGGTGCTTCAGCTTGGAGCCAACGTCACTGTCACTGTCGTTGGCCTGGGCCTGCAAGACACAAGACAACTTTCAGACACAACAAGCAAAACCTATTTCCTACTGAATGTAGTTCCAAGTGCCTTTTTGTGTTATGGATACTTCTGAATGCTTAAATGTTTAATGATGTGGGTTTAGTATAATATGAAATAAAATCATGATAAAATCTAATCATCAATAATTATAATTTAATCACCATATTGAATAATTTTGAGATTACTCTTCTATGCATTTCATGAATTTAGATAATCTTCAACAGGAGAGGATATTATCTGTGTGATATAAATACCTACTGCTGCATCGCAAGGGACAGCGCTGCTATAAATCCTAATGATTCATTAAGGAAGCTTCTTATGCGGTAGATTCACACAAACCGTGGAATCACCTACACTGAGGCAGGCAGTAAAAACCTCATTACTCATGACCACCCCATCAGATCCCCCTGACTGAGAGCAGGAGAGTACACAGCTCAGCAGCGCACACACTCCCTAGGGGAGCCCCTTCACACACACTGCACCATGGAGCAGTCACATCTCTCTCCAGCTCTAGAGAGGAGATTTAACGTGAGAGGTGTGTGTATGTGTTCTCTCCTGCTAACCCTTTTATTGGAGCTCCTGCTCCTGGGCAGCATGTAGACGTCCTCCATCTCCTTCTGCTTCTGCTCCTCCTCCAGCTTCCGCCTCTGGTCCTCAGGGATGATGTCGTCCCAGTCAGGCACCGTCCGCTCCACCAGGTCTGGAGCACTCTCCTCCATGTTGGAGAAGTTGGCCACCTGGAGGGACACACAGAACACATGTACTGTCTAAGACTGGGAATAGAGTGGCTAGTGTATTAGCTAGAACAGTAGCTAAAGGTTTTACTACAGGTATTGTTAAAATCAGACTCAGAGTTGGATCAACTTCTAGGTACCTTGAACTGAGAGAGAAGCTCATCTGTGGCACTTGATCCCTGGTCGCTTTCTCTGGTTTCAGCCAACCGCAAGATCTCATCAATATCCATCTCCTATGAGGGCCAATAGAGAACAGAAAGTTAAATTACAAGGAACACAACACAGACATTCTGCAAATATGAAAATCTATCATTCATACTCTTACATATATCGGTTTCAACTCTCTTCAGAGCACATAATCAATAGAAATGTGTGTCTCTATGTACCGTAGGTTCAGTCTCCTCTCCCTCTGCCTCTTTGAAAAGATCTTCAGCTCCAAACTTCAGGATGGCAGTCAACTCATCTTTGTTGAATGGGTTGGAACTGTGAACAGAAGTTGATGTTAAGTTAAGAATCTGAGGAACCTCATGTTTTCAGCAGTTACTAGTCAAGCATAAAGATATATCCAGACTAACAGATTCCATGTTAAAGTTTCCTTACTTAGAATTTCCAGAGTTGTTATCCAGTACAGTTCGACCAGTGGTGTCCATTCTCTGAATAACAAGATGGTCCAAAACCATCTTCTTCTTGGCTCTCTCAATAATGTCTTCCTCCACAGATCCTTTTGTGACCAAGCGATAGATATTCACCTGTTCAGCGAGACAAAGGAGATTTTAAATCAAATCACATTTTATTGGTCACATACACATATTTAGCAGATGTTATTGCGGGTGTAGCAAAATGCTTGTGTCTTACTTGGAAAGTTGGCAAAGACCAACATTTCCATGACGGCTCTGCCAAAACGATTATGTGTCACAGTTTTTATTAGTTCAGTTCAAGTTAGCAGAATCAATTCAGCTTGTGCTTAGCCAAGCCAGCCCTCCATACTAATCACTATGGGTCTAGTTGTGGTTACCTGTTTCTTCTGGCCAATCCTGTGAGCCCTGGCCTGAGCCTGCAGGTCGTTCTGAGGATTCCAGTCAGAGTCAAAGATGACCACAGTGTCTGCAGATGCCAGGTTGATCCCCAGCCCTCCAGCCCTGGTGGATAGCAGAAAACAGAAGTCCTGGACAGAGAGGATAAATTATTATATACAAAACTAACCACCTTACATAGTGCATCACAGCCGACCTGATGAACATCGCAAAGGAATTTAATGCTTGAAGTTGAAAACATGTCAAGAGTGATAATTGTTCATGTGGCTTTTATTGTATGGTAATCAGATATCAGATGTGTTGATATCACTTCTTAAAGAAAATGGGGTTTTACTTAACATAATATCATAACTTCTACGTAGAAAATCTTAACACTCAAAGAAAATGAGATTCTAGTATCAATATGGTAATCTTGACGGTGTATACATCTCCTGGCGGATAAACAATCACAGAGTAAGTGAAACCCATACCAACTGAGCTCTGACGCAGATACAGAGCTGACAAACACTGAAATGATCAACCCCTCCAATCTGCAACAGCTAAAACATGACATAGTACAGATTACATACCTCAGAGCCTTCAGCATTAAAGTGGTCAAGTGCCTGTTTTCGTATTTCTCCCTTTATGGAACCGTCCAGGCGCTGAGAAGAGAGGGAAGGAGAGAGACCTCAGGCCTTGGAACCTTGCCGAAACTCCCACCACCCTAAGATCCCACTTAGCAACGCTCAGCTATACATGGCATTATACCATCCATCCATCAGGCAAGCAGCATATTGTCAAAGAGCATTACAGCAGTAGAACTGTCTACAGTGATTTACCCATGCTAAGGCCCAGCGTGAAGACACAGTGGTCACTCTGGCTTTGGGGACCAGCCAGTCCCCATAAAAAATAACTTGAGGATAAAAATAACTTTATACACGATCAGTCTGCCAGCGCATGTATGCAGCAAAACTGATACATGAGCCGGTTAACACCAGAGTTGACACCAACACTGCTCCAATATCTCAACAGCTCCTCTACTGTAAACGCCCTCACTAAGTCAATATAATAAATATGGAATAACATATAATGGAGATGTAAAAGAACCAACAACAAGAAGAAGTCATACTGAATACAAGAAGAACAGGAGGTACACTACTGAAGGTTTGGACCTGCTGCCTTGCCATCCCCTGGGCTGTGTTATACCCTACCTGGAATGGGTAGCGCTTCAGGGCCAGGTACTCAGCCAGGATGTCCAACATCCGCACCATCTGGGAGAAGATGAGGACTCGGTTGCCCCTCTCCCGAAGTCTGGTCAGCAGCTTGTCCAGTAGCACCAGCTTCCCACTGCCCCTCACCAACGCCTGAAATACACACAAGGTCAGAGGTCAAATCTGTTCTCCACCCCTAACAAACCAATATATTAGTGTGGGTTGCATTTAATCATGCTATTCCATATTAATCAACGTTCAAAATGGAAAAAACAGAGGAGATAATTAGTTCACGGTCTTATCATTTGCAAGGTAGAGACTAATTCACATAACACATATTTTAATGTGTTGAGCTGAGCTCTTATTGCTGGTCCTACCTGCAGGTGCTCCTGTTGAGTGTCACACTCCTCCTCGGGCTGCTTGATGAGGAAACCATGGTTAGTGCACTTCTTTAGCTCCATGACGATGTTGAGGAAACCAGAGGAGCTGCCTCGGGTGCCTTTCTGCAGGGCTCTGAAGTTCCTGGTCAGAATCCACCTGAAACAAGCACCAAACACACCACCAGTTAACTTCAGGTATAAGGAGTAAGACGGTTTAGATACTGCTCAAATCATCTGTCCAGACAGGCAGACATTGATAGAGAGAAAAGCTACATATGAGGGAACATACTTGTAGTACTGCTTCTGCACGGCGGACATGTCCACACGAAGGATCTGTTCTACCTTAGCAGGCAGGGATTTCTCCACATCCTTCTTGACACGCCTCAGGAGGAAGGGCTCAAGGACTTTGTGGAGGCTCTGGTAGCCATTGTCAGTCCCTTTACCATGCTCGCTTTCAAAATCTTCCCAATTCTCAAACCTTCAGAGGGGGAAAGTACAATTGGATTAGGATAAGATTACTGTAAATGAATACAAATGTACAAGTTGTTCTTCAAAGCCAGAATGTGCCAACGTTTATATGATGTATTTAATAGAGAGGAGAAGTACATACTTGTCAGGCATGAGGAAGTGCAGAAGGGACCACAGCTCTTTGAGAGAGTTCTGCAGTGGCGTCCCTGTGATTAGAAGTCTGTGGTTGGACCGGAACTCGATCAGGGTTTTGTACAACAGGGAGTCGTCATTCTTCAGCCTGTGAGCTTCGTCCACACCCAGGAAGGCCCAGTTTATGTTCCCCAACACTGCCTATGGACAGATCACACATTGAGTGAGTGTAGAGTTGCATTCAATCAAACAATTCACTTTTTATGTTCTTAACAATTAAAATAAAGATTTGTACTATTTTGGCAAGTACAAATCCAAGCTCATATCTAAATATATCAGTCTGAAAATACTTACAAGCAATACTGATGCCTTACCTTGTCTTTCAGTAGAATTTCATACGTGGTTATAAGTGCATTGAACTTTATTCTCTTTGTCTGATGGCATACCCACTCATAGTCACGGATCTGTTGAGCACAAAAGCAAAGCAGAGGGGAACATTTACTTTTGGTTGGGCAAAAGATCACAACGCTTCTTTAGAGTTCTGTAAAGAGCAGATTTCCGTACCGATTTTCTGCTCATCACATCTCCCAGGTAGACCACCACGTTCATGTCGGGGGCCCAGGTGTCAAACTCTCTCTGCCAGGAGGTGAGGGTGGACAGGGGCACCACCACCAGGGAGGGCCCATACAGCTGGTGCTGGTGGAACATGTAGGACAGGAACGAGATGGTCTGGATGGTTTTCCCCAGACCCATCTCATCAGCCAGGATCACACTATTGCACCTGAAAAACACAGACCATGGAGTCTTATTAGTGCGTTTTCAAACATTACATTCAAACTATCTAAATGGCAGGTAATTGACAGTACACCTCAGTATAGTATCAGTATATCCATAAAATGTGATGTTCAAATCTATAATAATCAGTTTCTCAATACAGCGTTCCTCATGACTTGATGTGTACCTGCACCAAGAGTGAGCCAGCCAGTTCAGTCCATCTAGCTGGTAATCTCTCAGCTGCAGGTTCTCATCCCCAATGTACGATGGCTGCTTCTTTAGTGCAACAAATCTGGGCCTCTGTTTCAACACCTGAAATTAGAGTTAGAAAATCACTGCACTGTTCTGAAATGACTATAGCTATAGTTCTTGTGTTCTAGCTGATATTAGTAAACTTTAAATAAACCATTTGTGATAGGATACCATGTGCAATCTATCTAGTAGGGACACTTTCCTCACTCACTTTGCAGTCTTTGGAGGGAACTGTTTTGCTGGAGTTCCTGTTGGTGAAGCTGTCTATACAGTGCTGGAACTTCTTCCCCAGCAGAGCTCCATCCTCCCAGCTGCACTCTGAATAGGGCAGGCCCATCCACTTACACAGGTACTCAGGCTCATTGGACGACGACGCATTCTTGTGGCTGTGAGCTGATGTACAGTGAAAACAACATCTTTAGTTAAAGTGCTTTTCAGAATAAAAATGTGCTGAGTATGATAATGATGAAGATATGATCATGATAATGTTGATGAGGATATGAGGAACTTACAGGGGAAATCAGAGGGTCCCTGTGTCTTCCCGGTTTTAGTCGCTGAAAAATAAAATCTCAAATTACATTCCCCAAATCCAATTCTCTAAATATATGATACAGCATGTGAAATATTTTTGATAAGCAAGAGGGTAAGTCTGTTGTAATAATCACATTCTGTCAAACAAATCTATTTTAATTGTTGAACGATTGCTGCTAGTCAATGAAGACTAATTTCAAAGGCATTTAGTTTCTTACCAATGACTCTTTCCAAAATGTGGAACTGCTTATTTAAGTCAGTGGTTAGCTCTTGTTGGCAGTTGTAGTATTCTGAATCCTCAGGGGATGCTTTGTTCAACCTTTGGAAGACAATCAGTGTCAGTAACAGAACTCATCAACAGTGAAAGGTAAAAGGTTTGGGCGGCAGGTAGCTTAGTGGGTAAGAGCGTTGTGCCAGTAACCGAAAGGTCGCTGGTTCTAATCCCAGAGCCGACTAGGTGAAAAATCTGTCGATGTGCCCTTGAGCAAGGCACTTAACCCTAATTGCTCCTGTAAGTCGCTCTGGATAAGAGCGTCTGCTAAATGACTAAAAATGTAAATGTAAATGTAAAAAATGTCAAACTTAAGTGGTATGTAACTATGTGTACAAAACAAACCCTCACCAAGCATTGAGCTCACTGTTTTTCTTCTTGAAGTTCTCTAGTTTCTTGAGTCCCTTGACCTTCTGTTGAGTGAGGGAGTCGATGCTCTCCCAGGTGTTGTGGATATAGGACCAGCCTTTCCACTTGATCAGGTAATGGGTCTCTCCTTCATCCTTCTCAGGGTCAAAGTCTGCTCCTGGATCCCCATTTTCCTCCACAGCATACTGGGTAGTGGAAGCACCACAGGCTAAAATGGATAAACGCACAAAATTCGGACAATAATATTGTCAATATCTGCATATTATTCACAGTTTAAATTCCTAACCAGGGGGCAGCCTCTAGTAAACAGATGTCTCGTCTAGCAGGGTAATATCAGCACCTCTGATGCTAGCCACAAGTTTTGTTGCCTTCACTTTCAACACCTGCTGGCAATGTCTAACTAGATGGATTAACACGATACAGGTGAGATACCAACAATAAGATACCAAGTGAGGATGCATCACCTCCTTTTTTGCCTGTTCTGGTGTCCATGATCTTCTCAATGGTCTCACTGTCATCTTCCGGCTCTACCTCAGCTCCCTCCATCTCTATCAGGTCGTCAGAATCCGTCTCAAAGTCATTCTGGTCCTCCTTGTAACTGGAACAAACCAACATAATGCATGTCATGCACAGTAATGTGACAGAAGCAATGTGGAACAGCAACACTTTCCTTCATATTTTAGATTGAACTAGTGAAACAATGACACACCTGACTTTGGCAGCCAGCCTTCGCCGGGTTTGTCTCTTTGGGGTATCTTCATCATCGTCATCATCATCATCTTCCTCCACAGATGACTCTTGTTTCCTGGTTTTCCTTCCCTTCGGAGGCTGCTGTTTTTTGATTGTAGATGATTTGGTCTGTGGTCTAAAATATTGAGTCAAATACACACACGTATACCACTTCTAACCACTCTGCAAGACAGCCTACTTACTAGTTTTTATCTAACAGCTCTAGCGGACTATAATCCCCCCGAACAACCTGACTCACACCAATGGCCTTGAGACAGCTTTCAAACCTCTGACCTCAGCAATATGAATAATATTGGTGATAAGGTTACGGTGAATGTCTTCATTAAATGCCTTTAGAGCACTAAGTGCTCAATTGGGGGAAATCCTAAAGTCAACCCACAAAAGGTGACACTCCAAAAACACTTAACATGTAACTGGTATGTTAGTGAGCTTTAATTAGAACATCCATTTGGTTGACTTTGGGATTTTTAACCGTTATTTTGTAATCCTTCTGAGTCTAAATGTAATTATAAACTGGGTGGTTTGAGCCCTGAATGCTGATTGGCTGACAGCCATGGTATATCAGAACGTATACCACAGGTATAACAAAACATTTATTTTTACTGCTCTAATTACATTGGTAACCAGTATATAATAGCAATAAGGCACCTCAGGGGGTTGTGATATATGGCCAATTTTGCATAATTATCAGATTTGAATTTACAGATTTCATATTTTGTATGTGACTGAAGGCTAAAAAGAAACCCAGTCATACAGAACTTTCAAGGCCAAAAATGCACTACTATAGCTAGTTTCTGATCGCACACAATGTAAATGAAAGTGGACAGATTAGCTGTCTGAAGGCAAGGCTTCACTACATCCTTACCTTCTAGCAGGAAGTCGTCTGGATCTAACTTTTTTCTCTTCATGCTCACTGTCTGCACTGCTGGCATCATCATCTTCCTGCTCCTCCTCATCATCATCATCATCATCATCATCATCCGAGTCATCACCTTTCCAGGTATTTCTTACAACACAGAAATACAACAAGTTCAACCTTTGGGCTTATAATGGCTCTACACCTGGCTTAGGGTGCTCTGGTTAGCCAGGTTTGATCAGAAATCTAAACATAAACTAAGGTATGAAGACCACCTCAGTCTTATTGGCTGGAACTCCTAATGAGCCACTTTAGACAAGCACAAACACCCACATATGTATGAAAATGGCAAGGACACAACCAACATTTTTTTTTGTAGATAAGTAGCAAATATATACAGTACCAGTCAAAGTTTGGACACGCCTACTAATTCCAGGTTTATTAAATTTTTTACATTGTACAATAATACTGAAGACATCAAAACTATGAAATAACACATAGGGAATCATGTAGTAACCAAAAAAAATGTTAAACAAATCAAAATATATTTTATATTTGAGATTCTTCAAAGTAGCCACCCTTTGCTTTGATGACAGTTTTGCAACACTCTTGGCATTCTCTCAACCAGCTTCATGAGGTAGTCACCTGGAATGCATTTCAATTAACAGGTGTGCCTTCTTAAAAGTTAATTTGTGGAATTTCTTTCCTTCTTAATGCGTTTGAGCCAATCAGTTGTGTTGTGACAAGGTATGAGTGGTATACAGAAGATAGCCCTATTTGGTAAAAGACCAAGTCCATATTATGGCAAGAACATCTCAAATAAGCATAGAGAAACGAGAGTCCATCATTACTTTAAGACATGAAGGTCAGTCAATACAGAAGATTTCAAGAACTTTGAAAGTTTCTTCAAGTGCAGTCACAAAAACCATCAAGTGCTATGATGAAACTGGATCTCATGAGGAACGCCACAGGAAAGGAAGACCCAGAGTTACCTCTGCTGCAGAGGATAAGTTCATTGGAGTTACCTGCCCCAGAAATTGCAGCCCAAATAAATGCTTCACAGAGTTCAAGTAACAGACACATCTCAACATCAACTGTTCAGAGGAGACTGCGTGAATCAGGCCTTCATGGTTGAATTGCTGCAAAGAAACCACTACTAAAGGACACCAATAAGATGAAGAGACTTGCTTGGGCCAAGAAACACGAGCAATGGACATAAGACCAGTGTAAATCTGTCCTGTGGTCTGATGAGTCCAAATTTGAGATTTTTTGTTCCAACCGCCATGTCTTTGTGAGACGCAGAGTAGGTGAACGAATGATCTCCACATGTGTGGTTCCCACCGTGAAGCATGGAGGAGGAGGTGTGATAGTGCTTTGCTGGTGACATTGTCTGTGATTTATTTAGAATTCAAGGCACACTTAACCAGCATGGCTACCACAGCATTCTGCAGCGATACACCATCCCACCTGGTTTGGGCTTAGTGGGACTATCATTTGTTTTTCAACAGGACAATGACCCCACACACCTCCAGGCTGTGTAAGGGCTATTTTACCAAGAAGGAGAGTGATGGAGTGCTGCATCAGATGGCCTGGCCTCCACAATCACACGACCTGAACCAAATTGAGATGGTTTGGGATGATTCGGACCGCAGAGTGAAGGAAAAGCAGCCAAGTGCTCAGCATATGTGGGAACACCTTCAAGACTGTTGGAAAGGGATTCCAGGTGAAGCTGGTTAAGAGAATGCCAAGAGTGTGCAAAGCTGTCCTCAAGACAAAGGGTGGCTATTTGAAGAATCTCAAATATATTTTGATTTGTTTAATACTTTTTTGGTTACTACATGATTCCATGTGTTATTTCATAGTTTTGATGTCTTTACTATTATTCTACAATGTAGAAAATAGTTAAAATAAAGAAAAACTATTGAATGAGTAGGTGTGTCCAACCTTTCGACTGGTACTGTGTATATATATATATATATTTATTATCTCACAAAAGTGAGTACACCCCTCACATTTTTGTAAATATTTGAGTATATATTTTCTTGTGACAATGACGAAATGACACTTTGCTACAATGTAAAGTAGTGAGTGTACAGCTTGTATAACAGTGTACATTTGCTGTCCCCTCAAAATAACTCAACACAGCCATTAATGTCTAACCCGCTGACAACAAAAGTGAGTACACCCCTAAGTGAAAATGTCCAAATTGGGCCCAATTAGCCATTTTCCCTCCCCGATGTCACGTGACCCATTAGTGTTACAAGGTCTCAGGTGTGAATGGGGAGCAGGTGTGTTCAATTTGGTGTCATCGCTCTCACACTCCCTCATACGGGTCACAGGAAGTTCAACATGGCACCTCATGGCAAAGAACTCTCTGAGGATCTGAAAAAAAGAATTGTTGCTCTACATAAAAGATGGCCTGGGCTATAGGAAGATTGCCAAGACCCTGAAACTGAGCTGCAGCACGGTGGCCAAGACCATACAGCGGTTTAACAGGACAGGTTCCACTCAGAACAGGCCTCGCCATGGTCGACCAAAGAAGTTGAGTGCACGTGTTCAGCGTCATATCCAGAGGTTGTCTTTGGGAAATAGACGTATGAGTGCTGCCAGCATTGTTGCAGAGGTTGAAGGGGTGGGGGGGTCAGCCTGTCAGTGCTCAGACCATACACCGCACAGTGCATCAAATTGGTCTGCATGGCTGTCGTCCCAAAAGGAAGCCTCTTCTAAAGATGATGCACAAGAAAGCCCGCAAACAGTTTGCTGAAGACAAGCAGACTAAGGACATGGATTACTGGAACCATGTCCTGTGGTCTGATGAGACCAAGATAAACTTATTTGGTTTACATGGTGTCAAGCATGTGTGGCGGCAACCAGGTGAGGAGTACAAAGACAAGTGTGTCTTGCCTACAGTCAAGCATGGTGGTGGGACTGCATGAGTGCTGCCGGCACTGGGGAGCTACAGTTCATTGAGGGAACCATGAATGCCAACATGTACTGTGACATACTGAAGCAGAGCATGATCCCCTCCCTTCGGAGACTGGGCCGCAGGGCAGTATTCTAACATGATAACGACACCAAACACACCTCAAAGACGACCACTTGAAATGAATGAAATAATAAACATCAAATAATCTCAATACTCACTCTTTCTTCTTTTGTCGTGGTACTTTTCTTTTAGGACATTCACCTTCTGAGTCACTGCTACCCTGCAAATGTGTTGAAATTAATTACATCTCAATGAGAAATTAGGCTTTGCATTGCTTTGCCGTTACGCGTTGCAGCTACATTGAATGATACGCCAATAAATCGACATCATATCCACTAGATGGTGCAACTTCTGCACGTGCAAACCCCTTTGAGGAAAAAATACATTTTCAGTGGGGTCGGACTTTTAGTACATGGAAGTTTGTTCTATGGATTTCCATTCAGCAGTATTTCATGTTGCACTTCTTACCCCAGCTCCAATATTGAGACGAGCAGGTTCTTGCCTACTGCGATTTGATCGCCTGACCCCATAGACATCTGGATGCTCTTCCCACATCTGGAAACAAAAATCAAATTAGATCATTGCATCTTTGCCTTCACTTTCTCCTTGTCATTTTCAGTCTCCATCCCAATTGAGGCATGACTCCTTTTCTAAATATGCACAGAGTCCACGCATCAAAGCTGTTGTGTAATTGATGGTGTGAAATATTTGTTTCCAAAATTTCAAGGGCCTTTCAGCCCTACAAAATACAACTCAGGAAAACCAGTTTGGAGTACAGGCCCTGCTTTGTTTACCTTCTTTACATCTGCCAGATTGTCTTTCTTTTTAACTGGTGGTTTGTCGTTGACCTCTGCTAAGGCCTGCTGGGATTCACTCTGAGACCCGGACTGGCTCCCAGATTCAGAGGAACTGTTGGACTCTCCAGAGTGGTGCGATCTTCTCCTCTCCCTGCCCTGTTCACTCTCCGACTGACTCCCAGACTCCGACCCAGAGTGGTTCGAGTCTTCTGAGGCCGAATTGCTATGGTATCAAAAATATGTGGAGTTTCAGTCTAAAAACATTACTGCATTACTTATACTGAACAAAAATATAAAACACAACAAGCAGCAATTAATGATTTTACTGAGTTACAGTTCATATAAGGAAATCAGTCAATTGAAATAAATTAATCAGGCCCTAATCCATGGATTTCACATGACTGGGCAGGGGCATAGGCCCACCCAATTGGGAGCCAGGCCCAGCCAATCAGAATGGGTTTTTTCCCCACAAAAGGGCTTTATTACAGACAGAAATATTCCTCAGTTTCATCAGCTGTCCAGGTGGCTGGTCTAAGACGATCCCACAGGTGAAGAAGCCGGGTGTGGAGGTCCTGGGATGGCATGGTTAAACGTGGTCTGCGGTTGTGAGGCCGGTTGGACGTACTGACAAATTCAGGCCAATTGCATGCTCCCTCAAAACTTGAGACATCTGTGGCATTGTGTGACAAAACTGCACATTTTAGAGTGGCCCTTTATTGTCCCCAGCACAAGGCACACTTGTGTAATGATCATGCTCTTTTTAAATCAGCTTCTTGATATGCCACACCTGTCAGGTGGATGGATTATCTTGGCAAAGGAGAAATGTTCACTAACAGGGATGTAAACAAATTTGTGCACAAGATTTGAGAGAAATAAGCTTTTTGTGCGTATAGAAAGATTCTGGGATCTTTTATTTCAGCTCATGAAACATGGGACCAACACTTTACATGTTGCGTTTATATTTTTGTTCAGTATAGTACCACCCTTTTATACTGCTGGATTTTCATTTGAGAAGCTATGCAATCATTGCCTTTTTCAATAAAAAGCCCAGTTTATTTACAGTTTCTCCGACCTCCCACCTACTATTGTCAAACACTGATTTGGCTCAACAAATTAAGATTAGGATCACTTTATTCTTCCAATTGTACACAAGGTCTAATGGAAAATTTGACTCTCACTTCATCCCAACCCCTCTGAAAGACATACATACAGGTTGGAGAGGTCGGAGCAGTGGGCTGACACACTAGGTGCCTATGGAGCAGTTGTTATGGTGGGTTAAGTGCCTTTCTCAAGGGCACAACAGCAGGCAATTGCATCTAGGATTTGTATGTAGGAAATGTTAACCTAGGCCAGGGGTATTCAACTCTTAACCTACGAGGTCCGGTGCCTGCTGGTTGTCTGTTCTACCTGAATGAATTGCACCCACCTGGTGTCCCAGGTCTAAATCAGTTCCTGATTAGAGGGGAACAATAAACAAATGCAGTGGAACCTGAGTTCGAGGTACAGAGTTGAGTTTGAGGGACCTAGGCCTATAACACAAAGTAGAAAAAGCTGCAGAACGTGTGACATGTTAAATAAACGGAGTATGGAGTTCCTGTAGTATTGAAAAGACTACACACAAAACGCCGCTAATGCCTTTCGTGGAGAGGAAACCGAAGACTCATATCACCATAGTGTGCTCAGATTAACTTTGGTAATAACAAGCCCATTCTCTCAAACCAATCCTCTTGCACTGATCTTTAAAAATACTTCACAACATAAGCCCATGCAGGAGAACTTGCTGGAGGTAACCTAGAACAGTGGTTCTCAATCTGGGGTGCGTGTTATGTCCATATTATTATTGTCATGTTGAAAGACCTTTCCACAATTAGTAGAAAGAGGACGAAGGGAAGCGCTACTAAGGTACACAATAGTAAATGTTGGTAGACACTCCCTGACGAAGGCCATGCAGCCAAAACGCGTCGGAATTTTTTAAAACCTTGTTTCTATTGAACATGCCATACTAATAAAGGCATTTTAATTAATTATGTGAAGAGTGCCTTGGTCCTCCTTTCTTTTTGATGACCTTTCCACAATATTAAAAAGTTTCCCACACTAAAATTATCTTTGTATTCATTCAATTCCTAAAATAGCCTACAAACTTTCACAAACTACATTACCTGCTGTAAAACAGTAGAGGGAGCCAAATAAGTCCTATGGGTGCACGTCCCACATCAGGGCTGCGTTCAGCACGTTTTTACGTTCTGGAACGTTCAATTTCGGAAATGGTGCTGTACTGAACGAGTGGAAAAATGGGGAGGGTTTGTGGGTTGGGGAACGCTGTCAGCATGGCCACTGCCCTTTAAATACATCACTCATCGCTTCAAGCCACACCCACCAAACGGGAGCAAACGTACCTCAAAAGTCTGTTCAAGACCGTTTTGGGGAAACGTGTCGTTCAGTAGAAACCGTTCCGCAATGTAGAAAACGTTCAAGCGAACTGAAAGCACCTCAGTACACAGGGCCAACAGCGACCCAACCAAACATGAAGCACCTACTGAGATTCTATCAAACAACCAATTATAACATCTAGATCTTAAGTAATATTCACCTCAAGAGCACATCACAACCTATAATATAATTTGTCAATGCAAACATAATAATTTAACTAATGTATGTAAACCATGACAAAAAAATGCCCTGATTCATTCAAAACACTCCACATTATTAGTGATCTAACCAAATATTCCATATTCATACTGTACTTTAAATGCAAACTAAAAAATATTATTATATTTAAATGGAATCTCTTATAATGTAACCAGAACACAAATTACTGCAAAATGTATTTATTTAACTGTAATTCTTAAATCATAAGCCAAGCAAATTACGCAAGGGAGTAAACCAGTCTATGCCCCATATTGTGTTAGTTTGCTGTACTACCATGATGGAATGTGCAGTACCCTGAACAGACTAAAGGGGGTACCTACAACCAGATCATATCCACAGTCAAGACAACCTTGAATGGTTCCGAAATGGAGCAGGCTGCTACAATAGAACCAAAACAATTCCTTCATTTGTAGCCATGCTTTACTACCATTGTTTAGTCCCTTATGACATAGAATTGCTGTAGTTATATGAATACAATGAATAGCTATAGGTAAATTAGGACAGTCTATAATTAATGTTCTATTAGATATCTTATTAATAATGAAATGTTGATATAACCATTCAGATAATAAAAAAAATGTTTTAATAATTAAGTTCTTATTGTGATATCAAAACGTATTGGATTGTGATATTAAAAAGTTATTGTAATTTATCCACTCAGTCACCCAACGACAAATGCTCAAACCCCTTCCTCTAGTGAGAATGCAGCTGCTGCTGACCAAGCAAGCGCATGAGCAGGTGACTCCCTCCCTCCATTGAGTGAGGTCAGACATGGGCTGGACAAAAAAATGAACTGAACTACTACAGGCTGGTGGGTTGCTAGGTGAGGAATGAGCCAATCGCAGCTCAAAATACAAGCCTCTGACCATTGAAACACTTCCTGTTCCTGTTTCCTGTAGTTCTGAGCACACAGTTCTAATGCATAAAGTCATATAGGCTATGCAGCAAAAAGCAAGAGCCATTTTGTGACTTAAAAGTGGACTCCACTTCATGCAATGCATTTCAAAAGAACATTTAATAAAGTGATCTGCTCTCAGTGTATCTTGCTTCTATGTGCTTGAAAATAAGTCCTCTTTCAGGACGAGAGCAGTCAAAAGTGTGGTAGAAGATTAGGATTTTTGGGGACAGACTTTAAAATGTGCATGGTTACTAAAATGGCTGCCAACAAGACAGCAAATGAACTAGCACAGCATTTCTAGGTTGACAGCATGTCTTCATGTCATGTTTTTCTGACCCATTATCAATTTAATTCAGGACTAGGGTCAGTTAGCTGAAAAGTTCGCATTTGACAAAATCTAAAAACAAATGTAATGCTTATCTCTTGAGCAACCCAAGTAGGCCTGTAGTTTAAGTAGTCATGTAAGCCTATAGTTGTAGTAGTTGTCAGTGACATCTGACAGTTACAAAATATAGGCTATGTAATAGATGACAAATATGAGGTTGGCCCGATTAGGCTTTAATTATTATATCCAGTCATCAATAATACATTGGCCAACATATGACATTAGTAACTTCCATGACTGAAGTCTAAAACTATCATGGGTAGACCAGAGGTGTGAGCAATGTGCACTTACCATCCCCCAGAGTATGACATTATTTCAATATAATGGATAACCAATTGTCAGATGTCATGTTAAACTCAAGACTACCATTAGATTATGCAAGCAATAACATTTATTTGACAGTACAGACATGACTTTATCTCCCACATGGCCTCAAAATGAACTGAGCACATGAGATCCTTTAATTAAGAAGATGTAGCACTTTTTATTGATGATGAAATGACATTGTTTTGTGTTCCTTCCGTTTTCCAACACAGAGAGATAACACATTTCAATCATTTGAATCCCAACTTTAGATTATACCTTTATCTGTAAAATAAAACACATTTTCAAGTCTGTGAGACCATGAAAACATCTGCAATACATGATATTTACCATCTTGGCACTTAGCTTCTGATTCCATGGAATAGTTATCAGCCTAAGAGGAACTCAATCACCAATACAGTTGATGTTGTACAGACCTCAAAACTGGTGAACAAGCACAGCTGAATTCACAGCTGAATTAAAGGATTATTGTGCATTGAGTACATCACACAATTTAATCAGAATAAGCTGTCCTATAAAATCAAAAATGTAGTTGAAGCATTGCCACATAGTTGATATTCTATTCATAATCAACCTAACTAATAAATTAGTGAACACCTAATGTGTGCAAAATTGAGCATGTCAATGGTTAGTCAGATGTGTACAAGTGAGGATCCCTTCAGAAAAATAGAGATGCATCGATTCCAATAACCCCACTGAAATTGTTCTCAATGGCATTGGAAATCTCATCAATAACATTGTTTCCACATATAAGGTAACGTGAATACATACGTTTTCAGTATAAACCTTATCTAAAAACTATTTCAAATGGCTATCCATAACAAACATGTTGCAAAAGTTAAATAAAACCTTAAAATGTACAAGAGGACTGACTATCAGTGAAACTAATATTAAGCCTCCCTCTCTTGCTGACAGAAACCTGTGACACATGAAGTAAGTTCTGAAGACAAGATATCCAGGAGGTAAATAGATCTACAACAGGCCAAATAGAAACTAAAATCTAGTGAACATTCAGTCAAGAGTGATTGTATGGCCTACTACACAATAAACAGTTCTCATTAAAATAATTCACTTACATTTTGGTAGCCAAAATCATAAACTAACATTTGTTTTAGTAGTCAACTGTTTCAAATGAAGACAGTGTCTTTAGACTTAAACTACATAGTTGTCAATGCAGATGAAAACAATTATAATGTGGATTAGATATTCATTTGAATATTTCCCTTCAGCCGCATATGTTGTTAACATGTGTAAATTAGAGGTGTCAAATGTTTTAAAAGGATAAGCATTGTATGTTCAAATGGTGCAATGCAGTATCGACTAATAAAGACAAGGTCATATTACATTGTAACGATAGACCAACAGATATTGAAATCATGCATTTGTTCATGGGAAAAAGCCATATAAAACTTTAGTTTGTGTACATGTGGGTAAATATGTAATACAAATAGCCTGAAAGTTCAGTCTTTAGTGTAACAAATGCTAAGAAAATTAGGGTGTGGCTTTAAAAACCAAGGTCATTGATTTGAAACTGGTACAAATCGGGAAAACTATGTAGCAAATGTGTTCACAGGTGATCAACCATGCATGTCAAGGTAAACAATCAAGACAGATGTCAAAAAAGTGAAAATATAGAAGATCATACCTTGATGCGTTGCTTTGAGTCGAACCTTCATTTTCTTGCTTTTTATTCTTATTCTTCATCGTCGTTTTATCTTGAAAACGTTTGATTTGATGATCTTATGTCCTGGTATTTACTGTCAAAAGTTAGAAGAGGGATGAACTATCATAAAAGTCCCATAAGATTGTTTTTGCTCAGAAGACAGTAAAAGCGTTGACGTTATGAAATAACAGACAACAGCATTGTGTCGGACGTTTAAAACTGGCATTTATATTAATATATACATTGTCGATTTATAAATAACAACTGATGACATTATGTTATAAAAAAGCCAAGTGTTTAGTGTATTTCAATTAGATTCACCGATCGAGCCACATGCACGAATTCTAACTGCGTCATCAGACAAAGGACGACTAAAATGTGATAAAATAACAACCGATTGTAGGCAACTTAGGTATTATAAAACGCTAACATACCTATTCCATGTACAGGAAGGTATAATGAAGTTAGATTCACATCCGCAAAAGTACAGACTATTTAATACTTATGACATTAAAATGAAAATAAATGGCATATAAAAAGGTTGAATGAAAATAAACATTAGGCACGAAAAACTAAATGTTGACAATAGGATAATGAAGACAACAAAAGTGATAGTGAGACGACAGGCTATAGCTCTTCACAGAGCACACTAAAAATGGAGGGGCGCCATGGCTGCCAAACCTAGGCAGAGAAAACAACGACTCGCGCACACACGCTGCATAACGGATCTACACGACGAAAAACGCATTAAATACCGCAGAAAACCTAATCTACTGTTCACTATAGTAATAATTGTTATTTTAAGTAAAAAAAAATATTAATAGAGCGCCATATTCCAGCTTGATGTCATGAAAAAGAAAAGGACTGACGAAAGCCCAGTTAATTGTTCCCCTTCCCAAGGCTCATCCGCCATCTAGAGCTCCTTCCTAGCTCTGAAAGCTTTGCCTTTGATTGACGTTATTTCTATTTACCCCACACTCAGGTGATGTCCCAAAGTCCCACCCCCTTTATTTTGTATAAAAACGGCATAACTTTATTACATTTTTATTTTAAAAACTTTTTAAAAACTTTGCTTCACTTCAAGAGGATAGCCTTTGCCAAAGTCAGATCCATGTTGAAACAGAGGTTTGAAGTTGAACAACATTATTAAAAATATATTTTAAAAACACTGAGACCCATCACTTCCTGTTCAGACAGGAAATAAGACTTTAGGAGCCATTTTAGAGGCAAAGAACCTTGGACCATTTCAGTTCTTGCCAAAAGCTGTTTTAACTCTTTGTATTATGTAGCGCTATGTAGAACTGCAATGTATAACTCTTATTGGTTGAATTAATAGTATGGATTAGCCAGCCACTTCGCCATACCCTTTAACTTGACTTCAGTATTTTTGTGTGTGTTGCTAATCACGAAAGTCAGATTTTGTGGACAGAAGTCCTACCTAAAGTGTATAAGTTGTACCAAAAGTGTATGATGTAATAAACTTGAAATGATATTATCCCACCAGGGATGTAGTGGTACAAAAAAGGTAGGTTGCCAAGTATTGCTCGAGATGGAGACAAGTAACGAAAAACTTAAGCAAAAAAATTTAGCGTAATAGGTGTGTGAAGATTCCGAAATAAAAAGTTGCGTAAACTGTTACACTTGCATTTACCTTCTACCATATCCCTCGATCCTACGTAAAGCTAGTACTTACTAGCTAGCACTATTTATGTAATTTAACATTGTATTCCTTTACAAGGCAAATATATCATACCTTCCAGTAACAGGAGGCATTCAGCAGCCCCAGAAAATACCAGAAACTTCATTACATTTTCGTAAAATTGATTCAAAGTTTGTACTTAGAATTTTCACATTTAGCGAATAGACAATATAGTCTCGTAACAATCTTGGGTAGCATATTGATCAATCAAAGAGTCAGAATAGTGAAAAACATTTTTATTTAATATAAATAACAGCACATTAGGAAATCACAGAAGTAGAAAAGTACTCTGTAATTGAATGCAGTAAAAGCAACTATTACAATGGCCTATTCAAACAATTGAGTCCAAATAATCCCCAGCACATCCAAAGTACAAGAGTCCATGTAAAAGTTTAAGTAATTGCAATTGATGCATCTTTTCCAGTCAAATAAAATCCAGAAAAATCCAAGCAGTCAGCGTTTCAAAAATCCAATTAGCTCCCAAATCACATTCGCCATCTTGATGACAAAGCAGTTGTCTCCACTTCAATGTCCAGTAGAATGGGGTCTTTAATGGAATTAAGAAATAAAGAGGAAATGAGTCAAAAAACCCAATTACATTTAAGAATGAACTTTTGTCCAAACCCATCAGTTGGAATTTTCCGGCAAAAATAGCTTCAATAACGGCACAAAAGATTCCAATACTGAATAGCTAGCTAAAAGTCAAGTTGGTAATGAAACCCAGAAGTTAAAATGTCTGTATTACTGCAGTATGCGATGACAAATATCGCAATTAATCGAAGAAAAAAATAATAAATGTCTGAATCCTTAATCCCCATACATATAAACAGGTAATTTGCAAACTGATCGGACAAAATGTAAATATTTCAGCATTCTGCCCCATTTGCCCAAATGGCATTGTGTGCCCTTTTACTAGTGCAATTTATCGCTTTTAAAACACGAACAGAGATGCTCATGCTTTTCAAACATGAACGTAAGACAATGAAGTGAATAAATATTTATATGGAATACTAAAAGTAATGCAAGCGTTCTGTTCAAATTTCCACAACAAAACAAAAAAATTGGTTAAACCCTTTACTAAAGGCGGATTCTCGCGATAGTGTTTTAACGATGACATGGATGTCAAATATTTGTATGCTTCGTTCAACTGCTCCCCAGAAGTAGGAAACTCAAAACTATCTGAACCGGGAAACTCGGGAGTACAACTAATATTTCCTACTTGGGAGCTTATTGTGATCGGTTTTGGATGTCGGAAACTCGTAATTACGGCGATTCCGGGAGCTTTACAGATATATCCCAATCTTGAATTTCCGATCATTCAGAGCGCACATGAATGCAGCATTATGCAATTTAATAGCAACCATTCAACACATTTTACAGCTGAATAATTGGAAACCGCAACAAAGACAAAACAGGAAATACAACAAAATTGCATGCACAAGTAAAAGCTAAGCAAATGGAATGTTCTAACACGCCTGTTAATCGAAACGTATCACAGTTCAGTATAACTTATATTTGAATGTGGATCATGTAAATGAGTTATTTCTTTGAAAAGTATCCGATTTTAAAAACGAATTATGCAACCCGTGCCATGGTTTTGATCTACTTCTGGGAATACACCATGTTCTTTAGATATAAAATACATTGGTGACATTAGATCTACTTCTGGGATTACACCATGTTCTTTAGATATAAAATAAATTGGTAACATTAACTTGATACGGTTTATTATTATTTTGCTGTCAGGCTAGGCAAAACTACTTAAACTGTCCATTAGGGGGTCCACAGGAATCAAATTGAGCACACGTTGGCATGAGTTAATCTCATAATCCTGCAAAGTTCCTTTTCCAACACTTTTGGACAACTGACATTGCTGAACCATTACGGTTGTATCTAAACTATTGCAGCTTGATTTGTAAACGAAGCACAAAACTACAACAATAGTAATCATGCATGAGTTAAACTGCACAAAATATGCTAAAATGTGCTTCATCTGCATGCACCCTGCCTCCAAAACTTCCACACATGACCAGCAGAGATTCACCAAGGAAGAGATGAAATCACAAAATCGGCATGTGGTATGTGAATAAAAACATTTTTTTCTCAAAATGGATTACACATTCACATGAACCAAGATAAACAAGGGGCAGGTTCCGACTCAAGATGTCAGTTCTTGACCAGCAGGTGACAAAGTTAGTTTTTGGAGGATCCTGCCAAGAAAACAACTGAATTCTTACAATGAAAATAATCTCATATTCTAAGTACAAGGAAATATCTCATTAGTTTCCGTTGGGCCTTTAGTTTGACATTCTCGTTCAGGGGACATGCACAGAAAGCCATTAGTAGAGGTGGGTTGGGTCTAATTAATACAGGGTTAGTCCCCATTTCATATTTTACTAAAGAAAAGAAACTGGATATGTATCACAGAAGACCTGGCCTAAATGTGACAGTTTGACTTTCCCAATAAAGTGAAAAAATAGTGAATCATAATGGTAGTAGTATCTAGGTTACTTTATTATCCCATATGGGAAATTGATAGAATAGTATAATGCAGTAGTCTATGCATTTTGTCAGAATACACTGACCTTACCATAGAGACTAAGTAATTTAAAAAAAGAGCTTCATCCATCTATTATGATTAAGTTTGTTAAAAAAGAGAGACTAAAGGATATATTTGGCCAGTTGTGAATAATCATAGTACATGTTGGCCTGGCATATGTCACAGGCAAGAAAATAATCAGGGAATATTTGAAAGATGGAGGAACTCTTGATGCTTAAAGAAGCTATCAAGAATGAATGAAAACTTCCAGCTTCTAGGGAAAATATGCTGCTTCTAGGGGACATATGGACATATTTTATATAAATGTTTTAAAAAAGGGAGTACTAAACTGTCTTGAATCATTGTGATATGATAGGATGCCCGTATACAAGGCTTATTATAACAAAGGGAGAGATGAGCAACTTTAAACTGATTTAGCTAAAGTGTTCCAACTTTCACTGGAACACACATCTTTCAATAATACTGAAAGATGAGGCAGAATTCCATGGTGGGAGATTTCTGTTGATTCAATTGGTTACAATCATTGCTCTAAATGATATCACTGGGAACCCTACTCCCATTACCAATAAATAGGCCTAGCTCTGGATTTTTATATGTGCTAAAGATCACATACTTTGTTACTTCAATGTTATGTAACAGAAGTAAAAATGTTTAAGAGATCGATTTAGTACAGAGTATTGACAAACTGTTATAGCCGATATTTGAAGATACATTCCATTTGTTACAGCACACAACAAAAGACATGACTTACACATAGCTGTCTTCTTATTTCATTGGGAGGGAATGGCACAGTTCATGCCTTGATTCTGTTAGGGATAAGAGGAATAATTAGGTGACCATCAAATACACCAGACCATGAGTTGTTTCATGAATACTCAGTCATACCGGCCACTAATAAATATGAAAATGTGGTCAACTCGGGAATGGAATTCCAAATCTAGGCTTTTACTTGGATTAAGTTTTTGCAAACCAAAAGATATGTTCTCCAAAATGTCACCTCTGAAATTATCAGGTTAATTGGAGATATGCTTTATACTCCGGTCAAGTTGTGTAAACCAGAAAAAATATTGCTTTCCAACTTTTTATTTTACATTTGAATGACTCTCCAAAATGGCATTACAAAATTCTGCAACCCCAGTTTACGAGTTGTGACGTTATATTACTTTGCACATTTTCAAACAAATAATTTAAAGATTGTCATAAAATATATCAATTATTATGATAACCATGTTTCATATGAATAGAATACTACACGGCATCTTCTTGATTGGTAATGTAGCTAATTTGACCAACTGTCAACATTAGCAAGCTAGCTACTTTTTAGCAATTTTAGCTAGCTTATTTGCCAGCATCTTAGTATAAAACTTACTACATTAACTCATCTCATTCATCCCAAATCATTCCGACTTCTAAAAAACGTCATACTTAAGTCGTATAGCAACTTCAACAACTGGTAAATACTCATTTCCAAGGAGCACTTGAACACCGGGATAATGCTAATGGCTACTTTTACGATAACGATCATACGTTTCAGGCCTAGGCATGATTGAGTTGAGCCAGATAAATAGGCATATTTTAAAAATACCTTTAATTTGCGGTGTTCTTTAATTGTCTGAGATCATTTATTTACCCATTATCTAGCTAGCCATTTTACCCTTCTGATGTATGGATGTCAGTTACAGGATAAACAGCACATTTTGCAAGCACTTAACAGAGACCTTGTGCACTGCAATGTAACCATATGCATCCAGAATCAAATTCCGAAAATAAGTAACAAATCGCAAACGTAACAGGAACCCTCTCATCTTTGAAAATTTGAAGCGGCGTCATGTTAGCTACATGAGGAGCTAACCGTAATAGTGAGTTGTGTTGCCCTCTTGTGGTCTTAATGAGCACTGCCCGCAAGTGTTCACTTGCACATAAAAAAAATACAAAATCTTATTAACTCTTTCTTGTAGTGTTGTCACGATACTAGGAAGTAACGAAGCAAAGGAAACAAAACATGAAGCAGACTACATTTATTGACGAAAACAGTCCTAACATTGGGGGGGGGAGGGGCAAATGCCTGATGTCACCCGGAGTCACATTTGTTTATTTTGCAAGCTATAGAACACAATATTTTACAAAAGTAGGTTTTTAAGGACCATAGAGTTTAGTCTGCTTCATGTTTTCTTTTTTGCCAAGGAAAATCTGATATTGTAGTATTGCGATACTGGTATCGTGACACTACTTTCTTGTGTTTATTTTGTTCTTCTTTCAAGAATTGAACGGGCGCAGACTAATGCCAAGTGCGTACACAATGCAATTTTTTTGTTACAATGTACTAGTGTTAGGATACAAGGTTTATTAAACACATCCATATTTTTCACATTAAAAACATTTCCCTATTTTGTCCTTAATGTTATTCAAATGTGTCATGCATTCAGGTTTTATTATCTGCTCTGTCTTTAATTAAAGGAAACACTTTATACTTACAAGTCTTGGTCATTCCAATCCCCCTAGTCATCAATTTGGTGGATCGTCCGGATGACAAACTTCAAAAGTACAAATACAAAAGTGAAAACAGGCCAACAGCCCAACCTATTGGTTAGTCTTATATAGCAGTAAGGATAATCATACTCGCTTAATTAAACACTCACTAATATTAATCATTAATATTAATAAAATACCCCCACAAACTTACATTTTTTCAAATATCAAAACATTGGTATTCTTCTTTCAGCCCATTTTTCTATCTTCAATGGTTCCTGAAATAAATAAAATATGAAAATGGATTATTATAACAATTATAAATGTCACAAAATCTGGCAGAATGCCATCCATTTTTCTGATTAGAGATTCTATACATCTTTACAGAATTTGATATTAAAATGTTACTACAAATGCTACAAAGGCAACCATATACATGACTAAGTGGGTAAAAAAAAATCTAACAATATCTACCCATAATTAATTGTTGATATAAAACCATTTGTATTAAGGCAACTGATCTGCACTTACATTTCGAATGCATGCATGTCAAAAAATACTATTCATCTTGAAAAACATAAATATGCATTGTTGCCATTGATACAATCACTTGTGTGTGTATCAAAATTGAGACATAAAATGTATTACAATGTTTAATGGCACCAGAGACCTTTATGTTAAGCTTTAATAAAGATGATAACACAGCATCAACTTGATTACATGAAATATCAATGAAACACAAATCTCATCCTCACTGTATGGACATATTTCAATAACCTGGCCAGGATAGCATTAGCATTTGTGTCTTGGAAGAGGGTGCATTTCTTAATAATTCCTCTATGAATTGTGATGAAGTGAATAGTTTTGTATTTGTCAAGTGTGAAAAACCTACTCCCAAATCTCATCTTCATAACAGCTTGAAAGAATAACCTAAAAACGATTTATGAAATGTTTTCAGTGGCTTTTATTTCCATTCTGTACCACAACGAGTTAAAAGGCAACACCCTATTTAAAATTTTCGAAAAATAGCTTATATATGCTCCTCAAGACATGACAGTTTCATTTGAACATAATAAATATTTGGTGTTATATGTATAGAAAGCACATAAAGAACATGATCGAACATATTGATTTACCTTCATTTTAATTAATTATTAATTGTTGTTAAAATTATCCAAAATATTACATTAGACATAATTACATGTCTGGAACTTTTTTCAACATGTAATAACTAAACCTGGCAATTAAGCCTTTTCTAATAGATATATCTTGTTTTTTATTAAATGTTGTACGGAAAAACATCGAAATTCACTCATATAATATATAAATCTCTTGAAATCACAATATAATGCTTCATACTCTCATCTTACTCTCGACCCACTCAAATCAAAAATGAATGTGAAGGTGTACTCAATTTAGTTAATTTCTTCTGTCCATTTCAGACAAGGGCATTTGCCCTTTCAAGGACAAAGCACATTTTAAATGCGTAGGTTCTAGAACTCGAAAGTGTACCCAATCATATATGTTGCTTTGTATTTGACTTAGGCTAACGCAACACAACATATATTTCTCTACTCATCCCACGAATTAGAATTTCAACCACACCGACATCCAGTCAGAAAATTGTTTTTCTTTTTCATTCTTGGCAGGGGACCCACCATGGCCATTTTTACAACAGACCGTCGAACCCTCGCTCTTACCACCATATTGCCACATCTTCTAAACGCGTCTTTATATTGGAAAACTATGTTTTTCTTTCAGATTCTTACCCATATGTGAGGCGGGCGCCATCCCTTGTCTTCTACCCGCGCGGCCGCCGCATTACTTGCTGATTTTTGTATTTTATCGGGATTTTCTCCCTGACAGTTGTCCTTCTCTCTGCCATACTGTGCTGGAGTCTCGTCTCTTCGGTCTGTCCTTCTCCTTACGTCTGCCTGAACTGTTATCCTATTCAATACAGCTCTGCCCCTCTTTTTCAACGTAAGCGCATACAACTTCCTCTAAAACACACCAGCATTCTGGGTAGCAGAAACTCTACTCTGAAGGTTTACATAATTACAATGAATCTATTCATTGAGGTCAATATGCAACATTATGCTCGACATTTTGAAATGTATCGAATGTTAGTTACAACGAGGAGGAAGGATACATTGTTGCAAGATTCTCCTACAGTATGAAAATGTATGCACTCACTAAGTCGCTCTGGATAAGAGCGTCTACTAAATGACGTAAATGTATTATCCAAATATTTATTCTCAAAGGGTTATTTATGTCTGTTATACATTTAAATACACCTTTTTTGTTCCTCCTAAGAAATGTTGTGTTTATGAAGACCATTTAACGGCAAGATGTAAACAAACGTCATTAGTGAAATAGTTTGTAGTTTTGAATATCAAACACACTTGAAGTTGTTGTTAATTCCTCCTGTCCTGTATATTTCACTAAACATTTCAGTAGACACTTATTACATAATGTGTTGCAAAGCCCTATATTCAATTCAATAATTCTTGAACAGTATATACACTACCGTTCAAAAGTTTGGGGTCACTTAGAAATGTCCTTGTTTTCGAAAGAAAAGCAATTTTTTTGTCCATTAAAATAACATCAAATTGATCAGAAATACAGTGTAGACATTGTTAATGTTGTAAATGGCTATTGTAGCTGGAAATTGCTGATTTTTAATGGAAAATCTACAGAGGCCCATTATCAGCAACCATCAGTCTTGTGTTCTAATGGCACGTTGTGTTTGCTAATCCAAGTTTATCATTTTAAAAGGCTAATTGATCATTAGAATACCCTTTTGCAATTATGTTAGCACAGCTGAAAACTGTTGTGCTGATTAAAGAAGCAATAAAACTGGCCTTCTTGAGACTAGTTGAGTCTCTGGAGCATCAGCAATTGTGGGTTTGATTACAGGCTAAAAATGACCAGAAACAAATAACTTTCTTCTGAAACTATATATTCTTGTTCTGAGAAATGAAGACTGTTCCATGCGAGAAATTACCAAGAAACTGAAGATCTCGTACAACGCTGTGTACTATTCCCTTCACAGAACAGCGCAAACTGGCTCTAACCAGAATAGAAAGAGGAGTGGGAGGCCCCGGTGCACAACTGAGCAAGAGGACAAATACATTAGAGTGTCTAGGTTGAGAAACAGACGCCTCACAGATCCTCAACTGGCAGCTTCATTAAATAGTACCCGCAAAACACCAGTCTCAACGTCAACAGTGAAGAGGCGACTCTGGGATGCTGAACTTCTAGGCATAGTTGCAAAGAAAAAGCCATATCTCAGACTGGCCAATAAAAAGAAAAGAAAAGATTAAGATGGGCAAAAGAACACAGACACTGGACAGAGGAAGATTGGAAAAAAGTGTTATGGACAGACGAATCGAAGTTTGAGGTGTTCGGATCACAAAGAAGAACATTTGTGAGACGCAGACCAAATTAAAAGATGCTGGAGGAGTGCTTGATGCCATCTGTCAAGCATGGTGGAGGCAATGTGATGGTCTGGGGGTGCTTTGGTGGTGGTAAAGTGGGAGATTTGTACAGGGTAAAAGGGATCTTGAAGAAGGAAGGCTATCACTCCATTTTGCAATGCCATGCCCATACCCTGTGGACGGCACTTGATTGGAACCAATTTCCTTCTACAACAGTACATTGACCCAAAGCACAGCTCAAAACTATGCAAGAGCTATTTAGGGAAGAAGCAGTCAGCTGGTATTCTGTCTATAATGGAGAGGCCAGCACAGTTACTGGATCTCAACCCTATTGAGTTGTTGTGGGAGCAGTTTGACCATATGGTACGAAAGAAGTGCCCATCATGCCAATCCAACTTGTGGGAGGTGCTTCAGGAAGCATGGGGTGAAATCTCTTCAGATTACATTTACATTTAAGTCATTTAGCAGACGCTCTTATCCAGAGCGACCTACAGTTTAGTCACATCATTATTATACTTTTTTTTCTTCTTTTTTTTTTATACCCCCTGTGGGAATCGAACCCACAACCTCTATCAACTGAGCTACATCCCTGCCGGCCATTCCCTCCCCTACCCTGGACGACGCTGGGCCAATTGCGCGCCGCCCCATGGGTCTCCCGGTCGCGGCCGGCTACGACAGAGCCTGGATACGAACCAGGATCTCTAGTGGCACAGCTAGCATTGCGATGCAGTGCCTTAGACCACTGCACCACTCGGGACCAAATTACCTCAACAAATTGACAACTAGAATGCGAAAGGTCTGCAAGGCTGTAATTGCTGCAAATGGAGGATTCTTTGACGAAAGCAAAGTTTGAAGGACACTATTATTTCTGACCTAGTCAATGACTACATTTCCTATGAATTTGGCTATATTCCCTATTCAAACTCATTTCATGTATGTTTTTCATGGAAAACAAGAATTTCTAAGTGACCCCAAACTTTTGAACGGTAGTGTATATAGATGTCAAAATCTACCAGTGTCAACTAATGTAGGCTCAACAGGGATTTCAGAGTTCAACAAATGAGCCGCTACCACATTTGTAATTGTTTACCTAAGATAGTGTGATATAATTGCTAATATTGATAATGACTTGTATTGATATGACCAATAATATGCATTGACCATGTAAGAATCACTTACATACAGATATAATCGAAGAATTCATGCATAGACTGTAACTGCATTGCTTTGCAAGAAGCAGCAATAACATACACGCCATTTTGAATGTCCTGTTCAGTCCATGGTACTCCACCCCCATCTCCAACCAATAAGATGAAAGCCGGAACAGCTCTTGTTGTTTTGCAGTGGAAGATTTTCTTTAAAAAGAACCACAGCCTAGCAACAAGAGCTGTAAGCCCTCATTCAAATAAAAAACTTTACCCTTCCTTCCCTGCTTGGGAGGATCACAGATCTCGCCAGACTGGATAAACCTAAAAATACATGGTGCAAATCATACTATTAGATAGTGATCATCCCAAAGAGAGAAGAAGGAGACAGGGTGTGCAGGTCAATAGTATTGTAATCACACCAGAATCGTCTTTGCACTGGAAAAACAAAAAGGTGCCAGATGAGTTTGAAGTAGAAGTTACGCGTCGCTACAGATCTTGGATCAGATTACCCTACCAAACCCTAGCCTTAATAACTAGGGGAAGATAAATCTGATCCTGTATCAGTGGTTAGTGGCAGTAACGGTGATTGGGTGAAATCACTGGGGAAGCCAGAAAAAAAGGCATATTACAACCTATGTGTTGTGATAATTGCATTGTTTGCTCTATAACCTGTTAATTCATATGCCAAGTGTGATATTTAAGTGATAATGCCCGAGAAGCCGGTGTTTGGAGGACATATTGGCATGGGTGTTGTTAGGCCTGAGACGAAGTCGAGAGCCGGCAAACCGTGCCATTATATCCTCCAAACACCCGCTACAGGGCATTCTCACTTATATATCACGGTCGCAAGGCATATGAATTAACATATATACAACGGGTTACCAACATAATGATTTACATATTTTCATTAAAAACGTTATTTTGATTAATTTATTCATACTATTTCATCCTTTCGCAAGATATAGTTCCGACACAAATCTAGGGTTGCTACCCAAGCCGGCTGGTCGTTCATTCTATCGATTCGGTTGCCAGAGACACGACCCAGTCGTTCAGTCTTTTTGTTCTGTATCTATGGACGCGACCCAGTCGTTCGTTCTAAATGTTCTATTGCCATACTGGCTGGCAATGATCTTCTCCCTTGCTTGCTAGCTAGCCAACTATGGCCAACTTACAGTCACGTCAAACAGTGCAGCCAGAATAACAATGTAGCTTCATTTGTATTTGTTTAAGATGTTTTCTAGTGACATTTATTTGGATACAACCATAACAATGAGCTAATGAGGCGCGATTTCACCTGGCATAGAAAATGTGCTCTCTCGTCGTAACACGATCACTTCAAACTGAAGCTGGAAAGATTGCAAAGCAGCTGCACTTTGTTAGTTTTACCTGTTTTCTATCGATATTACTTTGTATATATCCATAGAAATGATGCTGATTCATGATTTCGACTGGCTGAGAAAAGCTTACTGCCTGTCTCATCCCAACTACCAACACGTTCATTACTATGTTGCAAATGTCGGAGAGACAGACAGCAAGGTTTATACAAAAAATCTCCGCCGTTGAAAACTAAATGTTAGTCTAAAAGAAATGTCAGATAATGTCTAGATGCTTTTTATAGAGGAGATCAAGTTTATAAATTCAACCACACCTTTGTTTTATCACAAAACCGGATAGCAACATCTGTCCCGTTTAGTTCACAAAGCATATTGCATGTAACAGACAGTTACATGACCTACAGCATGGTCAAGCAAATGTTTCTGACATTTTGGACCACTAAACAACTATTGATTTAGAACCAAGTCGCAAAGAAAACAGGAGCTGCCTCCACTATTTCAGCATAATTTTTTTTTATTTCACCTTTATTTAACCAGGTAAGCCAGTTGAGAACAGGTTCTCATTTACAACTGCGACCTGGCCAAGATAAAGCAAAGTAGTGCAATAAAAACAACACAGAGTTACATATGGGGTAAAAAAAAAACATAAAGTCAGAAATACAACAGAAAATATATATACAGTGTGTGCAAATGTAGCAAGTTATGGAGGTAAGGCAATAAATAGGCTATAGTGCAGAATAATTACAATAGTATTAACACTGGAATGCTAGATGTGCAAGAGATTATGTGCAAATAGAGATACTGGGGTGCAAAAGAGCAAAATAAATAACAATATAGGGATGAGGTAGTTGGGTGGGCTAATTTCAGATGGGCTGTGTACAGGTGCAGTGATCGGTAAGGTGCTCTGACAACTGATGCTTAAAGTTATTGAGGGAGATAAGAGTCTCCAGCTTCAGAGATTTTTGCAATTCGTTCCAGTCATTGGCAGCAGAGAACTGGAAGGAATGGCGGCCAAAGGAGGTGTTGGCTTTGGGAATGACCAGTGAGATATACCTGCTGGAGCGCAGACTACGGGTGGGTGCTGCTATGGTGACCAATGAGCTAAGATAAGGCGGGGATTTGCCTAGCAGTGATTTATAGATGGCCTGGAGCCAGTGGGTTTGACGACGAACATGTAGTGAGGACCAGCCAACAAGAGCGTACAGGTCACAGTGGTGGGTAGTGTATGGGGCTTTGGAGACAAAACGGATGGCACTGTGATAGACTACATCCAATTTGCTGAGTAGAGTGTTGGAGGCTATTTTGTAAATGACATCGCCGAAGTCAAGGATCGGTAGGATAGTCAGTTTTACGAGGGCATGTTTGGCAGCATGAGTGAAGGAGGCTTTGTTGCGAAATAGGAAGCCGATTCTAGATTTAACTTTGGATTGGAGATTCTTTATGTGAGTCTGGAAGTTGAGTTTACAGTCTAACCAGACACCTAGATATTTGTAGTTGTCCACATACTCTAGGTCAGACCCGTCGAGAGTGGTGATTCTAGTCGGGTGGGCGGGTGCTAGCAGCGTTCGATTGAAAAGCATGCATTTAGTTTTACTAGTGTTTAAGAGCAGTTGAAGGCTACTGAAGGATTGTTGTATGGCATTGAAGCTCGTTTGGAGGTTTGTTAACACAGTGTCCAATGAAGGGCCAGATGTATACAAAATGGTGTCGTCTGCGTAGAGGTGGATCTGAGAGTCACCAGCAGCAAGAGCGACATCATTGATATACACGGAGAAAAGTGTCGGCCCAAGAATTGAACCCTGTGGCACCCCCATAGAGACTGCCATAGGTCCAGACAACAGGCCCTCCGATTTGACACACTGAACTCTATCTGAGAAGTAGTTGGTGAACCAGGCGAGGCAGTCATTTGAGAAACCAAGGCTATTTAGTCTGCCAATAAGAATGCGGTGGTTGACAGAGTCGAAAGCCTTGGCCAGGTCGATGAAGACGGCTGCACAGTACTGTCTATTATCAATCGCGGTTATAATATCGTTTAGGACCTTGAGCGTGGCTGAAGTGCACCCGTGACCAGCTCGGAAACCGGATTGCATAGCAATCACCTCTGCTCAGTCTAATACAGTGACAACTAAAAGATAACAAAAACAATTTAGTCCAATCAACGTAAGCTAAATATGATGTGGCTGCGGTTCTGATTTCTGTGTGCGTGTGTGTGTGCGTGCACGTTCGTGCAAGTACAAAAATATGTTGACTCAACCTACTTGTAGAGAAACGTCAATGCCATCCTCCTCTCTTTCATGTTGACGAAACTGTCTATCACTCTGTCATACAGTAGTACAGCTTTTATTTTTTGTTGTTGTCCTAGACTACCTGGCTAAAATGCTTGCTTTTTGAATTAATGGTTGGATCAGAATCGCTGTTATAATCATTGGCCAGTACAGAGAATTACGTGAAACGACAAGTCCAAATCCCTATCTCCACCATGGCTAATTTAGGAAAGGGCCAATTTTAGCTAGCTAGCTAGCCACCGGAGGACAACACAACGAGATGCAACAATTCAAGTTGTTTCTGTCAATTACTTATGCTATTAAACTCTCTAAACTGGCTTCCTTTTACACTTTATTTTGGTGCGCCAGGACCATTCACAGTTGAGATCGCTTAGATTAGCTCAATGCTGATTGGCTCATTTTTCTACTTTTTTTAATCAAGGGAGGCCAAATGCGTTCCATTCAATGCTTCGGGCAGCAACAATGTCATACTCGTTTGGACCAGACAGCCTCAAATAGATTGCCTACACGTAGAGAGACAGAGGGGCGCTGTTTCGCTCGCTCGGAAGCTTTCTCCGGTGAGATACATTCAGCCTCATGCAATTGAAGGAACATTATGAAACAGAGAGACGAAAGATACATTATTTTATATGTTTTTTTTGTTGGTTTTTTTTGTCAATTTTTTGGGGAAGCCTGGCTTCCCTTGGCATCCATGAATACATGCCACTGGTTAGGGGTCAGTTCTACTGCTGAAATCTAGAAAGACACTGCACATTGTAATGGACAGAGGAGATATGAATGCAACATTGATGAAACGTGTTATTGTTGGACATTACAAAATATAGCTTACAGTTTTTTACAGTGGCCCATAAAATCATGACGGTAGCTGATTACAAGTGATTGTTTACACATGCTTTAGAAATAAAGCATTTCTAGTCAATATGCCTATTTATGTAGATTTTGATTATTTTAACTGCTAGCTTGTCTTGTAATAGACTGAAAGACTAGACCCCAGTTCCCTGTCAGTTCTCGTTGCTGAAGCCCTCATTCACTGGTTTGAATACCAGCTGTCCAGGAACCAGATTTATTAGTTTTCGGCCTTGGTGTCCGACTTACAATTCCTGCGAAACAGACAGCAGATCTGATAAAAAACAAATATGCAGACGTTTTATTTTGATAAAACCAATAGTGTCAATCAAAGCTGCATTATATTTCTGTAAAACTCATAAACAAATCTAAAAGCAGCATTTGACAGTCCATAGTCATCACCATTCCACAATTCAAAGTCAACAGTCACGTTATGTAACCGGGCACCTAGAAAACGTTGGTACATAAATATTTTGCCAGCATTAAATTATATTTTACAAAAACAACATGGTAATCACCTTTATAGGTTGTGGTAATTTTATGGTATGATATTTAAGTGTTATTCTACAAGTCACAATGCAGGACATTATTCTTATAAACTTACTTAGAGCTTCAGCACATACCAGAGTGAAATTTCACCCCTGGCCACAACCGAGTCTAGCCGCTATCGAACAGTTGGAAAGCAACATCGTGAATAAATGCCGCCATCTAGTGTCTATTAGAGCGCAATTGGTTATAGATTCTCTCATTTTAACTTTTTGTGTAATCTTACACAACGTATCACCTTGTCAACAATATATACCCTTCTTTGTGTTGCAAATGAATGCGTAACATGTAGTGTTGTTTGAATCCCGGCCTGCTATGACCTGCTGGTTAAGGTTTGCAGGCTCCAGCTAAAGAGGCAATGCAAGGGGGATTAAACAGCAGCACTCGTTCAGTACTCACAACAAATATAAAAGCATTGGATTGGTGTAGGCATGGGCTAGAGGGAGTTTCCATATACCAGTCATTTCCTTTCAAACCATTTTTTTTTACTCCTGAATTTATTTAGGCTTGCCATAAAAGGGGTTAAATACTTATTGACTCAAGACATTTCAGCTTTTCATTTTTTATTAATTTGTAAACATAAAAAAACAAACATAATTCCACTTTGACATTCTGGGGTAGGCAATTGTTTAAAAAAATCTCAAATTCAGGCTGTAACACAACAAATCGTGGAAAAAGTAAAGGGGTGTGAATACTTTCTGAAGGCACTAACTGTGTGCTAACACTACACTACCCCCCCATATCATAACACTCCACCTAGTCAATTAGAGGGTAAATTGGAACGATTACCAAATTGCTTGTGTAGCACATGGGGATGTGTCCTGCAAACAAACATTATTTTTATAGTTTAAAAAAATGTACTTTGCAGTAGGCGTTTAGAATTCTTCTTCTATGATATAATGGCTGTCCGCAAACCAACGTTAAAGGTGCATGCCGCCACCTACTGTGCTGGAGTGTGTGGTCAATCACGGTTTACAACATTTCTAAATCCTCCTACCTAACTCAGTCCTTCTGAGAAAATAGAAAAGAGCCCTACTAACTTCTAATAGACCCTCCCCAATCCCCAAAATCCCTTCCAACCCCCCCCCCCCCCCCCCCCCAACCCCGTCCAACCTCAATGACCCTACATTTCAAAACCCTCTCTTCAACATTCTTACAACAATATAACACATGCTCCACCGTTTCATCGACCATACACTCCAGACACAAACCATTCACATGCTTGCCAACCAGATGTAATGACGAGTTCAATGTACAATGTCCTAAGCGCAATCGAGAAAACAACACCTCTTCCTTCCTAATCTGACCTTTGAATCTTGGTCCACCAACCTTTCTCTGGAGGGCATATAAATGCCGGCCATTGTCCTCAGAGTCCCATCTCTTCTGCCACACATCTATCCAAATGGCTCGGATCTTACATTTTGCCTCACCTCTACCCAGTGGAACATTAATATCAATTATATCTAGTATCTTTTGGCTAACTGGTCTACAATTTCATTCCCTTCCACACCCAAATGTGCTGGGACCCAGCAGAATCTCACTACTACGCCCATTCTCTCAATTCTCCAAAATAACATTAATACCTCCAATAGTAGGTCACTCCTATTAGATTTACCAGATGATAAACTATTCAATACAGATAGAGAATCTGAGCAAACTATAATTCTAACAGGTTGTACGTCCTCCACCCACTGGAGGGCAACTATTATCGCCAACAGTTCAACTGAGTATACTGACAGTTCATCAGTTAGTCTTCTACATATCTGCACATCAAATTCAGGAACGTAAACACCTGCTCCTGTGCGCCCACTATCTGGGTCCTTGGATCCATCTGTGAAAAGCAGTAAAAAAGCATAACAACTTCTAGCAATGTAATTGTCAACCAGATTCTCTATATCACTGACTCCTAACCAATCTTTACTTTTCTCTACCAAGGTTAGCTCAACAACAGGATCTGGGAGTAACCATGGAGGAACATCCCCTATCACCACAGAAGGGCCAACCTCTAACTCCCTCAAACCACTCTCATCAACAAGCTTTCCAACTGTCCAACCAAAACCACTGCCTTGTCTACTAGTATATACAGTGGGGAGTATTTGATACACTGCCGATTTTGCAGGTTTTCCTACTTACAAAGCATGTAGAGGTCTGTAATTTTTATTATAGGTACACTTCAACTGTGAGAGACGGAATCTAAAACAAAAATCTTAGAAAATCACATTGTATGATTTTTAAATAATTAATTTGCATTTTATTGCATGAGATAAGTATTTGATCACCTACCAACCAGTAAGAATTCCAGCTCTCACAGACCTGTTAGTTTTTCTTTAAGAAGCCCTCCTGTTCTCCACACATTACCTGTATTAACTGCACCTGTTTGAACTCGTTACCTGTATAAAAGAGACCTGTCCACACACTCAATCAAACAGACTCCAACCTCTCCACAATGGCCAAGACCCGAGAGCTGTGTAAGGACATCAGGGATATAATTGTAGACCTGCACAAGGCTGGGATGGGCTACAGGACAATAGGCAAGCAGCTTGGTGAGAAGGCAACAACTGTTGGCGCAATTATTAGAAAATGGAAGAAGTTCAAGATGACGGTCAATCACCCTCGGTCTGGGGCTCCATGCAAGATCTCACCTTGTGGAGCATCAATGATCATGAGGAAGGTGAGGGATCAGCCCAGAACTACACAGCAGGACCTGGTCAATGACCTGAAGAGAGCTGGGACCACAGTCTCAAAGAAAACCATTAGTAACACACTACGCCGTCATGGATTAAAATCCTGCTGCGCACGCAAGGTCCCCCTGCTCAAGCCAGCGCATGTCCAGGCCCGTCTGAAGTTTGCCAATGACCATCTGGATGATCCAGAGGAGGAATGGGAGAAGGTCATGTGGTCTGATGAGACAAAAATAGAGCTTTTTTGGTCTAAACTCCACTCGCCGTGTTTGGAGGAAGAAGAAGGATGAGTACAACCCCAAGAACACCATCCCAACCGTGAAGCATGGAGGTGGAAACATCATTCTTTGGGGATGCTTTTCTGCAAAGAGGACAGGACGACTGCACCGTATTGAGGGGAGGATGGATGGGGCCATGTATCGCAAGATCTTGGCCAACAACCTCCTTCCCTCAGTAAGAGCATTGAAGATGGGTCGTGGCTGGGTCTTCCAGCATGACAACGACCCGAAACACACAGCCAGGGCAACTAAGGAGTAGCTCCGTAAGAAGCATCTCAAGGTCCTGGAGTGGCCTAGCCAGTCTCCAGACCTGAACCCAATAGAAAATCTTTGGAGGGAGCTGAAAGTCCGTATTGCCCAGCGACAGCCCCGAAACCTGAAGGATCTGGAGAAGGTCTGTATGGAGGAGTGGGCCAAAATCCCTGCTGCAGTGTGTGCAAACCTGGTCAAGAACTACAGGAAACGTATGATCTCTGTAATTGCAAACACAGGTTTCTGTACCAAATATTAAGTTCTGCTTTTCTGATGTATAAAATACTTATGTCATGCAATAAAATGCAAATTAATTACTTAAAAATCATACAATGTGATTTTCTGGATTTTTGTTTTAGATTCCGTCTCTCACAGTTGAAGTGTACCTATGATAAATATTACAGACCTCTACATGCTTTGTAAGTAGGAAAACCTGCAAAATTGGCAATGTATCAAATACTTGTTCTCCCCACTGTATATATATTTTTTTTTATTTTTTGTCATTTAGCAGGCGCCCTTATCCAGAGCGACTTACAGTTAGTGAGTGCATACATTTTCATACTGGCCCCCCGGGGGAAACAAACTCACAACCCTGGCGTTGCAAGCGCCATGCTCTACCAACTGAGCTACAGGGGACTGTAGAACAGTAGCGGTGGGATGCTCAACCTCACAGCTTTTCAACCTAACCCAATAAGCTAAAAGAAAATATATGCCGTATATCCAAAGGCATCTCACCTGCCTCCACTAGTAAGGCACATACAGATGTTGATTTAAATGCACCTATACATACAGTTGAAATCGGAAGTTTACATACACCTTAGCCAAATACATTTAAACTCAGTTTCTCACAATTCCTGACATTTTTATCCTAGTAAAAATGATCTGTCTTAGGTCAGTTAGGATCACCACTTTATTTTAAGAATGTGAAATGTCAGAATAATAGTAGAGAGAATGATTTCTTTCAGCTTTTATTTCTTTCATCGCATTCCCAGTGGGTCAGAAGTTTACATACACTCAATTAGTATTTGGTAGCATTGCCTTTAAATTGTTTAACTTGGGTCAAACGTTTCGGGTAGACTTCCACAAGCTTCCCACAATAAGTTTGGTGAATTTTGGCCCAGTCTTCCTGACAGAGCTGGTGTAACTGAGTCAGGTTTGTAGGCATCCTTGCTCGCACACGCTTTTCAGTTCTGCCCACACATTTTCTATAGGATTGAGGTCAGGGCTTTGTGATGGCCACTCCAGTACTCCAATGTGGTCCTCTGTAGCTCAGCTGGTAGAGCACGGCGCTTGTAACGCCAAGGTAGTGGGTTCGATCCCCGGGACCACCCATACACAAAAAAATTTATGCACGCATGACTGTAAGTCGCTTTGGATAAAAGCGTCTGCTAAATGGCATATTAAATACCTTGACTTTGTTGTCCTTAAGCCATTTTGCCACAACTTTGGAAGTATGCTTGGGGTCATTGTCCATTTGGAAGATTCATTTGCGACCAAGCTTTAACTTCCTGACTGATGTCTTGAGATGTTGCTTCAATGTATCCACATCATTTTCCTTCCTCATGATGCCATCTATTTTGTGAAGTGCACCAGTCCCTCCTGCAGAAAAGCACCCCAACAGCATGATGCTGCCACCCCCGTGCTTTATGGTTGGGATGGTGTTCTTCGGCTTCCAAGCCCCCCTTTTTCCTCCAAACTTAACGATGGTCATTATGGCCAAATAATTCAATTTTTATTTCATCAGACCAGAGGACATTTCTCCAAAAAGTACGATCTTTGTCCCCATGTGCAGCTGCAAACCGTAGACTGGCTTTTTGATGGCGGTTTTGGAGCAGTGGTTCTTCCTTGCTGAGTGGCCTTTCAGGTTATGTCGATATAGGACTCGTTTTACTGTGGATATAGATACTTTTGTACCTGTTTCCTCCAGCATCTTCACAAGGTCCTTTGCTGGTGTTTCTAGGATTGATTTGCACTTTTCGCACCAAGGTACGTTCATCTCTAGGAGACAGAACGCGTCTCCTTCCTGAACGGTATGACGGCTGCGTGGTCCCATGGTGTTTATACTTGCGTACTATTGTTTGTACAGATGAACGTGGTACCTTCAGGCGTTTGGAAATTGCTCCCAAGGATGAACCAGACTTGTCTACAATTTTCTTTCTGAGGTCTTGGCTGATTCTTTTGATTTTCCCATGATGTCAAGCAAAGAGGCACTGAGTTTGAAGGTAGGCCTTGAAATACATCCACAGGTACACCTCCAATTGACTCAAATGATGTCAATTAGCCTATCAGAAGCTTCTAAAGCCATGACATCATTTTCAAGCTGTTTAAAGGCACAGTCAACTTAGTGTATGTAAACTTCTGACCCACTGGAATTGTGATACAGTGAATTATAAGTGAAATAATCTGTCTGTAAACAGTTGTTGGAAAAATTACTTGTGTCATGCACAAAGTAGATGTCCTAACCGACTTGCCAAAATGATAGTTTGTTAACAAGAAATGTATGGAGTGGTTGAAAAATTAGTTTTAATGACTCCAACCTAAGTGTACGTAAACTTCCGACTTCAACTGTACATACTGGATTCTGTCCAGCTTCTGAAGCCAAGTCTTCGCCGCTGTTCCATAAACTATACACCCGTAATCAATTGTCGTCCTGAGCAGAGCTCTATAAATATCAATCAACGATTATCTGTCAGCACCACATTCATAACCAGAGACCGAGCGCATAAGATTCACCACCTTCTTACCCTTTGTTTAAACATTTATGACATGATCTTTCCATGTATATCGCTCATTGAACCATAGACCCAAATATGTGTACTTAGAAACCCTCCCCATAGGCTGTCCATACAGAAACAACTGTATATTATCAGCAACTTTCTTCTTCGAGAAGAACATACAACAAGACTTCGCCACTGACAATTTAAAACCCCAGTCAATTGACCATCTTTCAACATCCACTATAGTTTGTTGAATAGATTTGATCACAAGAGACATTCCTTCCCCTCTTCCAAATAGCTCCATCATCAGTATATAGGGAAGCCCCAATACCCCTATCTACATTAGAAAACACATCGTTAATCATAATGTTGAACAAAATAGGACTGATAGCACTGCCTTGAGGAATACCATTGTCAACTCCATAGGCATCAGATAGAATGGATCCTATTTTAACTTGAAAATAGGGATTACATAAGGCCAAAACACAGTTATATAATCTCCATCTTAATCAGTAGGCCTTCTCTCTGTCATAAGCCTTTTCAATGTCAAAAAAGACAGTAGCCATTACTTCTTTCATGACCAGAGTTTTTTCATGCATCCAAAGTAGATCTACCTTTACGGAATCCACTTTGACATTGACTGAATAAACCTCTATGTTCCAGGAAATATGACAATCTATTGACTATCATCTTTTCCATCAATTTAAACAAGTTAGAGGTCAGTGTTTTTGGTCTATAACTATCAGCATATGAAGGGTCCTTACCAGGCTTTACAAAAGGTAATATTACTGCATGTTTCCAACCAGAAGGTATAACCCCCTCACTCTAAATCTTATTAAATAATCCCAGGAGAACATGTATGACCTCATCAGGTAGATGCTTAAACATTACATAGCACAAATGATCATGACCTGGGGCTGTATATCCACAGCCTATTAAGGCTGAACGCATGTATGGTAAAATCAGCATCCAAAGAAGAGTCAACAGTATTCCTTTTCTTATATACATTAACATGAGCATTTAAAATCTCACACCTGTGTTGCTTATATACTTCATCCAAAGTAACCCCTCTATGTACCCTAGCAAATGTCTTCCCCAACAAGTCAGCTTTTTCTTTATCAGTTACGGCCATTTTTTGACCCATAACCAAAACTGGAATTCGAGTGTACTTCTTCCCGTCATCTTCTTCAACATATACCATTCATCCCCCAGCTCAGTACCCCTGCCTATTGTAGAGCAGAACTGTCTCCATGCATTTCTCTTGACAGACTTAATGACCCTACGTACTAAAGCTCTCTTCCTTTGGAAATCAACTAGATTCTCAGGAGTCATATTCGTACGCAACACTTTGTAAGCCCTATTTCTTTCTTGAATAGCCGCAGTGCACTCTCTTTTCTCACCCACTTCACTCTCTGGTACATATAATTTCGCAGCACTCAAAATCAGAGAGGTCACAGAGGCAGCACGTACATCAACCGGCCTCTCTAAAGACAACTGTCCAACAGACTTTAAGCAATGATCACCAAAGTTTTCCCAGTCTGCTTTATGAAAGCACCATCTTCTGAATGGTACCCAATCTGGAATAGTAACATCAAAGTTCATCGTACACGAAATCGGGAAATGATCACTTCCAACAGTAGAATCATTCATTCCATTCCATTCACACATAGATGCAATAGAGTTAGAAGCCATTGTGAGGTCCAGGCAGGTTGTAACCCCTCTAACAACATCCACTCTTGTACCACATCCATCGTTAAGACATACCAATGCTCTTGTTTCCATCATATCTTCCACAATAGTAACATTAGCATCTGTTTGTGTGCTTCCCCATAAACTATTATGTGCATTAAAGTCGCCATACCATCTCTCTCTAGAGCCCAATTCTCCTGATATTTAATCAAACATCGCTACAGACAGTTGACGACAAGGCTTGTAAAAAATAGTGTAACTTAATATTACTACCTGCACTGTAGATTTCCATCATCACACATTCAGTTATATTACGATATACAATACCTTCTCTTATGAACGTAGCACAACCACCAACCTGTCCAAATGATCTATCAGATCTGATTGAACAATAACCAGGAATAATAAAATCAAGATGTGGCCTAAGCCATGTTTCTTGAACACATATCACCTCAGGTTTGATCTCTAAATCTATTACATATTTCTTAAACTCCTGACCGTTAGCAATAAGGCTTCTGGCATTCCACTGAAGGATAAGAAAAACCATAACTCTAAGTATCACCATACTGAGACATTCCATCATTAGTATTATTAGGAGTCAACATATCAACAATCATGGCGACAGTAACATCTGTTACTGCTAAAAACTCTGTTGCTGGTTCCAAAATGATCTTCAACTTGGTAGTTCTTCTTTCCACAAACGCAGTCAGGTTGATAACCTTTCCAATGAAGGCTATTAAGTCAACCTGATTAACTATTAAGGTGTTCTTTGAAACAACACATTTGTGAGAGCAAGATTTCTGAGCAGGTCTCGTATGCGTGTCTGGACCAACATAAGCAACATTTCCTACAGTAGGTCCACTTATTCCAGGAGTAACCCTATTATCTCCATCATTCTGCCTAATAGTTCCACCAATCTGCCTTTCAGCCTCTGCATAAGAGACATTATGAGTGATTTTATATCTTTGGGCCTCTCTAGCCTCTTTCTGCACCTGGCATCCACCAAATGCTGCACTGTGTTCCCCCCACAATTACAACATTTAACCTTGACATTGTTCCCACATTCACCATAATCATGTTCCTCTCCACACTTGGCACATATTTTCTTTGCACAGAGCCGCTACATGTCCCATTCTTTGGCATTTAAATACCTTAATGGAGGTGGGGCAAACTCTCTAACAGTGAAAGCCAGGAAGCCCATCTGTACTTTCTTAGGTACAACCTTCCACAGACCATCCAGGTCCATGACTTTCATCATCCCCACCCATACCATCAGAACTATCATCCATGTCGACCACAGTCCAGCACAGCTATTGCTAAAACCGCCTACCACAGTATAGAACGATGGATTCTATTTCGCTTCCTTGTTTGAAGTCGAAACTTGCACGTCCAAGCTTACCATCGTTTAGAATTCTTCTTTGATGGGGTTTAACGGCTGTTGGCATCCAATGTTAATGGTGCATTACCGCCACCAGCTGGACGGGGTATTGAATAAGAAACTAAATAAAACACGTAAACTAAGAAAACCCATCACACTTCTTCAATCACAGTCCACTTCAAAATACATCAGTACACAGGCTCAGGGGCCTGTGATGGGGGTACATTCACCGACAGGATTTCTTGCACGTCCTCGGCTGTGAAATCACGAAGACCCAGAAAACGTTCAGCGGCATTCACAATGATTCCAATTGTCTTAGACTTCTTCTCCGCTTGTGCTGTACAGTTTATGACAATTGCAATAAATAATACAAAGTCCACCTTTTTAACATGTAGCATTTCACTATCCCTGGGTTGATGAGAAACCTTCACTGGTCATGGTGACTACTACCATTGCTTCTTCCCCGCCACTCATTCCTTCCAATTTTCTCACCGCCTCCAGATAGGAGACACGTTGGACACTCCTTACCCTTGCCACCTCATTCTCCTTCATCCTAACAGGGCACTCCAAGAATTCAGGTGCATGTTCACCTCCACAGTTGCAACATTTCCCTTCATCTGGCATACGATATTCTTCCCTTCTGCACACACTTGACACATGACCAAATCTTTTACATTTATGACACTGAAGAGGCTTGTGCACAAAAGCTCTTACAGGGTATCTCATGAATCCTAACTTTATATGAGAAGGAAGAGACTCTTCATCAAAGAACAGTAGCATGGATGAAGTCAATTTATTTTCTCCATCCACCATACAGGTCAGTCGACGTGCACCAACCACTCCATCGATGTCTTCTGTTATATCCTCTGCCTTTATTTCTTGTGTCACCCCAGAAATAAACCCCTTGATAGGCGCCCTGCTACAAAAACCAAAACAAGGTAAAAAGAAAATCCATATGTGATAGGGAAACTAACTTCATCCACCCAAATAAAATAGTACATTGACAAAACGAAACAAAATTCCCACTTCTTCCTTCTTTCAAATCTCAATATCTCCCTTCTCAGGCTCTAGGGCCTGAGAGGGTGGTACGGCTTGTGACAATATTCCATGTAATCTTTCAGTCCCAGGAACCACTCCGTTGCATCCACAATGATATATATCTTACTGGACCTTCTCTCCACCTTGGCAGTGCCATTAATCACCATAGCTATAAAGGCCACAAAGTCCACCTTCTTAACCTTTAAAATGTCAGGGTCCTGCTGGTGAAAGACATCCCCTGCAGCCTGCAGTGAAGGCCTATCCACCACCATGGACTCTTCAGGAGCACCATTCAAACCCTCAACCTTTTTAACAGCTGCTGCATATGAAATGCTCTGGACAGCCCTGACTTTAGCCACCTCATTCTCTTTCACCCATGTCGGGCAATCGAAAGATGTAGCTTCATGGTTCCCACCACAATTGCAACATGTCACATTTTCCTCACTTTTAAAACACATGATATGATCTTTTCCACAACTTGGACATCTCGGCTTCTCCCTTCTGCAAACACTTGAAACATGACCAAAAGCTTTACAATGATCACACTGCATTGGTCTTGGGATAAATGCTCTGACTCTGTAGTTTATATACCCCAACTGCACTTGAGTAGGGAGAGACTCCATATTAAAAAACAAAAGAACAGATAGACTCTTCACTTTTTCACCATTCACCACACGATTCATCCGACGTGCATCAATCACTCCAGGAATCTCTTCAAAATCGACTTCTCACGAGACGTCAGATATAACCCCTTGAGGGGTGCCCTGTTCCGAAGAGACACACCTGACACTTCAAACTTATCAAATTGGGTGAGATGCAACACACGTTCCTTCTGATCTGCAGAAGCACAAAAAATCCAAACAAGCCCGCCTCTCATGATCTTCACAGCCTTCACTTTACCCAACACTCTCTCTTGGATATCTCAAATGGTTTCTTCAAGATTGGTAATCTGCTCAGCTGCTCCTCATTAACAAACCGTACTCCTACTAAATACGAAGGGACATTCTCAGCACTGTACACTACTTTGCTCCGTTTTCCATTCTTTTGGACAATACTCCAATTCTCCTTGATTCTACCGCCATTGGATTCAGAATCCACTTCATCGTCCGCTTCCGCCATCTTTTTCCGCTTCCGCTAGCCCTCGGCATTTAGAATGAAATGTGGAGTGGAGCTTTATAGTTACCCGGTGACATCACCTGCCCTGCATATCTTCAAAATGATTGGGTGAAAACACAGTTTCCCTTATTTGTCGCAATGAAGAAAGTTCGACAAAAGAAAAATCCACCCGTTGAACGAATAAAAATGTTGTCGATCTTTAGAAACTTTGTCCTATATCTGCCTTTTCCATTACACAAGTCTCCAAACAATTTTTTGCCGACATTGTTTTTGGCGAATAAACCTGGTTCAATGGGCACCTGCCTACTGTGTGGGCTGGTACCCCATTTCATGGGTGCACAATCCATAGGTTAGGCTGTACAGGACATATAAGTAGCCTATGCCCCCAATGCAATTCTGAATTCAAATACATCCACAGTACGATTTCAACAGATTTTTACATTTTGTTTGTCAAATTAACTAATAATTGTCTTTTGTTGAATTTATATAACAATTTTCCAAACTTGTTTAGCATTATCTAGTCCAATTGTGGCATGATTCCACTATTTTTATCCGTTTGCATCAGTTTCAATGGGGGACTTTTATTTTGTGGCCTACACACACAGGGCTCTTCCGGCTGTAGATAATCCTCCTCCCTTTTCCCTGCACGCATTCCAAATGAAATCAGGAAGGGATTGTAGGCTACACGATACAACGGGCTTTGACAGCAGCTAGGAGAAACTGCGAGCAGCGACCATTCAGGAGATATTAATTCAGAAGATATTAATTGTTGGGTTTTACAGATGGAAAGGCTATTTACACCGTTTTAATGAATCGGTTCGTTTGACTAGTGGAGGCGCAATTTTAAACACTTCCTTGAAATGTCACAGAATGTCATCATCGCAAATCTTCAATCGCATATCTCCCTTGGCTTCGTGAAAGGAATTTAGAGACAAAAAACGACGATTATTTTCACAAGCAATTTGCTCATATTCTTTCAAGCATGATGGTTTCATACAATTTCATATTCACTTTGGTTATCGCTGTGGCATGGAAAGTTATAGGTGAACCACAAACTGTGCCTTCACCCGCAACGCAGTTAAATTCAACATCATCCCCCCATGGAGGGGATTTGTCAAATAATAGCACAGATCATGCACAGACCGAATCAAGAGTTTCTTCAATATTACAATATCTTCCTACTCTTAAAAATATTGTAATTATTATCTGCGTGCTAACAGCTGTTCTCATCTCGTGCTTGGTCATCAAAGTGATCAGGTAAGCTGATTTAAGTTTACACCATACTAATAACTCTATAGCCAACTGAATTATCCTAATTAAAAACACCTAGTGTAATATGCTATACTATTCTTATAATAAATCTAATTTGAGCATTCGTAAAGATCCTACTTATTGATTATGTCATGCAGCATGTAATAGGAAAGTTGGCAAATGGAGGATTTGTTCTCTATTGCAGCAACTATCATATTGTGTCAGTAATTGCTTTGGGAATATCTAAATATGTGAAAGACCACTACATTAGGCTACATCAGCAATGCCATAATCACTTCCCACACCAGGTGGGCAATAGGCCTTAACCACAGGCTTTAATCCTGTCCATATGGCAAAGCAGCCATGTCAGGTTCTGCTTGGTTCAAGAAGATAAACTACTACACACCTCTTGTCTCATTATCACAACTCTTCTCTGTTTTGTCATAGATCTGGAAGGAGAATACGGAAAACACGAAAGTATGACATAATCACTACACCAGCAGAGCGAGTAGAGATGGCTCCTTTGAATGGGGAGAATGAGGAAGAAGAGGACTCCACCCTCTTTGATGTCAAGTACAGGTAGGTAGGTCTGTTATGGGTCTACTCACATCAGTACCAGGCGTCCTAGTCCCAACGTGACCATGCTATCCAATCCCTGGACAGCAGGGCCACGCATTTTTAAATAGACTAAAACCTAAACGTTCCTTGTCTATCACCAATGTTGAATACAATTATATTTGAACTTACCCTACCAATTGCCCATGGGGTTGGTTCTTATATAGGGCGGCATTTGAGACAAAATATCCAAAGGAACGTATCAGAGAGGAAGTGGGTCTACAACAGACCCACGTTTGGAAAGTGTTTAATAATACGTTCCTTTTGATATTTTGTCTCAAATTCTGCCCTATATAAGAACCCACCCCACGGACAATTGGTAGAGTAAGTTCAAATATAATTTTATTCAACATTGTGATAGACAAGGGACACTTAGGTTTCGTCTATGTAAAAATGCGTGGCCCTGCTGTCCAGGAAATGGAAAGCATGGTCACGTCTGGACTAAGGCGGTCAGAACTTAAAGTGAGGGAGCACCAAAACTGTTCACATACCCACAATAGTTTTTGATTCTGATATTCCTGTTTATGAGGATGCTTTCTATTTTGTTATATTGGCTTTTTTGTGTGATCTCTACTACTTTCATTGCCAGTGCTTAAGCGTAACTAAACATTTTACAAGGTTACAATAATTGTTTTCCCTTATATGTTTCATCATGAAAGGTTTTCTGTGTGGAACAGCCACACACATTGCTTTTGCCATAATTGCACATTTAGAAAATGTTTGAACCTGGGATATTTAGATTTTAGACTGTCTGCTTAATAAACCCTAAATTACGATAAACATGAAAGTGGGGAACTGTTTGAGCTCAAATGTATCTGTTCAATATCATCCATCTGACATGGTTTGGGAAGTTCTTAATGTTGACTGAACCTATGGTGTTATTTCAGGGTAAAGTAATTACTAGCTATAAGCTAAGAAATAACATGCAACAATTGTAATTACATAGTAATAACATATAAATGACATGTCTGTTTCACTGTGAATAAATATAACAAGGACCTCTATGTAACATTTAGTACCAGCTAGCCTAGTGCCATGTTACCAAATTCTTTGAAGTACTACAAAGTGTCCATTGTTACTAAAATACCAGGGGAAATGGAAACAGTACTGTACAATAAAGTGCTTCTCATCTCTGCACGGCCTTAAGTCACATGCTTTCATGTGTTGCAACATTTCAAGTGTTGACTTTAGGGTTCTCCCTTCCATTCTTTCAATTGTTCTTTGACATGGCCCCAACTTCCTGTGATGAAGATATGGGCTCCTGTTTACCAGACATTCTATGCTTATAATTCAAACTCAGCTCAGCAGGGCTATTTTCTACCACACCCACACCCAGTGGACAGTAGACTTACAAAAGCAAACAGATGAGTGGTAAATCAATAGCTAGTATTTCTAAACATTGTTCGTCTCCTGTAAGAATGTGTGTTTGTTTGAAACCTGGTAGCTTGTGTTGATTGAATAGGAAGCCAGGTATGTCTGATTCTACAGTATTCAGAACTTAGAACCATTTCACTCCAAACTATAAATATACATTTCTATGTAGGCTACTGTAATTCTGTATTGTCACTTGTTTTTTAGGTGAATACCAGTCATTAAACAGAGGATGTTGGATTTTAAATCATAAACCCATCATTTTCTCCAGTGGAACACAACCCAAGGATATGTGGCCTAACGCTGTCTCCTGATGTCTTCAGTGTTTTGTAACTTCTGTCAAGTCCAGTCAAGTTTCCAATCTCACCGATATTTTCAGAAAAGGTTACTTCTGTGGTCTGGTTTTCTAGAATGTATTCTGATTGTAAACATGATGTATTTACAATCCTTTTGTATACATCAGTCACTTCCAACGCAGAAGGTTCCTCTTCAGAGGGATGTTGCCAATAGATTGTGAATTGGGGCTAGCTCAGTAAATTTTAATCTTCTTTAAGCTAAAACAAAATACATAGAGAACATTTGATGGCTTTTGCTTAAAGGCAATCCTCTTGCCGTCCTGTAATGCTTATAGTATGTTATTCACTGTAATAATATAATATTTTATATTATGATTTGCATACTATGAAAAATACTTATTTACTCGTTTGGTGCAAAGATTATTTTAATTGTCAACTATTCTGCTATTCCAAATAGTACACTAACCACTAAAATGTGCATACACTGTATACTGTATGAGGCTTTCTGTCCTCTGTCTCATTGTTGGTTTGGGTGCATATTTTTTACTGTATGTGTTTGAGAGTCTCCCGTTTTGCTGCTATCTCTAACCTGGGGTTGGATAAGGTTGCAAGTGCATATGTTTGGTCACAATGACAAACAATTGTATTAAAGAACAGGTCATATAATATACTTTGTAGGATTTTGGAAATAAATGTACGTTTCTCAAAGTTGGATTGTAAAATATATCAATGTATATTTGGATATACAAACAGTAACTCTTTTTTTTTTAACCAATATTACCTTGCCAGACATGTTTCCGGTCTCCAAGGAATGGAGACGGGGTCATTGGCGTGTTCTAGTGAATGTAATTACACATATCAGGCAAATCCTGGTATTGCTTACACAGGCTTATTAAAAATGGCATGACATTCCTGGCATGTCCCACATTTACTCAGAGCTTGTGGAATTAATTATTTGATTGGTTCCATGTCACAATGTTTGGCTTTGAGACTAGACTGATGTGTGATATTTATTTTAAGTGAAGCAATAATCATAGATAACTAACTACTCTTACAAAATGAATGCTTTTAAGCTGTTGATAGAATAAATAGTGTGAGAAGAGGGGGTTATGACTGTTGTAATATAAATGTATGCAGATTACTTTAAAATGAAATCGGCACCTACCTCTTTCCTGTAGGAATTAAGAAAGTTGAACCCCCAAACAACGTCCCACCATTTAGATAGTGGCAGTATATTAAACTGACGAATGGACTGGCAAACTTTGCATACAGTACATGGTTATTCTATTTCAAACTAGAAGCAATTGAATGGCTAATGTGTATGTACAATGCCTTTTAATTGGACCATACATCAGTAAATGGAGTGCTTGCTTTCACATTCAAAAGCTTTACATTAGCCTACCCCTACAATTAAAACCCATTGTTGGACAAAAGTTACCCATCAACTCAGGTATTTCAAGGCACCTGTGACATGTCTCTCTAAATAGTCTAAAACATGAGAAAATAATGGATTGAAACAAATGTTTAAAGAATCAGTAAATAAATAACTCTAAAAAATAATAGTTTAACATCATTCCATCCTTAGATAATGTGGTCTTAAAAGGTCCTCTGGAAATGTTGTGTAGTAATATAAAAAACGTGTTGAATCCCTAGAGGTCACCTTGTCTGTTTAACCAGTTTTGTTATCTGAGAGTACACTCTCAACTAGAGTACATACAGGGGTTTCCAGGAAACTCAAATTAATTCCAGTTGAGCTACCTGATAGTCATACTTGTATGCAAATAATTCACTTTCCTCAATGTTTCAACATGGGAAATGTATAGTGAACTATGGTGGATAGCAGCAGAATTTTGCATACAATCATTACAAGTTCATTTTCTGTTATGTATATGTACCTCATACAGTATGTTAAATATGTATAAAAAGCGTATGTTATATTTTCAGAATACAATGTATTGATTTTTTTTGCTGTTATATGGTCAAAAGTAACACAATTAGGGGAACTTAAAACTTTCTGTTCAATCTTCCAATGCCACATTGACAGAGAGCACATTATGATTTCAAGCTGTTAATTGTTTTCCATTTAGATTCTATTTTTCAGCCTGCAGTTAAAATAAATTACTATTGAAGATTGACAGTAACATTCAAGTTTCCCATCGTATACAAATATAAAGAACTTGAGTCCAGTTTGGATTATAATTTTATATTTCAGTCATCAGAGGATTTCTATTTTTGATATTTTGAGTGTGATTTAGTTAATGCTATAGTTTTCAATAATGTACAGTTAGTCTTGTTTCTTTGATTGTATCCTTGATATATTTGTTAGATATATTGTTGCTAGAACATTTCCACCTTCAGCGTTTCACTCCTCTGCAATTGATATCTTATACAATATCCTCTCTAAAAGGGTAATAGTGTGAATGTTTCTGATCTTCAGTGCAGTGTTTGAATGTACAAGTAATTTATTGTGGGGCTTATGTCTCGTAACAATGTTAATTTGAACTTTATTGAGAACTTTTATTTGAAATGAATATTCTGGTTAAGACAGCTTTTCCTCTTGTAAATGCAATCAAAGCTGCCATACTATATGTAGATCATCGCTAATTACCCTCATCCCAACTCTAAGCCAAAAAAGCCTAAGTGAGAAAACCAATGTTTAATGCTTATTTTGAAGAATATTGAAAGCATGTCTAGCTTGGTTTTTCTGTCACAGAACATGTCATTGTAGAGTTAACTACCCACTGGCTGGCGCCATGTTTTTTCCCCAAATAAAAGTACTCTCCCTCACCATCAACCATCTCCTGTCTTGGTCTTGTTGAATATTTTTACTGAAATGAGACATTCACACTTGGTCAGTATTCATTTTTGCTAAGCCCTTGGCTTATGGAGTTCCATATGGTTGTATATCAACAATACTCTCCAGCCTTGGGACTCTCACCATGTTCTACACCTTTCTGCAAACGTTCCTCCTTCCTGTAACATACACACAGTTCCTTTGATACTACAGATGTACTTTCTATGCGCTTCCTCTATTGCTGTTTCAATCACTATAAAAGGTAAAAGGTAAATGAACCATTCTGCTGAAATGAGCCTATTTCAATAAATATTTAATGGATTTAGTATGGTCACCTTCCAAAACAAAAAGCACTTTCAGATCCAACACAAGAATATGCATCAAAGAAATCTTAACAAAATGCTGAGGATATATAGACTTCAGACAGGAAAACCTCAACATAGAATACCAAAGAATAATCATTAACACATTTTGACAGCAGGATATGTGAACATCTCTTCAGAATGTCCCACAAGCTGTGACCCCAAGGCCGTTTCAGGGGTAATTAGTTTAGTAGTATTGGTCACATACTGTTTCTATTTTCTTCAAAACACAGACTTTCTTTTATGAAAAAATGCGTCCATTACTCCGGAAGGCCCTCTGACGTCAAAAGTAAGACTACATCTATTTTTAACTGGAAGCGTAATAAGAGCAACATGTAATTCTACAGAAGCATCCTGTCAAAACAATACTTTTCTGCAGACAGATCACATGTGAGAGCACGAGGCTGCTTATTGGACTTGAGTAAGCCACACTGAATATTTATAATAGTTCTAGTAACTTCTACAGTGCCTTCAGAAAGTATTCACACCCCTTGACTTTTTCCACCTTTTGTTGTGTTACAGCCTGAATTTAAAATTGATTACATTTAGATTTTGTGTCACTGATCTACACACAAAGCCCATAATGTCAAAGTGACATTATGTAAAAAAAACACATTATAAAGCTGAAATGTTTTGTCAATAAGTATTCAACACCTTACTTATGGCAAGCCTAAATAACTTCAGGAGTAGAAATGTGCTTAACAAGTCAGATAATAAGTTGCATGGACTAACTCTGTGTGCAATAATGGAGTTTAACATTATTTTTGATTGACCCCATCATCTCTGTACCCCACACATACAATTATCTGTAAGGTCCCTCAATCGAGTAGTGAATTTCAAGCTTCAGATTCAATGACAAAGACCAGGGAGGTTTTCCAATGCCTCATAAAGAAGGGCACCTATTGGTAGATGATTTTGTAAAGTTATTAACTACACTTTGGATGGTGTATCAATACACCCAGTCACTACAAAGATACAGGCATCCTTCCTAACTCAGTTGACAGAGAGGAAGGAAACCGCTCAGGGATTTCATCATGAGGCCAATGGTGATTTTAAACCAGTCACAAAGTTAAATGGTTGTGATAGGAGAAAACTGAGGATAGATCAACAACATTGTAGTTACTCCACAATACTAACCTAAATGACAGAATGAAAAGAAGGAAGCCTGTAGAGAATAAAAAATATTCCAAAACATGCATCCTGCTTGCAAAAGGCACTAAAGTGTAAACATTTTTTTGCAAGGAAATGAACTTTTGTCCTGAATACAAAGCATTATGTTTATGGCAAATCCACTCTTCATATTTCCAGCATGGTGGTGGCTGCATCATGTTATGGGTATGCTTGTCATTGGCAAGAACTAGTGAGTTTTTTAGGATAAAAATAAAAGAAATAGAGCTAAGCACAGGCAACATCCTAGAGGAAAACCTGGTTCAGTCTGCTTTCCAACAGACACTGGGAGACAAATCCACCTTTCAGCAGGACAGTAAGCTAAAACGCAAGGCCAATTATACACTGGAGTTACTTACCAAGACGACATTACATTTTCCTGAGTGGGCTAGTTACAGTTTTGACATAAATCGATTTTTGAAAATCTATGGCAAGACTTGAAAATGGCTGTCTAGCAATGATCAACAACCAACTTGACAGAGCTTGAAGAATTTTTAAAAGAATAATGGGCAAATATTGTACAATCCAGGTTTGCAAAGCTCTTAAAGACTTACCCAGAAAGACTCACAGCTGTAATCGCTGTCAAAGATGATTCTAACATGTATTGACTCAGGGGGTTGAATACTTATCTAATCAAAATATATTAGTGTTTTATTTTCGGTCATATTTTTGGGTGGGAATTTTTCTTCCACTTCGACATTACAGAGTATTTTGTGTAGATCGTTGACAAAAAATGACAATTCAATTCATTTTAATCCCATTTTTAACACAACAAAATGTTGAAAAAGTCAAGGGGTGTGAATACTTTCTGGAGGCACTGTATTAACAGAGGAATGTTCCCGCAGTGGAGGCAAACATTTTCTGTTTCTGGGAGAACACCAGCGTACTGAACATCTTGCCCAACCTTTGAAACGACTTTTAGAATTAAATATTACTTTCTTTAACACAGCTGCCTTGAGCTAGAGGTGCAGATAAACAGATGGTCATTCTGCAGACTACTAAATATATAATATAATATAATAATAATATGCCATTTAGCAGACGCTTTTATCCAAAGCGACTTACAGTCATGTGTGCATATATGTCTACGTATGGGTGGTCCCGGGGATCGAACCCACTACCCTGGCGTTACAAGCGCCATGCTCTACCATTTGAGCTACAGAGGACCACACACACATTCCATCTCAAACAATTCTAGGTCTTGCCTGCGTAACCAAGACGTTCACATTATTTGTTGATAACAAGTTGTCTGCCGATGATGTCCCATTGATGGAGATCAGAGGAGACTGGTGGGAAGAGTTATAGGAGGACGGGCTGATTGTAATGGCTGGAATGGAATAAATGGAACGGTATAAACATATCAAACATATAGAAACCACATGTTTGACTCTGTTCCATTGATTCCATTCCAGCCATTACAATGAGCATGTCCTCCTATAGCGCATCCCACCAGCATCCTCTGATGGAGATATATTATTCTTCAACACAATACTATAAAACATTATCACAGGAACAACATCCTACTTATTGATGGGTGGGACAAATAGTAAAACAACCATAAAACAAGCACAACCTTCTGAATATCTGCAAAGCATTAGCCAACGTCAACCCAAGGTCTTAAACACACCTATATTTGGAAATGGTCTTAAGAGGCAAATTCCTAAGGAGAAATTGTCAAACCCCCAGGGAACAGTTGAAGATCAGGAGTTTGCTGTTGGCTGTTCCTGTGTAAACAGCAGTGTGTGAACAGCTGGGTGTGTTCCCTGTCTGACTGTGTTATCGCTTAAACATTTTGCATTCCAGTTGAGTGCCTCTATTCTTCATTACTACAGTACACTGCCTCAGACAAAGCACTCTATGGAAACTAATAATAGCCAATGTTTGCCCTGGATGACTGGAGTCCCATGGCTTGAAGAGCTTCCTCTCATAAGCAACTGGTTGTTGCCTCTGTAGATCATATTTAAGACCATTTAATAAGCTGTGAAGGTGCTGAAACATCTGTTTTTTCTTTTGGTTATTATTTTACTATCTTTTCCAACATTGGTGTTTTGACATCAGTGATTGCTGCATGCAGCTATTTCTTAACTCCAAGTTGAATTCAGTGGATACATTCAAAAGGCAAACACTACATTCAAAGACTCGTTATACATCACACCCCAAACAGTACAAGGAAAGAAATGCAATAATGTATTTCGTGACCTTGGGACTATAAGGTTCTATCTGATACTTTGGTAAAAAATGAGTTTTTCATCTTTAGGTGGTCCTTTACCTGTGAGAAATGTCAGATTTTTGAAAAAGTTAATTTATGATGAACAAACATTTAAAATCAAAGTTATATCTGCGCAAATACTTTTTAACTTGGTGCTATAAGGTTCTGTCTGCATTCCAATCACACAATGCTGGGTTGTCAATCAAAAATAATTGTATGTAAGGTGATATACTTATTGAGTCATGAAACAGGAAGATATCACAAACAGTTCTGAGATCTGGGACTTGAAAAATACTCATAATCTCAAAACTACATTTTGCAGATAGAACCTTGAAGTCCCAAGTTCTTGATTATTCATATCATAGTTTCCTGTCCTTTAAAAAAAATACTTAATTTTTTTTTTTATTGATAACTAGCAAGTAGTTTACTGACTTTGGGTGTCAGAGATTTGAAACATATATAAATGTACTCATCCACAGCTAAGCTTTAGCAATGTTGCTAGTTATCCATAGGATATTATCGCTTTAACAAATGTATGTTGAACATGAATTAATATATTTGATAATGTGATTAGAAAGGATGAAGGGTATTCTCTTTATTTAATGATTAAATATCTGTACTTTTCTATTGAAATTGAAATCATTTTAACATCCTGTGGCTCAACCCAGAATGACATTTCAGAGCCATAAGGTTCAATCTGCAATTGTGCCCACCTAAGAAAAACGGATTTACAAATGTCTTAGAATTGTGATACTCTGCACTTTAGGTACATTTAAGGTGAGGACCTTAATGGGTTCCGAAAGAAAATAATTCACTACAAAACATTTCTGAGATCTGGGATGTGAAAGCTTTAATGCTCAATATCTCAGAACTATGCTTTGCGCAGATATAACCTTATAGTCCCAAGGTCTCGATTTCCAAATACCACAAACCAGTTTCCCTGATGAAGAAGAAGTTAAGGCAAAAATAAGAAACTAGGCCTACACTATTAGGCTACTCTTTCAATAATACAATTCCCAATTTAAGGTGAGAGCTCACAAACCATCACACAGTAGCATGTAGTTGAACCCATGTTCACTAATAAACAAAATGTGGAAAACTAAATGTACTACTATTCATAATTTCCTTATGCAGAAGTGCTTCCATCTTGTGGCACAACCAGTGCCCTGCAGGCTGGTGCTCCTGCCTTGGATCTGTCTAATATGATGTCATGATGTCTCCAACAGTAGTGATGAAGTAGATTTATCATATAATTGAAAGGAATAATTACCAAAATATCAAGACAAACATTATTGATAACTTAGTAGTTAAATTCACATTCACAAAGCCCTTGGAGAAAGTTTTTATAAATGTTGTAATTACAAAAATTTTACATGACACACTCCATGTAAATGGAAAAAGTATTCTAGTTGAAAACAGCATATACCAACATAAATTAGTTTTTGTTTAACAAAGCAAAAAGTGTCTGTTTTAGGTATAATTTTCACAGGTTACTGTAGAAATGTTAAAAACTCTTCAGTGCTCATGTCTCTTGTAGGACAACAATGTCAGCCCAAATAAGACATGCAGTATCCTGCATACTGTCATTGAACTAAATTCACAGCTACATAAAAGTGTCCTATAACAGTTTCATACAGGAAGTATTTCCTCTGAGATGTCCGTGTCTGACAGACATCAACTGAGCAGGAGGTATTTTCCCAAAAGCGTAGGGGTCATTTTGTTGGAGACATACAGTACAGTCCTTGTTTTTAGATTACGTTCCTGCATCACAAGAGCCAGTGTGGAGCCGCAGCGCCCCCTGTCTGTGGAGTGAACTCAGGGTCCTGAACTCCAGTGGCATAGTGTGTGGACTGGCATGGGACGTGTACGTGTAGGTCAGAGTATCATAGTAGTGGTACTTCACTGGTTTCCCCTGTGAATCCTGAGGGAAAGGCCAGAAACCGTACAGGTGGATCTCCTCACAGAAGCGAGTGGCCATGGTGTACATCAGCAGACCAGTGGTGGGTCTCTTGATCTGGACGTTGTTGGTCAGCCAATACCTAAAGAATGGAGCAAGAGAGAGTTATATAACCTAGGTAAAGGTATTTAAAGGCACTGAAGAGTCACCTGACATCTGAAAAAAATACCTGAGAGGAAATCTTTGGAATGTTTGTTTTAGGCTAGAGCTATTTCTTCTCAGTGTTCAATATTTTCCTTCGTATCTGGAAAAAAAATCTACAGAACCTATGGAACTAGTGGACACTTGCACACACGCCAAGGTCCTATGACAGATAACACATAGCAGGAATACAATAGTATTAAAGACTGTCAAAGTCTGGTAGACTTTATCCCTGATAAAGAGGATGAGTGCATTGAAGCCAATATCCATTAGAAAGCACTGAACCCTCTGTATTCTTAGCACTTCAATGGCAGTCCACTCACCCTTGAATAAGCCCCTACAATAAGCACGCTTTCTCTCTCTATGTGGTGGCTTTCACTCAGATCTCTGGGTGGATGTATGCTGAGGCGCCAGTGGGCTCGAGTAGAGGAACTGAATTGTAATAAGACTGAGGGGTCTGGGGCCTGCAGTCACAAAGCAAGCCCCATCTGGTCCTCTCACTCACAGACCCCCAGCCCAGCACAGCACAGCACAGCCCAGCCCAGCCCAGTATGGCCTACCTTGACCTCTAGATACTCAGAGAGGAGCCCAGTGACCTAGCAGTGGACTAGGACTAGTAGGAGGTCAATGGTGGATCTATTTAAAGGGCATCTAGTACTCAGAGAAGCAGAAGCCCAGGGGAAAGTATTCAGTTTGGCATTTATCAAGCACCACTGTAGCTAAAGGTCATAGACATGCACTGCATTTCTATGAGCATTTTCCCTGCATTTCAAGTCATTTATTGCCCTTTCAGAGAAGATTCCAGGCTTTTTGTAGAAATACAGTACAAAAAATATCAGTACTGCTGGCTAACTGTCCTCCTTCTGCAAATTCAACAGCTGGCAGAGAGGCCAGCAGCAGTAAGTTAGTCACCAACGGCCTGTTGAGTAGCTCTAATACTCCCTTTAAAAATAGCAGGGGATCTGTGAACTGCTGCTTAATTTGTGCCTTCCAGGCCCTGGATTGTGGAGCTCACAGGTGTACAGACAGACTACGAGCTGCAGTGTAACAAAGAGCCCTCTTACCCTCTGACAGCATGGAGAAGGCGCAGTGAGGGGAAGGCGGTGTGCACATCCACTGTGTGCAGCAGGATGAGACGGATGGCCCACTCCACCCTCTCCTCCCCTCCCTTGGCCATGAAGGCTGGGATCCACAGTACGCTGCCGCTGAGGCCCCGGAGCCGCTGCAGGAAGCGCTCCCTCCACTCCTCGCTGGCCAGGTCCTGGAAGGCCCGCTGCACCACAGATGGGTTCATGGTCACCAGGTTGGTGCGCCGGCCCACGTCCCCAGCATACTCCTCCACTGGCGCCAGGTTACATCTGCAAAGATACATTTATCTAAATTACTCTAATATCATATAGTCCATTTGATTAGTCTTTCACAAATATTAAGGTCAAACCACAGAACTCATAAATTGGCCCAATCCTACTGTCGTCCATAAAGATTTGTAAACTCCACATACATTAATTTAGGTAGCTCTGACATTGTTCAACATGCATTAAGCACATACTCAGTCAGCTAAGAATAACCCTATACCAAACACACCTAGCTCATGGGTGCACTGCAACTCAAAACCCTAATGAATGTATTCCATGTGTCATCCTGCTATGTGTTGGTATGGTGTCCAAAGAAGGTTACTTGACTGACCTCAGTAAAAGTGATTACTATACAGTACCAATGCACAGAGAGATAATGATCAAAGAGGACATAAAATGTCCTGTATCTATTAAAAAATGTGTGGCTGTGTGAGAGCCAGAGTCAGGTTTAACTGAGCACTGCTGTGAGCAGAGGCATTATCTCCCTACCTGAATACCTCAGCAAATCCCTCATCACTCCCTCCCAGCTAACTGCCCCTGCTAAGCCATGTCTTTCTCTGCCAACCCATCCTGACCTGTCTTGCCATTGCCCTGTTGATCTGACACTCCAGCAGCAGGGGGGTTGGGGATTTACTCTTCCACCATGGAGGCATACAGTATGGCTCTGCATATCCAGACGGTAGATCAAGTTACACAAGGAGGATGGGGAAAAACACCATCCCAAGGTAATGAGGGACTTCAAATATCCCAATTTCATTACAGCAGTACAAATGTATCATCGAAAATCTACTGCCTTGCTACAGTATGGCAATTATTGTACAGGAATCAAAAGATACGAGATATACTATGATTCCACTTCCAAACGATCTGTGAAATAATGATATGGTTTCGCATATTTCCCAATTCCCATTAGTTCAGATACCTCTCTGCATCATTGATTTATGTCACGTGTCAAACTCATTCCACAACTGGGCCGAGTGTCTGCGGGTTTTCGCTCCTCCCTTGTACTTGATTGATTAATTAAGGTCAATAATTAGTAAGGAACTCCCTTCACCTGGTTGTCTAGGTCTTAATTGAAATGAAAAACCTAAAACCAGCAGACACTAGGCCCTCCATGGAATGAGTTTGACACCCCTGATTTATGTGCTCTACCTTCTCATTACCCATACTCATGATGCAGTGGAGGCTCCTCAGAGGAGGAAAGGGAGGACCATCCTCCTCAGTGAATTTTTTTATATTTTTTTATAGTGAAACATTAAAAAATATCATTTAAAAAACAATATGAAATATATTCACGTCACCATATAATTGATTAAAACACACTGTTTTGCAATGAAGGTGTACAGTAGCCTCAGCAGCACTCTGTAGGGTAGCACCATGGTGTAGCCGGTGGACAGATAGCTCCTGTCCTCCTCTGGGTACATTGACTTCAATACAAAACCTAGGAGGCTCATGGTTCTCACCCCCTTCCATAGACTTACACAGTAATTATGACAACTTCCGGAGGAATTGACATGTTGTCCACCCACTCAAATGATCAGAGAATTAATCTAGTACTGAAAGCATAAGCTACAGCTAGCTAGCACTGCAGTGCATAAAATGGTGAGTAGTTGACTCAAAGAGAGAGAAAAACAATAGTAGAACAGTTTTTAACAAATTAATTTCTTCCAAAATTAAGGAGTAGCAAGAGAGAGAGATAGAGAGAAAGAGAGAGAGATATATATATATAGAGAGAGAGAGAGAGAGAGAGAGAGAGAGAGAGAGAGAGAGAGAGAGAGAAAGAGAGAGAGAGAGAGAGCTAGCTAGCTATATTTGGTTGTATTTTCTTAAATTTTCACTTTCACTTAGCTAGTGAATGCAGCTAACTAGTGTAGCCTACTCAAACACCCGGCTCAAACAGAGAGGGATGCTGTATTAGCTAGCTGGTTATGGCTATCCAAGTCAAGGTTGGCTTTTGATTTGATTAATTTATTGTCACCGGGGCCCGCCGGTGTAATTGCTAAACTGCTTTCTGACTGTACACTGTACTGCATGATTGTAGTGGGTTTACTAACGCATTTGTTATAGTATGTTCACTTTGATGTGACTACAATGTAGGCTGTGTGTAGCGATTAGCGGTCATGATATGAAGGTTTGGCTTCGAAATGCTTCTTTGCCTGGTCACAGAAAGCTGATGTGTTGTGCACTGAAGTCCACAAGCAAATGGAAAAGGTGAGAGGAGAGCGCGTAGATAGTTGCGAGAAGGAATTATATATACAAAGAGCAGTGATCATGCTGTTTTTATGTGGCTGCTATGAAAGTGAACTGTGTTTGCTTGTGATCAGGGGTGTATTCATTCTGCCGATTCTGTTGAAAAACGCTTTCTTAAATGGAAGCAAATGGAACAAAATGGGGATAAACATAAATTTGTCCAATAGAAACTCTAATTTGCAACTGTTGGACTTATGATTACACCCTAGATCAGCTAGATGCAGGAAAGAGTGTGCAAGGCAGTATTGAATGTATCACAGTCTGTCACCTTGATTACTTAAAATTATCTCGACCTGTGCACCTACGTTGTAAACTTTCATTCATAGGCTAGGTTGTAGCAACCTCATGATGGGTACAGGGAAAATTGGAGTATCACGTAGTAGCCTAAACCTTTCGATGTTAGATTGAGCTGGGTGAATGGGATATGAATGACAGTCATCCAATATGCTGTAATAGAAATAAGGCCATGGTCTTAATTTTTTTAAATCATCCTCCCTCATTTCAAACACAGTTAGGCAACCTTGGATTTCTTCCACCATAACATCTGTAGTTGTAACATTGCTATGCATAGCTGTACTTTCTCTGTTGCTATACTGACAGTCAAAGCAGTGATATAGCAATAAATAACCCACTCACAGAAAGCCGTTTGCTGACACACTAGCACAGAGCAGCATTGACGGATGGTTGCAGATAGACATTCTCCCCTGGTAAATGAGTGTAGCAGTCCTAGGAATAAACGGCAGTGCTTCTCTAAAGCACCTCATTAGATTTCGGGTGGATAGCAGTAGCTTTTGAAAATGTCACATTTACCCAGCAGGTATTTAATTGCTGTAAGTATTGCTGTTCATTTCTAAAAGTAGCAGGCATTTCAAAGGTGTGGAGAATATGTGTTCTAGTGCAGTGGCATTGATTCATCAAGGTAAAGTATTTGTGAAATCTAAGGGACTGTGCTTACATAAAGGTTATGAGTATAAAGATGTATAGTGCTTTTATACATTCCTATCCTGAATATTCCACTGCAAATTTTGTGATAAATTAACTCATAATTAACTTTTATACACAGCAAATTGGCCCGTGTTCCCTAGTGTTGATTTTTCAGTGTAACATTTCTAGTGTTGATTCAGGTGTTAAATTAAGTTAAGACTCATTCATGTAAAAGAATCCCAGTGTTGATGTTAATAACCAGTGTTAAACCAAAACCACGCCTATCATATTTACCAGAATGCTCTATTGCAGGTTGATTTTTAGAATTGTTTGTTTCAATATCTATGTTTTTGCATGTACATTGATTGATTAATTAATCTTATCCCTCTCAAATATAAATAACATACATTTTTCTAAACAAATCCCCCCCCCCCCCCCCCCCCCCCAGTTTTATCATTGGAATGTGATACAAAACGAGGCAACGGTGTGCTTTAGGATCATGCGGACGCCTCCGAGCGGTCGGGTAGGCTGTTTGGAGTGTTTGTCCGACTTTCAAAAATAATATATATATATATATATATATATATATATATATATATATATATATATATATATATATATATATATCATAATATTTATGTCCCCCCACTTCTAAAACCAAAGATCAGGGTTGGGTTATAAAGATATATCAGAAACTTTGAACATCCCACAGAGCACCATTAAATCCATTATTAAAAAATTGAAAGAATATGGCACCACAACAAACCTGCCAAGAGAGGGCCGCCCACCAAAACTCACGGACCAGGCAAGGAGGGCATTAATCAGAGAGGCAACAAAGAGACCAAAGATAACCCTGAAGGAGCTGCAAAGCTCCACAGCGGAGATTGGAGTATCAGTCCATAGGACCACTTTAAGCTGTACACTCCACAGAGCTGGGCTTTACGGAAGAGTGGCCAGAAAAAAGCCATTGCTTAAAGAAAAAAATAAGCAAACACGTTTGGTGTTCGCCAAAAGCCATGTGGGACACTCCCCAAACATATGGAATAAGTTACTCTGGTCAGATGAGACTAAAATGGAGCTTTTTGGCCATCAAGGAAAACGCTGTGTCTCGCGCAAACCCAACAGCTCTCATAACCCCGAGAACATCATCCCCACAGTGAAGCATGGTGGTGGCAGCATCATGCTGTGGAGATGTTTTTCATCGGCAGGGACTGGGAAACTGGTCAGAATTGAAGGAATGATGGATGGTGTTAAATACAGGGAAATTCTTGAGGGAAACCTGTTTCAGTCTTCCAGAGATTTGAGACTGGGACAGAGGTTCACCTTCCAGCAGGACAATGACCCTAAGCATACTGCTAAAGCAACACTCGAGTTGTTTAAGGGGAAACATTTAAATGTCTTGGAATGGCCTAGTCAAAGCCCAGACCTCAATCCAATTGAGAATCTGTGGTATGACTTAAAGATTGCTGTACACCAGCAGAACCCATCCAACTTGAAGGAGCTGGAGCAGTTATGCTTTGAAGAATGGGCAGAAATCCCAGTGGCTAGATGTGCCAAGCTTATAGAGACATACCCCAAGATACTTGCAGCTGTAATTGCTGCAAAAGGTGGCTCTACAAAGTATTAACTTTAGGGGGGTGAATAGTTATGCATGCACAAGTTTTCTGTTTTTTTGGGTCTTATTTCTTGTTTGTTTCACAATAAAAAGTATTTTGCATCTTCAAAGTGGTAGGCATGTTGTGTAAATCAAATGATACAAACCCCCCAAAAATCAATTTTAATTCCAGGTTGTAAGGCAACAAAATAGGAAAAATGCCAAGAGGGGTGAATACTTTCGCTTCTCAAGCCAGTTGATGTACCCTGTAGCTCAGTTGGTAGAGCATGGCGCTTGCAACGCCAGGGTTGTGGGTTAGTTTCCCACGGGGGGCCAATATGAAAATGTATGCACTCACTAACTGTAAGTCGCTCTGGATAAGAGTGTCTGCTAAATGACTAAAATGTAAATGTAAAATATATGGGTAAGATATTCTAGCAAGCTACATTTTCAGATATTACACGTTTCTAATTTTGACAGAAAGTGGTTTCATTTCAAGTTAAAGTGCACTGTTAGCTAGCTAACATTAGCTGGCTGGCTCACTAGCTAACGTTATGTGTATGATCTTATTATTTGTATCTCAGAGCCATTTGCTTTGCTAGTTATAGCCTAATGTTAGCTAGCTAACATTGAACATGGTTGGTTAGCTACCTGCAGATTCATGCAGGGTAGTAACGTCATGAGTTGGGATTATGGTTCATTGTTTACCTAGCTAGCTAGCTACATGTTTTAACAAAAGACTCCACTATACAAGTATCCATTTCAATAGAATGCCACTGCGACAACTGTTGATAGATGTAGCTGGTAAATTCGCTCTGGCTATCTACTCCAATTTCAGAGCATGGGTAAGATAGTCTAGCTAGCTACATTTTCAGATATTACACGTTTCTAATTTTGACAGAAAGTCGTTTTAATTTCAAGTTAAAGTGTACTGTTAGCTAGCTAGCTAACGTTAGCTGGCTAGCTTGCTAGCTAGTGTCATGGGTATGATTTTATTATTCGTACCTCAGAGCCATTTGCTTTGCTAGTTATAGCCTAATGTTAGCTAGCTAACATTGAATCTGGTTGGTTAACTACCTGCAGATTCATGCAGGGTAGTAACATCATGAGTTGGTATTATGCTTCATTGTTTACCTAGCTAGCTAGCTACATGTTTTAACCATAGACTCCACTATGCAAGATCCATTTCAATAGAATGCCACTGCGACAACTGTTGATAGATGTAGCTGGTAAATTCGCTCTGGCTATCTACTCCAATTTCAGAGCATGGGTAAGATAGTCTAGCTAGCTAAATTTTTTGATATTACACTTTTCTAATTTTGGCAAGGCTCTGTGGGAAATATGCAAATAATGCTTTACAGTAAGCAGTGTGTTAATTTAACACTGAAAAGTGAGGACCCATATAGACACTGGACTAGTGTTGAATTTAACACTGGAGGATGAAGGGGAGGAGACAGGTTAAAGAAGGATTTTTAAGCCTTAAGACAATTAAGACATGGATTGTGTGTGCCATTCAGAGGGTGAATGGGCAAGACAAAAGCTGTAAGTGCCTTTGAACGGGGTATGGTAGTAGGTGCCAGGCGTACTGGTTTGAGTGTGTCAAGAACTGCAACTCTGCTGGGGTTTTCACGCTCAACAGTTTCCTGTGTGTATCAAGAATGGTCCACCACCCAAAGGACATCCAGCCAACTTGACACAACTGTGGGAAGCATTGGAGTCAACATGGGCCAGAATCCCTGTGGAACGCTTTTGACACCTTGTAGAGTCCATGCCCCGAATAATTGAGGCTGTTCTGAGGGCAAAAGGTTTTGTTTTGTACACTCAGTGTATATAATGTAGGTATTCCTCTTGTCCAGATAGGATAGGGCAGTGTGCAGTGCAATGGTGATTGCGTTGTCCGTAGATCTGTTGGGCCGATATGGGAATTGTAGTGGGTCTAGGGTGTTGGGTAAGGTGGAGGTGATATGATCCTTAACAAGCCTCTCAAAGCACTTCATGATGATAGAAGTGAGTGCTCCAGGGTGATAGTCATTTAGTTCAGTTACCTTCGCTTTCTTGGGTACAGGAACAATGGTGAACATCTTGAAGCAAGTGGGGACAACAGACTGAGATATGGAGAGATTGAACATGTCCGTAAACACTCCAGCCAGCTGGTTTGTACATGCTCTGAGGACGCGGCTTGGGATACTGTCTGGGCCGGCAGCCTTGCGAGAGTTAACATGCTTAAATGACTTACTCACGTCGGCCACGGAGAACGAGAGCACACCTTACCTGATAACAAAGTCATAGGAGTCTATCTCTGGCCCACAGCTGCTGTTGAGTAGGATCCCAGAGTTCCCTACGATGGCACAGTGCCTGTGGTGCTGGTTCTTCATGGGGGACACAGTGGGCAGCAACCGGTACAGGTTCTCTGAGATGTTGGTAGTGCTCTGACGGTCAAAGATGTAGTGGATGACATCTCCAGGTTTCAATGTGCCCTTCAGAATAGAGATGTCCCTCTCTGGGTCGAAGAACCTCAGGATGTTCTTCCTATAGAAGAAAATAAGTTATCCATGAGGGAATACCTAGCTTAGAGGAGTGTGAGACCTGATGGAAACCAATGCAGAGGTAGGCCTACCTGATGAGGTTGGAGAGGCTCCTGTTGAACGTCCAGTTATCTGAAGAGAGCTTGGTGGTATTATTTGAGTATGAAGGAGAAGCAGGGCTCTTGTCCTCCCCTTCACTGACTAATGGTTTAGGATTGGCCTTCACTGCTACATTTCTATGACAGGACAGAGAGGCATCCATCCTAAATTAAAGGCAACATGACTTTGATACATGTGATATAAGAATGAATGTCAACACTTAAAAAAGCAGTGTGACTGAACAACCATGTCCTCTGTGTAAAGCCATCCAATGTGTAATGAAAGCCCTATAGTCCATTTCATTACATCATTAATTAGACTTATTTTCTATCATTTTTAAACTGAACAAAAATATAAACACAACATGTAAAGTGTTGGTCCCATGTTTCATGAGCTGAAATAAAGATCCCAGAAATGTTCCATAAGCACAAAAAGCTTATTTATCTCAAATGTTGTGCACAAATTCGTTTACATCCCTGTTAGTGAACATTTCTCCATTGCCAAGATAATTCATCCACCTGACAGTTGTGGCATATCAAGAAGCTGATTAAACAGCATGATCATTACACAGGTGCACCTTGTGCTGGGGACAATAAAAGGCCACTCTAAAATGTGCAGTTTTGTCACACAACACAATGCCACAGATGTCTCAAGTTTTTAGGGAGTATGCAATTGGCATGCTGACTGCAGGAATGTCCACCTGAGCTGTTGCCAGAGAATGTAATGTTCATTTCTTACCATAAGCCGCCTCCAACGTCATTTTAGAGAATTTGGCAGTACGTCCAACTGGCCTCACAACTGCATACCACGTGTATGGCATCGTGTGGGTGAGCGGTTTGCTGATGTCAACGTTGTGAACAGAGTGCCCCATGGTGGCGGTGGGGTTATGGTATGGGCAGGCATAAGCTACGGACAACGAACACAATTGCATTTTATCAATGGCAATTTGAATGTAGAGAGATACCGTGACGAGATCCTGAGGCCCATTGTCGTGCCATTCATCTGCCACCATCACCTCATGTTTCAGCATGATAATGCACAGCCCCATGTCACAAGGATCTGTACACAATTTCTGGAAGCTGAAAATGTCTCAGTTCTTCCATGGCCTGCATACTCACCAGACATGTCACCCATTGAGCATGTTTGGGATAATCTGGATCGACGTGTACAACAGCATGTCCCAGTTCCTGCCAATATCTGAAATGGGTTTCCATGGCCGAGCAACCGCACACAAGCCTAAGATCACCATGCGCAATGCCCAGCGTTGGCTGGAGTGGCCATTGGACTCTAGAGCAGTCAAACCACGTTCTCTGGAGTGGTGAATCACGCTTCACCATCTGGCAGTCCAACGGATGAATCTGGGTTTGGCGGATGCCAGGAGAACGATACCTGCCCGAATGCATAATGCCAACTGTAAAGTTTGGTGGAGGAGGAATAATGGTCTGGGGCTATTTTTCATGGTTCAAGCTAGGCCCCTTAGTTACAGTGAAGGGAAGTCTTAACGCTACAGCATACAATGTCATTCTAGACGATTCTGTGCTTCCAACTTTGTGGCAACAGTTTGGGGGAGGCCCTTTCCTGTTTCAGCATGTCAATGCCCCCGTGCACAAAGCGAGGTCCATACAGAAATGGTTTGTCGAGATCGGTGTGAAAGAACTTGATTGGCCTGCACATAGCCCTGACCTCAACCCCGAATTAGAACTCTGACTGCGAGCAAGGCTTAATCGCCCAACATCAGTGCCCGACCTCACTAATGCTCTTGTGGCTGAATGGAAGCAAGTCCCCGCAGCAATGTTCCAACATCTAGTGGAAAGCCTTCCCAGAAGAGTGAAGGCTGTTATAGTAGCAAAGGGGGGGACCAACTCCATATTAATGCCCATGAATTTGGAATGAGATGTTCGATGAGCAGGTGTCTACTTACTTTTGGTCATGTAGTGTATCTGTGACCAACAGATGTATATCTGTATTCCCAGTCATGTGAAATACATAGATTAGGGCCTTATGAATTTATTTCAATTGACTGATTTCCTTATATGAACTAACTGAAATTGTTGCATGTTGCGTTTATATTTTTGTTCAGTATACATCAGAGATTGTACATCAATTGTGTGATTTATCAATTATTTCAAATAGATACACACAATTCTGTAATCCATGCACCTTTCCCAAATCTCATAGGTCTTACATGTTTCTATGGAAACAAGCAATTTAATGTTTTTTATTCAGGTTCTTTCTCTTGCTTTAGGCCAAAACCCAATCATAGGGTAATGAGATTGCTGATATGTTCATGTGTATTAAGTCTGTTCATTATTTTACATGTCTGCAAGCATATGAGCTCTGATAGATAGCAAATAAAAGGCTAGAATAACTGAATTGATGAGTATTACAAAACCTGAAGGCAATGGAAGAAGGGGCAGACCAGCCTGACAAACCTGTTGGGCTTGGGAATGAGGCTGTGCATGTACAATTTTCTGGAACCTCCAATATTCCTAGACCAAGAAAAAAGTAATTATAGCCACCATCAGAATAATTCATAATATTGTTTGTATGTGTAAGTTTTGTATTGCTTAAAAAATATTTTAAAAACTGTACAAAAAATAATATTTTATAATATTCTTGTCAGATGAATGGAATTGTGCAGAACATGAAAAGTGAGGGCAAGAGGTGGTTTAATCAAATTCCAGGCATCACATATATAACTCAAGCTGTCAGAATATGGTATATGGCTACGCTCTTAATGTGTATTTAGATGAGCAGTAGGCTCATCACGTTGACGTGAACATGAAGGACAAGAGCATGCATCAAAACGTAGTCAGACCGTGAAACAGAACAGCCATTACATTGATATAACGCTCGAAAAATGTGCGCTGAAGGCCATGCTTGTCATTAAAGAGGCATGTAAGCCAATGTGTCATATGATCCCTGGTAGGGAAAAAACAGGACATGCCAACTGATCTACCAATCTGACTGTTACCGGTGCTTGTGAATCTCGATAAAAAGGTGTAGTTGGTCAACATCCTCTACAAATCCTGTATAGAGTAACCTGAATGGTATATAATCTGTACACTATGAGTAGCATGGACTACTGTTCAAGATATACAACATTAGATACATCATCATTGCCTTTTATGACCACAATCTCAATGTAATAAAGAAAAGACAGAAAAATCTCATTACATATCTGTTTCAAAAACCCAACTCTCACGGGGTGTGTAAAACTATAAAGCTCCAGAAAATCAATTAGAGCAAGCACACAGTACCATAATACTACGGCTCCATTATTTGGAAGGTGCAAATGGAGAGTGAAAATCCCAATTAGGTATGTGCAATTGCATCTTGTGTCAGATATTACAGAGGCAAGGACAATCACTAATATACCAGGCAGCAGAACAGGAGCCAAGAGCATTCAATCTGCTGAAATGATGGTGACAGCTGTGATAGCTGTGCTATCCAGGGAGCAACACAGCTATTCTATTGTTCTTGGAGTGGAGATATGTACTAATATAGGCAAGCTCCTTCATGAAACATTTGTAATTCATAGGTTATTACAATGTAATTACCATATAAACATGATTATTTTTGAGTAATTACCACCATCATTTCGTTAATAAGTACCTGGTCATTTCTGTACCGTAAGACAAAGTGCTACAGTACCAACTGTTCCAGCTGCTTAACATTTACAGCTATAAGAATCTTGAGACTTGTGCTATCATTCTCTCCAGCCCCAGAAGTCTCCAAGGCAGAACTGTTTGCAGCGCATGTATCTTCCAAGCTTCAAGAGTTGTATTTGTGTAATAGAGGATTTCTGCTGCAGGGCTCAATTATGTCTGGAGAAAGGCAAACTGTTTCTTCTGTCACTAGTCTGTTGCTCTCTCAGTAGCAAATCAAACAGTAATCTCCTATCCACACAGCCACCCACCAAACAGCCCTCTACCATGACATGACTGGAGCTGGAGTGCAAACAGGATACACTGAAGTGTGGAACAAAACCACCAAGCGCATGCCATTTTTCATGAAGCCCTGGGGTGCCTCAGCTCAGCCTGATGATGCTATTGATTCAAGGTTTGATGTGGAAAGAAACAGGGCTTCCAATTATTGTACTGGTTCCTTTTGATACAGTGGTCTGTTCTATTGTGTTAGTACCTCTTCTAAAACCGTGACTATACACACTGTTTTTATTATGAAAATGCAATAGAATTAGAGCAAAATCCAGTTGACACAGCTGTTAAAGAGTACAGTATTCTTCACTGAAGAGAGCTAACAGTGTAGAGTTACAACTGAAACGAAGCCAAGGCTAGGTCCAAAAGGCTCCTCAACAGCTTCTACCCCCAAACTATAAGACTGCTGAACAATTAATCAAATGGCTACCCGGATTATTTACATTGACCCCCTCCCCCCCTTTTGTTTTTACACTGCTGCTACCCACTGTTTATTATCTATGCATAGTCACTTTACCCCTACCTACATGTACAAATTACCTCGACTAACCTGTACGCCTGCATATTGACTCGGTACCGGTACCCCCTGTATATAGCCTCGTTATTGTTATGTAATTTTAATGTGTTACTTTTTATTTTATTTTATTTTTTACTTTAGTTTATTTAGTAAATATTTTCTTAACTCTATTTCTTGAACTGCATTGTTGGTTAAGGGCTTGTAAGTAAGCATTTCAGGATAAGGTCTACACCTGTAGTTTTCGGCGCATGTGACAAATAACATTTGATTTGATTTGAAACTATCTGATTACCAGTACATTGTCCCCCTACATGGAACACAAGAGTTCTACCTGGAACCAAAAGGGTTCTACCTGGAACCAAAAAGGGTTCTTCAAAGGGTTATCCTATGGGGACAGCCGAAGAACCCTTTTAGGTTCTAGATTGCACCTTTTTTTCTAAGAGTGTAGATGTACAGTAAAGGAATAGGAGTAGAACGAATGAATAAATGCACAGGGGTTTGTAACCTTGAAATGGACAAAACATGTATTCAGCCTACATACATCCTACTGGAGAAATGTAAGAGTGCTCAACATCTTCTAAAGTTCTAAACTGAATGAGTGAAGATAACGCAGAATCTAACAATTTTAACATGAACATAAGATAATTATATTTATTTGAGTAATGCATTTTCACAACTAGATAACACGTAAAACAAAATGGATGAACAAATCGAATCAGAAACCCCCGCTCTACTTACGCAATTTCTTCTTCGACTTCAGCAATATCAGCAATGATCAGAAATATTACCAGCACTGTTACAATTCCAAACATCAATGTTCGGAATTCTAACTGCATGACTGAGAAGGTTGCAGAACTAATCGAAGCTACACTCAAAAATCCAAATCGATTGAATATATGATCCTTTTAATCACTGACATTGATAGATAGTACGCAATTAAACTCAAATATGTCAACCAATATTCTTCAATGTTCATTTTAAACGAAGACCATTTGTCTAGTAACAAATTCCAGGTTCATGTCCTTTTATAACGTTTTCTTCTCTCTCCCTTTTTTCCCCAAAAGCAGCGGCACTGTTTTCATTCTCACCTCCATTCCCCCAGTCAAACTTTCAAAGCTTGTGCTTGAAACTACATTGGGATTGAAATCCGAGCAATTTGGAAAATACTTCAAGCTTAAAGGTACAGCACGCTTTATGGCTTTCTACAGTAGGGTAGGCTATAGCTGCTCTTGGAGGCTTAGGCTGCTATAATTGGCTACTATCTATTACCTTTGTCTGATCGTCATTGAATTGGGATTGACTATTGTTGCAGGACTGAAAACCAGGTTCAAGGGACCACCTGGCATTATTAGGCTACCATATGTCATCAAATTAATATGAATTGTCTATATTTAACCATTCATCATATAAATAGCATAGACACAGAATCATATAATCTGTCATTGCTGCCTTTGTGAGGTTAGGTTTGTTGAGATAATGTTTTAAAAAACAAATGTTGTATCATAAAGATGTTTATTGGGTAGCATTCTGGTGTCAGCATATCATAAATTATCCTTTGTATAGCTGGTTGTCCTTTCTGAGTCTGATTACTCTCCTCGCTCCAATGCAAAACCTTTCAGCTTTCAACTTAATGGTTGTCATGTCTTATTTATAGGCATGTTGAGTCAGTGAAAATTTAGTTTGTCAGGCAGATGGATGGGTGAGTGATTGAAGACCTAAGAGAGGAATTAACTAGCGCCAGTTCTCAGTTAAAAAACATTTACATATACTGTACATTTTGTCACTTTATTGGCTCATCATACTGGTACACTGGTACATATACCAATGGTGCTCTTTCAGCACAGCATTCCAATAAATCTGTCTAGTGACATTGGAAATGGATTGCTCCATTAAACCTTTTAAGGATTTTGTTGCATGGAGTGTCATGGGTTGTGTGTGGTAGTGGTACTGAGGTAAATGCATATGATTTTTCTTCAACTGTGAATCAGATCACATGTGCACATCCCACAAAGTATTTCTAAAAGACAGAAAAAGCTTCTCCAAACTATTCTCCCTTTTCAGCATTTTGATATCAGCAGACAGGCTGTCAATACTGCACCACCTCAGTTTCTCTGACAGGTTTTGCTTCAAGTCCACCACTTTGAACACAAACAATATAAGATATTCGAACCGGGGGACTACAAAAATGTTATCTGTTGTCTGTTATGCAGTGGGAATAACAACACTGACCTTGATTTAAAGTCAGTCATAAAATAAAATACCCATCTCCATATATTTATATTTCAAGATTATTTTTACATGGCTGCACAAACCGTCTCCCTGTCCACTGCACTGTCCACTCAGTAGTGCTGTATTTCGGCCTCAGCTGAGCTCCTTTAAACACATAGATTTTCCTTTGTACTTGCTAATTTTGCAATTTGTTTGCCATGTGTCCTTGATAAAAATAGCCTTTATTCCAATGCATTAGATTTATCTGTTGATTTATCATTGTTTGCTTTTGTCAGTCAGCTGCATCTCAACACAGTCAGATATTGTTCACAGCAGTGGCGTGTATTCATGGATGCCAAGGGAAGCCAGGCTTCCCCAAAAAAATCAACCAAAAAATAGTAATAACATTAAACAATTGATCTTTCTCTCTGTGTTTCATAATTTTTCTTCAATTCACAAGAGGCTGAATGTATCTCACAGGAGAAACCATCCGAGCAAGCGAAACAGCGCCCCTCTGTCTCTCTACGTGTAGGCCAGGGTTCTTCAATTCCGGTCCTGGAGGGCCGAAACACCTCTGTTTTTCATCCTCTCCTTCTAATCAGGGGCTAATTCAGACCTGGGACACCAGGTGAGTGCAATTAACTACCAGGTAGAAATAAAAAACAGAAGTGTTTCGGCCCTGCAGGACCGGAATTGAAGAACCCTGGTGTAGGCCATCTATCTGATGCTGTCTGGTCCAAACAAGATTGACATTGTTGCCACCCGTAGCATTGAAGGCAAGGGAAGCCAGCGAGCATTTGTCCTCCTTTGACAAAAAAATTATAAAAAATTAGCCAATCTGCGTTGAGCTAAACTGAGCGAGCTCAACAGTGAATGGTCCTGGTGCACCCAAAACAGTGTCAAGGGAAGCCAGCTTGGATTTGGCATCACTCCTATCAAAACCTATTGAAGCATATGTCATTGACAGAAGAACTTGAATTGTTGCATTTCGTGGTCTTGTTGTCCTCCAGTGGCTAGCTAGCCAGCTAGCTAAAATTGTCCCTTTCCTAAATTAGCCATGGATGGAAATAGGGATTTAGACTTGTGGTTTTACTTAATTCTCTGTATTGGCCAATTATTATAACGCTGATTCTGACCCAACCATTAATTCATACATTGTTGTGCCCCTGGCCCGAAAGGATGGAAGTTCAATATGGAGAACAGAAAGAAAAAGCCATATCTCAGACTGCCCATCTTAGTCTTTTATTTTTATTGGCCAGTCTGAGATATGGCTTTTTCTTTGCAACTCTGCCTAGAAGGTCAGCATTCTGGAGTCACCTCTTCACTGTTGACGTTGAGACTGGTGTTTTGCGGGTACTATTTAATGAAGCTGCCAGTTGAGGACCTTTTCCATTTCCAGCTACAATAGCCATTTACAACATTAACAATGTCTACACTGTATTTCTGATCAATTCTATGTTATCTTAATGGACCAAAAAATTGCTTTTCTTTCGAAAACAAGGATATTTCTAAGTGACTCCAAACTTTTGAACGGTAGTGTAGGTTGTAATATGGCATTTTATGTGGGGGGCTTGGCTTCCCCAGTGAATTTACCCACGCACTGATACTGGTTCACAGTATATTTTCTGGGCCATATCTCAGCTAAGCAAACCTCTCTGAATCAATCTGTGACCTCTACAGTAAGACAATTAACATCAACCTCTCGTTCTCCTCTAAATGTCACCCAGTCAAGCTCCATTGGGCTAGAATATTAATATTCCTTTGAATATGAATGCATGGATTTAAGTGTGATGCTAAAAATGGTAGTTCCATCTTACTTACAGTTTCAAACTGTCATGTTTTATGATGCTGTGTTTGATTCACAAGGTGAAGCATTCATTAGTTTGACAGCACCGGATGGGACGAACAAGCCTGGAGACAGGAGGCTTGTCATGCATGGATGTTACTTTCAGAATACGATTTTTTAAAAGAATGATAATTGCATTTGTAGGGCTTTGGTGTGATCAGCATTCTAAGTGTGATACATTTCGAGGAGTGTGTTTGTAATTGAGGTGCCTCTGATGCTGGAACCAATTGGCATACATGAGCATCTCTCCTTTGTTGAAGCGTCTCGCTGTGCTGTCTGACATGATGATGGCTAAAACCAACGGTGGAAGACAATGCTGGGAGAAATGGCACAAGGGCTTTAAAGGACTCCCAGGAAATCTTTTACATCAACAATGGGTTGGAATTAGCAAAAAGTAGATTTTTCTTAGAGCAGCAATCAGTTGCTTTTAGCAGTGAACTCCAAGTTGAGAATATGATGATTGTTGTACAAGGTAATGCACTGTGAGTGCACTCCCATACCTCTTGACATTTGTCCTGTATGTTCAGAAATATTTTGAAGCTCTTACAAATGGTAATTACGGAGTGATATTTGATTACAAGAACACTTGTCATAACAGAAAATACTTGTCATATTAACAACATCATTAATTATTGTCATTATAAGATCAAAATATATGTTTTAAGATGTATTTATGTGTAGAAAATAATGGAAACCTACGCTTGGTAATATTGTAGTAATTGTTAGTATTTGAAGAATATCTTAAAGTTTAAATGGAATAGGTATTTTTTATTGTATATTTTTATGTGGGTTATGTTGGCGGTTTTCAATCATGAAAGACCTGGCACTGCTTTAATAGGCTAGACCTGAGGGATAGACTTCTGCTACATTACGAAGTTGCTAGTTTGATTGATAAAATAAATGCTATGTACTTTAACAAACCAGAGGCGCAGGTCTCTGGAGAAATCAGCTTCCGTGATGAATCCCCAAATGAATTATGTGCAGTGTGATACAATAGCCAGCCTGGCTGATGGATCACCACATGAAACAAAGCATAACAAATGCAGTGTAAACACACACACACACACACACACACACACATACTGTACAGATAAACAAAGCACAATTATTTGCCTTGTTTGATTTTGCAGCATCTTGAGACTGGTATTCAATTATTGCGTACTCAAATGGTTGGTGATTTATCACAGATTTCTTATGCTTTCCCTCTCCGTTTCCTGTGTTTCTCTCCTTAGAATAACATGTTTATTGCAGTGCTAGTGCTGTCAACTATGTGTGTATTGTTATATTAATCTTTTTATTCAACTCTCTGTTGCAAAAACTGTCACTCTCATAAATTCCTGTCATCCCTATCAATGACAAACAAGACCCAGAAAAAAATAGGGTTACGGTCAGACTGCAATACACAGATAAGTATTGAACACAACACTGTTACCATTAAATCTGTGCCAGCATTGGTTTCAGCCATTTGTCATTGGTTTTAAACACATACAAATGTGCTTTGGGATAAGATTGCGCGTCGCCTTGTAAGAATCGACAGCAGGGAATGGGTCTTTTGTCCTGCGTTTTCTCTCGGATGTAAACCATTGGCTTTGTACCACAGTAAACAACTGCATGCAATCAAGGATGTAATCAAGGATTACAATGGACATCCAACGCTGTGAACATCCAACACCCTGGAATAATATGGTCTCTGAGAAATTGACTATAAAACAGAAAGCAACATCAAACACATCCCATAATGTTGCAATCTTTAAAATGTTATATGACTTCCTTGGTTGTTCTTTTTATTATCAAGGGCTATCAAAGAACAAGTATCAACATGCACACAGTGAAATTGTGAGCCCATTTTGTAGCACAATGTTTTTCTACTTTAATTAAGAGATAGAGGTAGAATACTGCCCACACGGGAAGAATGGAAAGCCTCCAACTAAAACGTAGAGGGATGTAAAGACTGTTTCTCTTGTTTCCTCCAGCCAGTGGAGTGGAGAGGAAAGGCATGTGGGCTGATAGTTCCTGTCTGTGTCTGTGATACTGTATAGCCAAACACTTTGAAGGCTGGTGTACTGACCTCCCGAGTGGCCACTAGAGATCCTGGTTCGAATCCAGGCTCTGTCGTAAGCCGGCCGCGACCGGGAGACCCATGGGGCGGCGCATAATTGGCCCTGCGTCGTCCAGGGTAGGGGAGGGAATGGCCGGCAGGGATGCTCAATTGGTAGAGCATGGCGTTTGCAACGTCAGGGTTGTGGGTTCATTTCCCACGGGGGGTCAGTATGAAAAATACAATGATGTATGCACTCACTAACTGTAAGTCGCTCTGGATAAGAGCGTCTGCTAAATGGCTAAAGTAAAAATGTGATGATTAGCTCTAGGCCTCCTCTTAAAACCCTGCCTTGCACTCTTTTCCCCTCCACCAGTGTTAACTCAGTTCATCTGGCATGGCTCAAAAGAGAATCTAAGCCATATCAATATAGCTGTGTTTTGACAGGCAGCCCAATTCTGATCATTTTTTCACTAATTGGTCTTTTGACCAATCAGATCAGCTCTGAAAGAGTGATTGGTCAAAATACCAATTAGTGGAAAAAATATCAGAATTGGACTGCCTGTCTAAACAGCAGACCAGATAAATGCACTGCACATTTTCAAAAGACACTCAGCAAGTACAAAGTACCAACATATGCTCTGGGAAAGCTATTTTAAACACTAAAACATTTGGTAATCATGGTGCTGTTGAACATTATGAATCAGGCGTGTCTATGCGATGAGCTCTTTTACAGCATCTGGATAAATCAGCACAGATAGCTAATAGTGACATAAAATTCTGACTGAAACCGATATCAAGTATTGCTCAATAATTTTAGGACATCAGTATACGTATAGAGGACTGATTGAGTGCTTTAGACACATATCAAATAGAGGTAATTCATTTATCTGCCTACACGTAAACTCCTTATATCAGTATATACAGTTGAAGTCGGAAGTTTACATACACCTTAGCCAAATACATTTAAACTCAGTTTTTCACAATTCCTGACATTTAATCCTAGTAAAAATTCCCTGTCTTAGGTCAGTTAGGATCATCACTTTATTTTAAGAATGTGAAATGTCAGAATAATAGTAGAGAAAATGATTTATTTCAGCTTTTATTTATTTCATCACGTTCCCAGTGGGTCAGAAGTTTACATACACTCAATTAGTATTTGGTTGCATTCCGTTTAAATTGTTTAACATGGGTCAAACGTTTCGGGTAGCCTTCCACAAGCTTCCCACAATAAGTTGGGTGAATTTTGGCCCATTCCTCCTGACAGAGCTGGTGTAACTGAGTCAGGTTTGTAGGCCTCCTTGCTTGCACACGCCTTTTCAGTTCTGCCCACACATTTTCTATAGGATTGAGGTCAGGGCTTTGTGATGGCCACTCCAATACCTTGACTTTGTTGTCCTTAAGCAAGCCATTTTGCCACAACTTTGGAAGTATGCTTGGGGTCATTGTCCATTTGGAAGACCCATTTGCGACCAAGCTTTAACTTCCTGACTGATGTCTTGAGATGTTGCTTCAATATATCCACATAATTTTCCTTCCTCATGATGCCATCTATTTTGTGAAGTGCACCAGTCCCTCCTGCAGCAAAGCACCCCCACAGCATGATGCTGCCACCCCCGTGCTTCACGGTTGGGATGGTGTTCTTCGGCTTGCAAGCATTGCCCTTTTTCCTCCAAACATAACGACGGTCATTATGGCCAAACAGTTCTATTTTTGTTTAATCAGACCAGAGGACATTTCTCCAAAAAGTACGATCTTTGTCCCCACGTGCAGTTGCAAACCGTAGTCTGGCTTTTTTATGGCGGTTTTGGAGCAGTGGTTTCTTCCTTGCTGAGCGGCCTTTCAGGTTATGTCGATATAGGACTTGTTTTACTGTGGATATAGATACTTTTGTACCTGTTTCCTCCAGCATCTTCACAAGGTCCTTTGCTGTTGTTCTGGGATTGATTTGAACTTTTCACACCACAGTACGTTAATCTCTAGGAGACAGAACGCGTCTCCTTCCTGAGCGGTATGACGGCTGCGTGGTCCCATGGTGTTTATACTTGCGTACTATTGTTTGTACAGATGAACGTGGTACCTTCAGGCGTTTGGAAATTGCTCCCAAGGATGAACCAGACTTGTCTACAATTTTCTTTCTGAGGTCTTGGCTGATTTCTTTTGATTTTCCCATGATGTCAAGCATAGAGGCACTGAGTTTGAAGGTAGGCCTTGAAATACATCCACAGGTACACCTCCAATTGACTCAAATGATGTCAATTAGCCTATCAGAAGCTTCTAAAGCCATGACATCATTTTCTGGAATTTTCCAAGCTGTTTAAAGGCACAGTCAACTTAGTGTATGTAAACTTCTGACCCACTGGGATTGTGATACAGTGAATTATAAGTGAAATAATCTGTCTGTAAACAGTTGTTGGAAAAATTACTTGTCATGCACAAATTAGATGTCCTAACTGACAAGAAATTTGTGGAGTGGTTGAAAAACGAGTTTTAATGACTCCAACCTAAGTGTATGTAAACTTCCGACTTAAACTGTATATTTTCTCTGTAAATAACTAAAGTGAAAATGACACCATGTCTGGATTATTTTCTGAAAAATAATTTTATTTCCAGAGTAAAATAAATTATATCTTGCCATACAAAAAAGTGTAAGAAAAGGGACAATGCTAAAACTTTTGCTGTAGAGAAACTGTAAAAGAAGAAGTTAGATGTGCCATCAAGCCTTGAGGGTCTTCAAAAAAATATGTAAACGGATAACAAAATAAGAATGCCTATTACCTTGTTGTAGGATTATCAGCCATTGCATATAAATTACTCCCAGTACCTTTTGTGTGACTTCACATGCAGATTCTGCGTGCTCTGAAGTAACAAGCAGTGCTACTCTGCCCTATACAAAGCACTGGTTTAGTTTGCTTTGCTCTTTGTTTCGTATTCCTTTCTTGTTATGACATTGGCTCCCATCTTATGTGTAATGCATATCACAACTAAACATTTTTTAATAATTAAATCTCAAATTCCTATATTATCATCTCAGTTTAGTTCACTCTAATACAACATTCTGAACCTCACAAGTACAAATATATAAACTTTAATCTTCATTGTTTAGCTTGAAGAGATATGTCATTATAACACGCACAAAAATCCAATCTTCGCTTTTCTACTTATGGTGCAAAAGCCCCCTCAAAACATAAATGATATTCTTATCTGCATAATCCCTCATATTAAGACATATTAGGTTTTAATAAACTAAGCAAATAAAAAATGTAAATAGAAAAGCTAAGAAACTTGTACAACATTCAGAAATGAGTCTGCAAAAAGACAGATAGATCTCTTTCACAATGATAGAAATGGATATGAATAATATAACATTTGAACCCATAGAAAGACAACCTAAGTTCTATGTTTATAGTCAAACCCAGTGTCTGTGTCCCAGTAAGAGTGCTGGTTTTGTACAGTGTATGCTGACATCAACACCATCTCAGCTACTACCACTGAACTTCATTCTGACACTGAATGCATACAGTAACGTTAGACAATCGTCCTATACAGTACAAGCGCTCTACTTCCTCCACTATATAGTACATAAGACAGCTCTCTGTTCGTTTCATCGAAATAAAACTTAAATTACGCAACACAGAATGACACAATATCTCTTTATTTGTATATTCTAGGCAACGTGGAGAAACGTCCTATCATTTATACTTATATCTTGGTTCCATGATGGAAGGGAACGAAATGTAACACATAGTGAAACTGACCAAACAGGACCTGTCATTTTCACTGACTGGTCCATGTTTTACTCGAGCGAGTATGGAGCCTTTAACAGAAGCATAATATTGACCATCTAATCACCTAGGAGCAGGACAGAGCCAGACAGTAGTTGTCTTCTACTAACAATCACAACAGATTTCACTGGTACTGGACTACAGCCTCGCTGATAACACCTCTACAATCAAAATGGCCTCTATCAAAAGTTACCAAGGATTTGGAGAAAAGAGCAGCAACAGTCTTCCAGGGCCTGTATAGGACTTCAAAACATTCTATTGTTTAATAAAAAAATTATAAAGGAGGATGATCGTCATTTATGATCTTTTTTAATTATAAATGGAGCAGATAGTCCTTTTGATGGTTCAGAAACTATAAAACCGACTCCATATTTTCGCACAACTCATGGTCCTCTAGGTTGTATATAAACGTTGTCCTGTTTGGGTTCTGACTCCCATCCTTCATGTTGTCCATCGTGAGACTGGAGGGGAACAGTTCGGTTGGTGTCGTATAGCCCTCATGATTTTTGATGTATTTCTTATAGTTCTTGCGTAAACAGTACCAGGTGGTGGTGTACAGAATGAAGGCGGTGACCTTAAGACCGATGGCCAGGCTCACATACAGATGTCTGTAGGCAATATTGTCGTACAGCAGGCAGGCTCCCTTATCCCCACACTCTGTACTCCAGAAAAGGCATGTTGAGTCAATCCCAGCACCAAAGATCAGAGGAGGGGGGATGAATCCTACAAAACAGGTGAGGAGAAGATTAGATCAGCAGCACAAGCTTTTCATCTCTACAGCTGGAGAAATCAATACTTTAGCCTTAACATCACACCAGTATTGGTCAACAAACTGTATCAAATCAAATCAAATTTTATTTGTCACATGCGCCGAATACAACAGGTGTAGACCTTACCGTGAAATGCTTACTTACAAGCCCTTAACCAACAATGCAGTTCAAGAAATAGAGTTAAGAAAATATTTACTAAATAAACTAAAATAAAAAATAAAAAGTAACACAATAAAATAACAATAACGAGGCTATATACAGGGGGTACCATTACTGAGTCAATGTGCAGGGGTACAGGTTAGTCGAGGTAGTTTGTACATGTAGGTAGGGGTAAAGTGACTATGCATAGATAATAAACAGCGAATAGCAGCAATGTAAATAGTCCGGGTGGCCATTTGATTAATTGTTCAGCAGTCTTATGGCTTGGGGGTAGAAGCTATTAAGGAGCCTTTTGGACATAGACTTGGCGCTCCGGTACCACTTGCCGTGCGGTAGCAGAGAGAACAGTCTATGACTTGGGTGACTGGAGTCTTTGAGAATTTTTTGGGCCTGCCATACCAGGCGGTGATGCAACTGGTCAGGATGCTCTCGATGGTGCGGCTGTATAACTTTTTGAGGATCTGGGGACCCATACCAAATCTTTTCAGTCTCCTGAGGGGGAAAAGGTGTTGTTGTGCCCTCTTCATGACTGTCTTGGTGTGTTTGGACCATGATAGTTTGTTGGTGATGTGGACACCAAGGACCTTGAAACTCTCGATCCGCTCCACTACAGCCCCGTCGATGTGAATGGGGGCGTGTTCGGCCCTCCTTTTCCTGTAGTCCACGATCAGCTCCTTTGTCTTGCTCACGTTGAGGGAGAGGTTGTTGTCCTGGCACCACACTGCCAGGTCTCTGACCTCCTCCCTATAGGCTGTCTCATCGTTGTTCGTGATCAGGCCTACCACTGTTGTGTCGTCAGCAAACTTAATGATGGTGTTGGAGTCGTGCTTGGCCACGCAGTCGTGGGTGAACAGGGAGTACAGGAGGGGACTAAGCACGCACCCCTGAGGGGGCCACGTGTTGAGGATCAGCGTGGCAGATGTGATGTTGCCTACTCTATCCACCTGGGGGCGGCCCGTCAGGAAGTCCAGGATCCAGTTGCAGAGGGAGGTGTTTAGTCCCAGGGTCCTTAGCTTAGTGATGAGCTTTGTGAGCTGTAGTCAATGAATAGCATTCTCACGTAGGTGTTCCTTTTGTCCAGGTGGGAAAGGGCAGTGTGGAGTGCGATTGAGATTGCGTCATCTGTGGATCTGTTGGGGCGGTATGCGAATTGGAGTGGGTCTGGGGTTTCCGGGATGATGGTGTTAATGTGAGCCATGAGGGGCCCACGTGTTGAGGATCAGCATGGCAGATGTGATGTTGCCTACTCTATCCACCTGGGGGCGGCCCGTCAGGAAGTCCAGGATCCAGTTGCAGAGGGAGGTGTTTAGTCCCAGGGTCCTTAGCTTAGTGATGAGCTTTGTGAGCTGTAGTCAATGAATAGCATTCTCACGTAGGTGTTCCTTTTGTCCAGGTGGGAAAGGGCAGTGTGGAGTGCGATTGAGATTGCGTCATCTGTGGATCTGTTGGGGCGGTATGCGAATTGGAGTGGGTCTGGGGTTTCCGGGATGATGGTGTTGATGTGAGCCATGACCAGCCTGTAGCATCTGAAACCTCAGTATGTTTGATTTATCAACAAAGTAATGTAACAGTGCAACCTGACTAGTTCAGATGTAAGTGTAACGGTACTATAACATACCAAGTAGTCGCAGCAAGAGAAACAAAACTCCAAGAGCATATGATTTCAGCTCAGGGCTCACAGTTCTAGGAAGAGAAGGGAACACAGTATTTGTTACACACAGGAAAGAGAGAGATGTCTCTGAGTAAAGTAAACCTTCTCTTCATTTTGACTGGGTTCTACTGGGCAAGTTATGGCATGGTGGTAAGGTGAATGCCAGTGGTGTTACCTGATGAGGATAATGACGGAGGGTGTCTGAGCCATGGAGCCAATCATGCAGCAGGCACAGATGACACAGAGGAAGGTGAGGAAGGCCTCCTGGCAGCCTGGACTGGGACACTTCCCTGGGACAGCTGTGGCCATCTCACTGTCACTGGATATACATGTACACCCTGTCAGATTCTGAAGACAAGAGAATAGGTATATCTGCATTAGTGTTACTTTCTAACTTTATGTGACAATAAGCCAGATGAACACAGATACAACAAAGCAGTCTCACATCTCTTTCATCTCTCTATATGTAGGTTGTTGGGGAAATGTAAAATGACCAATGGTGGTGACTCTATTTGTGCAGTGTTAATAAAAACCCAGAGATTTCATATGTAGAAAGGTCAACGCTCTGACTGCACACAGTAACACAGAGATATAATACCTATGATTCATAAAAGTGAGAGGAGTGTGATAAAGAACATTCATCCACAGCCTGCTTCGGTTCACTGCATGGGGAGAAGCATCTAAATACAGAGCAAGTTGTAACAATGAAGACCATCTAGATGTAGGATCTCTAGATGCCATTGAAAGGTAATGGATTTGTCACAGCTTGATGTGCATGAAGGCCATGATGGAAGTTACTTTGGTTTAATGAAGGGTAACATAATATCAGGGCATCTGTATGGTACATATGAGCACTGGAGACAACATATTGTACTGGTCCACCGTTGCTCATAAGACAGAACATTGTGTCCATTCCAGGGATTCTATTTCTAGGATGGCTGCTCTGTACTTCAATGACCAAAATTTGGGCTGTGGTGAATGCTTCTATCTATCACAGGACATAATGGGACGCAGGGAGATGAGGGTGGAAGGCTTCCAGGATAATGACCTGAGCCGGAGGGGGGTAGATGCCTGTGCTCACTGTTGTAGTGCAGCCTGCAAAGCAGGAGGACAGGTAGGTGACTCCATTGGAGCCGCACACTGGGCTGACTGAGGAGGTGTAGCAGTTACAGTTACTCATGCAGGGGACTTCTGGTTTCTCGCCCACCCGCAGTGTCCTGGAGAGAGCGGGAGAGAAAGAGAGAGAGAGGAAGAGAGAGAGATACAAACCGCTGTTCAGACTATACTGTGTACATATCAGAAATGCTACTATGTCCCTAAATAAACAAGCTAAACAGTGCAAAGCAAATTTCCAGTATGTGAGAGTGGGGTAAGTTGAGCCAAAGGGGAAGTTGAGCCATCCCTGTTTCTAGGGAACCATACACAAAATGAATCATTTGACCAAATATTTAGAAAGAGGTCATCATTTCATGGAGTTTGTGAAGGAAGAAACCACAAGAAAAAATTGGTAAGCAAGTTAGGTCCAAAAAACTGATTTTCACCAAGTCAAATGAATGTATTGTGTTAGATTGTTCTACACATCAGTTGGGGTCTCTATAAGCTTCAATATGTGGTCCTAAACCTAGCATGAAAGTGCATCCTTGTAGCTGTGTGGGCTAATATAGTCAAAATGTTTGCCTTGGGGTAAGTTGAGCCAAAAGCCATGGGCTAAGTTGAGCCAATGGTTGAGCCAATGGCAAGTTGAGCAAATTAAAGTGTTTTCTTCCCAGGCGTAATGCAAGGCATTATCGCTGGGATATGAGGTAACAACAAGGCCTGGCCTATGTTAAAAGTGTTGTGTTTGTTAGGTGTTAAAATATTCTTACATTTATTAAAATACAAAAAAGCGATTGTGATTGTGTTGAGTTGTGTTTGGGAAATAAAGATAGTCATGATTTTAAAAAGGTAGTGGTAACATTGAATTCAGTACAGAAATGTGTAGGTGGCTTAACTTACCCTTTCCCACAGCTCAACTTAGCCCAAACCCGGGGTAAGTTGTGCCAAGAGACCACTTTTTTTGGACAAGCTATGTTTTCAATTTTCAACTGTAATGTTTACATGAATTATGATTATTTCCAGGGATACACAACATCCTTAAATATATGTAGATATCTTTGTTAGAAAGAATACAATATTTCCCTTGACGGAGTGATGCTGAATGTCTCAACTTACCCCACTCTCCCCTACAAGCTATTATCCTATAATTGGTCTCTTAAAAATTGGTGAAAACTGATTTTGTAAAACGTATATTCTGACAAACGTTTCCGTTGTCAGAGTGTGGCTGACTTTGTTCCCACTTTCATCAAACACCCTTCCCCCAACAGGAGCGCTGCTATTACATATACTAAACCAGTGTATGTACAGGCTGTTCTTACTCATTGCCATAGGGGACGGTCACCCCAGCGACAGGCCCTGTGTCACAGCCAAGGAAGAGGAAGGAGACGTAGCAGGCGGTGGAGATCAGGTTGACCAGCATGGCCATGCGAATGGCCCCCAGGGCTGAGAGGTTCAGCTTCTTGACCAGAAGCCCCCCCAGGAATATCCCCAGACAAGCACAGGGGATGGCCGTCATACCTAGAGAGAGTTAATACCACCAGGTTAAGCTAATCTCCTTCTCATATACTGCACTGATGCTTCTCATTGTACTGCTCTCTGTCTACTGTGTGGCACCAGGGGGTCTGGGGCTGTGTGTATGTGTGTGTGTATATGTGCATGTATGTGAGAGAGAGAGTGTGTGTGTGTCGTGCATATGCGTGCCACTCACCTAGTAGTTGATTGGCTGAGGAGGTTGTGAGGTTAAACTGCTGCTCCAGGTACTTCCCCAGGAAGGCAGCGAAGCCAGCCACTACACCAATCTCCATACAGGCAGCCAGCGTGATGCAGGTATATACTGGGTTGGACAGGAGGTGCTTGGTCACCTTAGGGATCACTGAGAAGAGAAGATCCTTAATATCAAAGCAACACATGGACACAGACAACTGCTATCAAGTCTAACTATCTCTTGCTATAAAACAAAAATCTGCCAGTTACACTAAACTGGTATAACGTTAATATAAATATCTGAAAACATTTTGTAATTTGTATGTGGAATTTATTTTATTCTTTCCTCATATCTATTAAAAAGCTACATAATTTCAGTAGGAGCAGAGGATTTCATTCCCTTGTTATCTTTTCTCACAACAGACAACATATATCACACACTACCCTAGATGGCCTATCAGACAAAATAGTGCAGACTTTACAAAACAGCATCTGGAACTGTGTTTTTCAAATCTTCATTGCAGTTTTGAGAATAAACATTTTCATAAAATAAAATAAAATAATCCTACAGCAACAGGAAATGTGAATTATTATGTGGATTATAATTAATGCATTTTTTTTGTAGGGGTTGATACATTTTTGTTAGGGCAAATCAAGTCTGACATTTTTAAATGGAAATTACTAACTTTAGAAGCCTTTTTAAACCTTGAATATACTACAAGTTATATTTCCTGCTGTGCAGGAACATTCTCAGCAAAAAAAGAGTGATCAAATTAAGATCCTACATTTGTACCTACAGTGCCTTCGGAAAGAATTCAGACCCCTTAAGTTTTCCACATTTTACGTTACAGCCATATTCTAAAATGGATTAAATAAATAAACATCCTCAGTGATCTACACACAATACCCCATAATGACAAAGCAAAAACAGGTTTTAGGAACTGTCCGTAGAGCTTCGAGACAGGATTGTGTTGAGGCACAGATCTGGGGAAGGGTACCAAAATATTTCTGCAGCATTGAAGGTCCCAAAGAACCCAGTGGGCTCCATCATTCTTAAATGGAATAAGTTTGGAACCGTCAAGACTCTTCCTAGAGCTGGCTGCCCGGCCAAACTGATCAATCAGGGGAGAAGGGCCTTGGTCAGGGAGGTGACCAAGAACCCGATGGTCACTCTGACAGAGCTCTAGAGTTCCTCTCTGGAGATGGGAGAACCTTCCAGAAGGACAACCATCTCTGCAGCACTCCACCAATCAAGCCTTTATAGAGTGGCCAGATGGAAGCCACTCCTCAGTAAAAGGCACATGACAGCCCGCTTGGAGTTTGCCAAAAGGCACCTAAAGACTCAGACCATGAGAAACAAGATTCTCTGGCCTGATGAAACCAAGATTGAACTCTTTGGCCTGAATGCCAAGGGTCATGTCTGGAGGAAACCTGCACCATCCCTACGGTGAAGATTGGTGGTGGCAACATCATGCTGTGGGGATGTTTTTCAGCGGCAGGGACTGGGAGATAAGTCAGGATCGAGGGAAAGATGAACGGAGCAAAGTACAGAGAGATCCTTGATGAAAACCTGCTCCAGAGCGCTCAGGACCTCAGACTGGGGCGAAGGTTCACCTTCCAACAGGATACCAACCCTAAGCACATAGCCAAGACTACGCAGGAGTGGCTTCGGGACATGTCTCTGAATGTCCTTGAGTGGCCCAGCCAGAGCCCGGACTTGAACCCGTTTGAACATCTCTGGAGAGACCTGAAAATAGCTGTGCATTAACACTCCCCATTCAACCTGTCAGAGCTTGAGAGGATCTGCAGAGAAGAATAGGAGAATCCTCCCCAAATACAGGTGTGCCAAGCGTCATACCCAAGAAGACTTGAGGCTGTAATCGCTGCCAAAGGTGCTTCAACAAAGTACTGAGTAAAGGGTAATATTTCAGTTTTTTATTTTTAACATTTCTAAAAACCTGTTTTTGCTTTGTCATTACGGGGTATACTGTGTGTAGATTGTGTAGATTGATGAGGGAAAAAAACTATTTAATCAATTTTAGAATAAGGCTGTAACGTAACAAAATGTGGAAATTGGTAGAGCATGGTGCTTGCAACACCAGGGTTGTGGGTTCGATTCCCACGGGGGGCCAGTATGAAAAATGTATGCACTCACTAACTGTAAGTCGCTCTGGATAAGAGCGTCTGCTAAAATGACTAAAATTTAAAAATTTAAAAAGTCAAGGGGTCTGAATACTTTCCGAAGGCACTGTATATGTACATATCTACCTAAATTACCTCGTAGCCCTGCACATCGACTCGGTACTGGTCCCCAGTGTATATAGACAAGTTATCGTTACTTATTGTGTATTTTTTTCTATATTTTACTCTCTGCATCGTTGGGAAGGGCCCGTAAGTAAGCATTTCACTGTTAGTTTACTCCTGTTGTTTACTAAGCCTGTGACCAATAACATTGGATTTGATTTGAGTATCTTCTAGATTGTGGAGACTACAATATGTTTATTTGGCCTCATACGGAATGCTCCAACATTGACATGAGTACTGTATAGAACCATGTGTGGGCACGTAACAGCCATAAGCCAAATCAAATCAAATCAAATTGTTTTGGTCACATACACATATTTAGCAGATGTTATTGCGGGTGTAGCGAAATGCTTGTGTTCCTAGCTCCAACAGTGCAGTAGTATCTAACAATTCACAACAATACACACAAATCTAAAAGTAAAAGAACGGAATTAAGAAATATATAAATATTAGGATGCGCAATGTCGGAATGGCATTGACTAAAATACAGTACAATACAGTATATACATATGGAATTAGTAAAGCACTATGTAAACATTATTAAAGTGACTAGTGTTCCATTATTAGTCCCGTGTAGCTCAGTTGGTAGAGCATGGCGGTTGCAACGCCAGGGTTGTGGGTTCAATTCCCACGGGGGACTAGTAAGATATTTTTTTTATTAAAGTGACCAGTGATTCCATGTCTATGTACATAGGGCAGCAGCCTCTAAGGTGCAGGGTTGAGTAACCGGGTGGTAGCTGGCTAGTGATGGCTATTTAACAGTCTGACGGCCTTGAGATAGAAGCTGTCCCAGCTTTGATGCACCTGTACTGACCTCGCCTTCTGGATGATAGCGGGGTGAACAGGCCGAAGCTCGGGTAGTTGATGTCCATGAGGATTTTTTTGGCCTTCCTGAGACATCGGGTGCTGTAAGCGTCCTGGAGGGCAGGCAGTGTGACCACGGTGATGCGTTGGGCAGACCGCACCACCCTCTGGAGAGCCCTGCGGTTGCGGGCGGTGCAGTTGCCGTACCAGGCGGTGATATAGCCCGACAGGATGCTTTCAATTGTGCATCTGTAAAAGTTTGTGAGGGTCTTAGGGGCCAAGCCACATTTCTTCAGCCTCCGGAGGTTGAAGAGGCGCTGTTGCGCCTTCTTCACCACACCGTCTGTGTGGGTAGACCATTTCAGATTGTCGGCGATGTGTACTCTGAGGAACTTGAAGCTTTTCACCTTCTCCACTGCAGTCCCGTCGATGTGGATAGGGGTGTGCTCCCTCTGTTGTCTCCTGAAGTCCACGATCAGCTCCTTCGTTTTGTTGACATTGAGGGAGAGGTTATATTCCTGGCACCACTCCGCCAGGGCCCTCACCTCCTCCCTGTAGGCGGTCTCGTCATTGTTGGTAATCGGGCCTACTACTGTTGTGTCGTCTGCAAACATGATGATTGAGTTGGAGGCGTGCGTGGCCACGCAGTCATGGGTGAACAAGGAGTACAGGAGGGGGCTGAGCAAGCACCCTTGTGGGGCCCCTGTGTTGAGGATCAGCGTAGTTGAAGTGTTGTTTCCTACCTTCACCACCTGGGGGCAGCCCGTCAGGAAGTCCAGGACCCAGTTGCACAGGGCGGGGTTCAGACCCAGGGCCCCAAGCTTGATGATGAGCTTGGAGGGTACTATGGTGTTGAAGGCTAAGCTATAGTCAATGTTACTTTTGTCGGCCACGGAGAACGAGAGCCCACAGTCCTTGGGAGCGGGCTGCGTCAGTGGCACTGTGTTATCCTCAAAGCGGGTGAAGAAGGTGTTTAGCTTGTCCGGCAGCAAGACGTCGGTGTCCGCGACGTGGCTGGTTTTCCCTTTGTAATCTGTGATTGTCTATAGACCCTGCCACATACGTCTCGTGTCTGAGCCGTTGAATTGCGACTCCACTTTGTCTCTGTACTGAAGTTTTGCCTGTTTGATTGCGTTACATTTGACATTTTAGTCATTTAGCAGACGCTCTTATCCAGAGTGACTTACAGTTAGTGAGTTTATACATTATTTATATTTTTCATACTGGCCCCCCGTGGGAGGGAATAACTACACTGTTTGTATTCAACCATATTCCCAGTCACCTTGCCGTGGTTAAATGCAGTTGTTCGCGCTTTCAGTTTTGCGCGAATGCTGCCATCTATCCATGGTTTTTGGTTTGGGTAGGTTTTAATAGTCACAGTGGGAACAACATCCCCTATACACTTCCTGATGAACTCAGTCACCGTGTCCATGTATACGTCAATGTTATTCTCAGAGGCAACACGGAACATATCCTAGTACGCGTGATCAAAACAATCTTGAAGCATGGATTCCAATTGGTCAGACCAGCGTTGAATAGACCTTAGCACGGGTCCTTCCTGTTTGAAGTTCTGCCTATAAGAAGGGAGGAGCAGGATGGAGTTGTGATCTGATTTTCCGAAGGGAGGGCGGGGGAGGGCCTTGTAACCATCCCGGAAAGGGGAGTAACAATGGTCGAGAGTTTTTGATGAGCGAGTACTACAGGCAATGTGTTGATAGAACTTCGGTAGCGTTTTCCTCAAATTTGCTTTGTTAAAATCCCCAGCTACAATAAATGCGGTCTCAGGATATGTGGTTTCCAGTTTGCACAAAGTCCAGTGTAGTTCCTTGAGGGCCGTCGTGGTATCGGCTTGAGGGGGAATATACACGGCTGTGACTATAACCGAAGATAATTCTCTTGGGAGTTAATAGGGTCGGCATTTGATTGTGAGGTATTCTAACAAATCATGGTGGTATACAGATGGAGAACAAGTGATGTGCAACACTATATACAATATAATAATATAATAAAACATAACAAGTGTTAATTTAACTGCAAAATACTCAATGCAATATAAAGAGACAGAAAAAATGTCCCCCCTCTCACCTCTGAGCTGCTGAAAGCAGGTGGGGCCGTTGACAGGCTCATGGTTATTGTGTACGACCCCGTTGCTGGACTTGGGCATCTCAGTATAGTCCAGGGGCAGAGAGGTAGAGGGGAGCATGGCCTGCTCACTCTCCCCTCCACCGTCCCTGTCCTTCTCTCGGTCTGACAGGGTTTGGGGGAAGCCAAACATGAAGAGGGATGAGAAAAAGAGTAAGGCACCACACAGGAGGAAGCCCCCCCACCAGGCTCCGATCCACCGAGGGTCATCAGAGGTGATGTCCAGCTTACCTGCGGAGAGGGAATACTTTTATCAGACTAAATATTGAGAGGAAAACACTTGCTTCTTGGCTTATATTCAACTACTGAGGAATTCCAATGTTAGATTCTAGAGGGAGAGTGTTAATTTAACTTGAATTTAACAATTACATTATAGGCTCATAATTCAATCATTCAATAATAATACTATAATGTTAATAAACAAAATGTACATTATTTTGGTTTACCTTGAATAACAAAGTACTTAGCTCTAATTATGTGTTGCTAGGTTAATGGACATTACATTTTAGCAGACACTCTTATCCAGAGTGACTTACAGGAGCAATTAGGGTTAAGTGCCTTGCTTAAGTGCACATCGACAGATTTTTCACCTAGTCGGCTCGGGGATTAGAACCAGCGACCTTTCGGTTACTGGCACAATGCTCTTACCCACTAAGCTACCTGCCACATCTCAATTGTTTTTCCATAGAACAGTGTTGGAGTGATGTGAGGTTGTATTTCCCAGTAACTCACTGGTGTCGATGAATAGGAAGTCCACATAGAACTTGGTGCAGAGCGACCCCAGGAGGAAACCACAGGCAGGCCCAAACACCAGAGTAGAGAAGACGATCCCTGGAATGACATGGAGACAAGTAGAGAGATAAAGCTTTATAGTAGTACAGTAGACAACACATGTTAACCAGCTCCTGGATGTAATGTAACAATTCTAAACTCAACCACAAGGTGGTGAACCATGTTCACTAATCCGTGGCTTTTTCCAGAGGGCAGTATGGGGCAAGCTTTATAATACAGAGGGCCGGAATCAAGGGACTATTTCATTGTATGGACAAATGTTGGATTTAAGCATGCTATGTAAATAGTCATGCTAAAAAAAGTCAAGGAAACTATATTGAACTGCACTTAAATATGTGTATCACCTCTGATCCTAATCAGCCAGATTTTGACAATCATCAACCCACCGATGCCATACAATAATGAGAGAAATTATACTTGCTCTACCTACTGTACATATAGAACAAATTCACTTGATATAGATAAAAGAGACCTACTATAAAACAGTAAAAATCTACAAAACAGCCCAAGTCTAATAGTGTGGCCACAAATCCTCATTAAAGTGCTATCTGTCAGAGGGTGGGTGAGAGCCTGGCACACGGAGTCAGACAGACAGAGGTGGACAAAGAGCCAGCGCTCATGAGGACCTGGGAGGCTTTATTTGGCCACCAAATCTCCTTTCACCTTTCGACATATTGTCTCATTTAATGTAAACTGATTCATTCAAAGTGGAAACAAAACATCACATTTAATGTGTTAGTGAGCCAGGGCATTGGATAGTATAGATAACGTGGGTTAGAGCAGTAAGCAGCTCCTGGACCAACTGACACTCCCCCAGAGCCTCTGGCTGAAGCTCAGGCCAGTCAGGTCTTGTGCTGGGGAGGCTCAGAGCCCATGGCCATGTTATTACTGAAATAAAATTACACTTAGCGTAATACTGAGTTTTGGCAGGTGCTGTTTGAAATGCCTGATGGGCAGACAGACAATGGGAGGTGGCTTGACAGGCAGCACTTCACCCAACACAAGTCGATTCACAGCAAAAAATAACACAGATACTGTAAATGTCAGAAGATAGAAGTGTGGCTCTCTCTTTTTCATCAGGTCTGCACAAGATAAAGTATGTTTGCAGAGTGTGTTTCCCTTTTCCCTCTAGTGCATGGTAGTCACATTATGCATTATGGGTGCATTATGGGTTATGGGTACATTATGGGTTTGAACCCTAAAATAGTAATGTTTTAATCCAGCAATGAGTTTACTGGAATTACATTTGTTTACAAATGTTCTTCATTATTACGAAACAGTGCTATTTCGGTTGAATGCATTCAGTTGTGCAACTGACTAGGTATCCCCTTTCCCTGTCTAGAAAGTGCAGAGAACACTTAAGCAGAGGTGTGATATTACGCCTTAGCTGGTTGACTAATTCTGATGATTTAGAGATACTAAAAAGCAGTAGCACTCCTTGCTATCCCAGCTCCCTTTGCAGTTGTGCTCCATTAAAGCGAGGGGGCGGAGGGAGGAAGGGAAGGGAGCGGGAGCCCCACTGAGTGGAGCAGCCGCCTGACATTAGCCCCGTGCTGGCTCCGGGTCGGCCATAGCACCGGCACCAATGGGAATCCAGCTCCAGTCAGCATGACAGATGTTATGCATACGCCTCGAGCAGCCAATTAATGAGCATGTATGGAAAAAATGAGTCAGTTTCATCATTCACTAAATTACACTTGCTCAGATCAAAGGTGTATATACATGTACATCACTGTGAATGCTGACAATGACACCCTGCTTCCTGAACATACCACCATACTGCCCACACCTAAGTAGTGAATTAACATGCACATTCAAACACATTATCAGTTTTAGTAGTCTTTATATTCCATAGGCTACATGTTTCACATTACTGGCTTGTAAGGTTATCCTATCAATAAATGACTATGTTTCTCCTAGGCAAGGCACAGCAATAAAGTACTGCACATTGTTCCTGTCATAACACAGGACAAATCAGGTCACTTTGTCTGGATAAAGAGAGGGAAGTCTGGAGTGTTTACTTCATGGTTGTCAAGCTGGGAACAAAACATATTGCTTCTTCCTGAGACCTAGGAAAAACCCTGGTTGTCTGGGAGGTTGGCATTAAGGCCAACATGGCCTGTTGGTTGAAGGCAAATAGAGACACAGCTACAGTGAGCTCCAAAAGTATTGGGACAGTGACACATTTTTTGTTGTTTTGGCTCTGTACTCCAGCTCTTCAGAGTTGAAATACAATGACTAAGTGGAGACTGTCAGCTTTAATTTGAGGGTATTTTCATCCATATCGGGTTAAACGTTTAGAAATTAAAGCACTTGTTGTACATCGAAATGTCCTTGTTTTCGAAAGTAAAACAATTTTTTTGTCCATTAAAATAACATCAAATTGATCAGAAATACAGTGTAGACATTGTTAATGTTGCAAAGAAAAAGTCCAGTGTCTGTGTTATTTTGCCCATCTTAATCTTTTTTTTTTTATTGGCCAGTCTGAGATATGGCTTTTTATTTGCAACTCTGCCTAGAAGGTCAGCATCCCGGAGTCGTCTCTTCACTGTTGACGTTGAGACTGGTGTTTTGTGGGTACTATTTAATGAAGCTGCCAGTTGAGGACCTGTGAGGTGTCTGTTTCTCAAACTAGACACTCTAATGTATTTGTCTTCTTGCTCAGTTGTGCAACGGGGCCTCCCACTCCTCTTTCTATTCTGGTTAGAGCAAGTTTGCGCTGTTCTGTGAAGGGAGTAGTACACAGCGTTGTACGAGATCTTCAGATTCTTGGCAATTTCTCGCATGGAATAGCCTTCATTTCTCAGAACAAGAATAGACTGACGAGTTTCAGAAGAAAGTTATTTGTTTCTGGCCATATTGAGCCTGTATTCGAACCCACAATTGCTGATGCTCCAGATACTCAACAAGTCTCAAGAAGGCCAGTTTTATTGCTTCTTTAATCAGCACAACAGCTTTCAGCTGTGCTAACATAATTGCAAAAGGGTTTTCTAATTATCAATTAGCCTTTTAAAATGATAAACTTGGATTAGCAAACACAACGTGCCATTGGAACACAAGACTGATGGTTGCTCATAATGGGCCTCTGTACGCCTATGTAGATATTTTTTCCAGCTACAATAGCCATTTACAACATTAACAATGTCTACACTGTATTTCTGATCAATTTTATGTTATTTTAATGGACAAAAAAATTGCTTTTCTTTCGAAAACAAGGACATTTCTAAGTGACCCCAAACTTTTGAACAGTAATGTATATATCCCTAAAGCACTATTGTACAGCAGGATGTTTTTCCTGTTCCAGAGTGATATATCACTAAGTCAATCATACAATATGTATCACATATAGGCCTCCTAGATTACTCTAGGACAGTGTTGGGGGTAACGCGTTATAAAGTAATGCGTTAGAGTACTCAGATAACTTTGTGGTAACACATTCGTTTTTCAATTTAAAGGGATAGTTCACCCAAATTACATATTGGTTTTCTTACCCTGTAAGTAGTCTATGGACAAAGTATGACAGCAATCCATGCTTTGGTTCAGTGTTCCTGGCACTGTTCCCGCATGCTAACGTTTTAGCATTTGTGGCACAAATCCCATTTAAGTTATGGGACCAATATTAACATTTTTCACGCTTCATGTCCAAATCCTCCAGAAGTATCTAAAATTGATTGTGAAGCTCAACAAAGTCACTTATAGATTATTTCAACGTGATGTCCGAAAAATGCTAATATCGGTCCCATGACTTGAATAGGATTTGTGCCACAAATGCTAAAATGTTAGCATGTGGAAACAGTGCCAGGGAAACATGCTCTAATACCTTGTCCATAGACTGCTTATAGGGTAAGGAAACCAATATGGCATTTTGTAATTTGGGTGAACTATCCCTTTAAGTAATCAGTTACTTAGCTACTTTTTTCAAATAAGTAACGAGTTACTTTTACAATATTATTTCCCTTTTTCTTTGTTGGCACAAATTAAAATCACTCCCCCAGCCTACGTTTTAAAATCACTCCCCCAGCCTACGTTCGCCGTGGTTCGCGCTCTTCCTGTTTCTGCACGAACGTTGCAGCGGGTAGCTGGCATGGTAGCTGGTAACTAGATAGCTAGCAAGATGGCAGAGACAATAGCCTTTATCATGGAATTATTGACAGTACTTTGAATTGGTAGAAGAAAAGGACAGATGTTACCCCTCGAATCTTGACTGATGCTACTTGCAGGATTCACATGCAAACACAAGATCATCGGGTTCAGGCTATTGCCCGATTTATTGTCTGGTAATAAAGTAAACAACGTAGCTAGGTGATCAAGTAAGGCTCAGTTGATAAGAAATTACATTTCTCCAGTTCTGTCTTCACAATAAACATAAAGGAAAGGGCACTACAATTACACAATGTCATCGTATAGTTTTACATAGAATCTCTCTGGCCAGTTCGTATTTGTGTGTAAAACAGTAGCCAGTTGTCCTTGTATTTGAGCCCTTTACTGTCTCGAGTTGGTTTTATATAATTTATTTTAAGTATTGTAAAGGAGATACTGCATCTGTCATTATTACTTGAGTTGGTATATCCCTGAGTTATAGATTAGCCTACGGACAGTAGGCTATGCAAGCCATTCAAAGGTAGTGTGCGTCCTCATCTGGGCATAAGAATGAATGACCAACACATGCAAGGCCTCTTCAGAAGGTTTTCTGTATTTGGTAATGCAAATGTAATGTAACTAGTTACTTTCCATAGTAAGTAACGGTGTAACATAACAAGTTTATTTTATTGCAAGTAACAAGTTACTTTTAAAAGTACTTTCCCCCAACACTGCTCTAGGATCAATCACTGTGTCTGTAGTCTAGAAGCTGACTCCAGTACAGTCTGTCATCTATTTCTCCAACCAGCTGTAACAATTGCTGATCTCTGACTGTGATTGAATAGCCTACAAGTCAATTCCCGTGAAACAATAAGTTATGCACCAAATTATCACTGTTAGCTTCACCATGGTGTTCTACAGTTAAGTAATTCCTGAAAGACTGAAAAAATACTACATGGAACAAAACTATTCCCAAAATAGTACAGAGCTGTAAACATTTAATAAAAACAGGAGAGAGAAAGCACAGGGAAAAGAGTATGCCAATAAAGTTGTCATGCATGCTGACAGCATTTTCAGGAGAAACTGCAGCACAGTTTCCATCTTGTGTATACACTAAATGGCCTGTTGTGCATCAAATTAGTACTGTGCAGCTGCTGTTTCAAGCTTTTCCTTAGAAACAGAGAGTGTTGTCTCCACATAGCAACAACACCACCATTGCTCTCACCACAGGAAACCTCAAAGAAGAAAAACTCAGTTAGTGATATCACCTTCCAGGGGCTTGCCGGATAAGGCATCAGCCTGCTTCAGTGCAGAACGAGTGTGCTCGCATACTCCCTTAAAAGACCTTCGCTTGAAAAATTAGAAAAAAGCAGCAATAGTACTGTTTGTCCATTTTGAGACACTGTAGTCAGTATACGCTTCCTCAAAGTAGTCAGAATTAATCTGAAATAACTCAAGAAATCTGTCATAAATGTTGAAGTTTTTGCCGAAGAGATCTTAGTCGTGCAATTTGACATCTAACTAAGATGTTTGGTGCAGTATTTTTCAATGAAAAAATGTGCATGAAAACGAGTCGTCTCTCGTTGAATGACAACAAATAATTTATTGAAGAATCCCTACTGTTGACTTCTGCTCTGAACTTCGGATTGCCTCCAGAAAATAAATGGTGTGCCCGAACAGCCGAAAAAACCCTCACCGAAGTCCAAAACGAACTAAAACGTCACAGAATGACATCCTAATATATGTACAAACTCTACTGAACTGTTTCGGCTGGGAAGCATGCAGACGCCTTTAGAGTGAGTCCACAACCACTCACTCACAGGCTAAACCAAACTCTCACTGCTACTGAGTGTTTTCAGAAACACTGTCTCCTTGGTAATCACACTCAACTATCCTACATCTGTTGCACAAGACATGTCATCAACCTAATATATTTCAACATTCAACCTTTTTTAAGGACCCTGAGTTCTGTGCCTCTGACAGTGAACACAAGACACTGTATTGAGAAAATGAGGGGCATATGATTTTGTTGTCATCCTGCTGGTTTAAGCATTCCAGATGAGGAAAAGAATGCTGAGACTTAACATTCCATAGCAGTGAAACCAAGATATTCTTAGTGATATGAACCTGGGACAGAAGCTATCCAGCCCTGCCTGAGTCACAACAAACACAGAGCTGCAGGACTTCTACAGTGCTTCTAGCCATTTCCCCCCTCCTTTGGTCTTATCTGGAAGACATGAAATGGCCAGCACTCAGGTCTAAGAGTTGTTTTATTTTTAGAGCTGTCAGATGAAAAGCTCACTCTGAGGACGAGCAAGAACACCCCGTGTTTCTCTCTCCAGGCAGGCAGGTGCACCACATGAGCCTACCCCTCCCCTACTGAGGACAAACAGGCAGCCCCCACCTACTTCCTTCTGTCTCTCTCTCTCTCTCTCTCTCTCTCTCTCTCTCTCTCTCTCTCTCTCTCTCTCTCTCTCTCTCTCTCTCTCTCTCTCTCTCTCTCTCTCTCTCTCTCTCTCTCTCTCTCTCTCTCTCTCTCTCTCTCTCTCTCTCTCTCTCTCTCTCTCTCTCTCTCTCTCTCTCTCTCTCTCTCTCTCTCTCTCTCTCTCTCTCTCTCTCTCTCTCTCTCTCTCTCTCTCTCTCTCTCTCTCTCTCTCTCATCTCAGGACAGTAGGTACAAAGCAAGTGATCCTCTCCCCAGTTCCTGACATCAAGCGGATAGGCCTCCTTTCACCTTTTCCATTTCTCTCCGTCTCCCTCACACTTTTCTGAAGAGCACAGGTTGAACTCTGTAGGATAATGAATGTGGTGTGGCCGTATGTGAGAGGTGATTTTTGCATGGTTCATTTATGAGATTCCCCTCTAGGCCACCACTGACAGGCTTGGTTACATTTAGCATGGCCTCTGGTTATTCCCCAGCCATCTTATGGGTGAACCAGCTCAAATGTTTTCAAACCTCAAGTCTTTCCAGTGATCTCAGCAAAACTGGACCTGAGCATTGCTAGATGACAGAGATAGCAAGCATTTTACTCTGCATGGGGAGGTTACAGTACAAGCAAATGAGCATTAAAATCAGACACGCCTTAAACTAAAAAGGACTTCCATTGATTTCAAGTTTTATGAAAGCAGATAAGACAAAACTGCTATATTATACTATGCAAGGGAAATAATGGCCATTTTCATTTAATGAAATAAATCTTAATCTTAATTAAGGCCACAATCTGAGCCAAATGGTCTTGTTGGTATTCGTCCAACATTTTTCCCTTAATTGCCTCTGAAATCCCCTTTTCTTCAAGCAGTTCTGTTATAGAACAAGTACAAAACAAACTCATTTGTTCCTGTTGTACTTTGCTCAAGCATTTAAGTATCCCATGAATTATACTCTCTGTAGAGCATGTCAGATGTAATTCAATACAACCGCTGGGCTCTAGTCTTTCTGTCTTCCACTAATTTGCTTAGAGAGCAACAGAACCAGGCTGCACTTCCTGCTGTCTATCAGTCACATCCTTTAGTGATATTAATTAACCCACTGGTCCATCCCACTGACCTACAGCACATAATTTTTGGGGGAAATGAAAATGTTAGTCTCCAGGCTCCATGTTGTAATAAATGCTGCATCTATGAACATAAAACAGGGCCAGGTTTGCATATCCTAATGTAATACCTAGAACTGGGTAGTTCCAAACCACACAGATTCAGAAGTTCTAGATATCTGCTGAGGAGGGCTTTTCTTCCAGAGAGGTTTAATAGAGATGCAATAGAAGTGGGAATGGCATGTTTAACATTGCAACCCTGATCTAAAGGCAGGAGGGGCCTTTTCCTCCACTAATGTGTGTATTGAGTCAAGCAAAGATCTGGGACCTCTTTTACAGGCACCTCCAGTTTATAGAGCTCCCTCTAATGGGCCTTCCTAACACAATACAGACCAGAATGCAGGCCATAAAAGACAGTGACCAGCCTTGCACTGTTCCTGGCACCATCACTCCAGAGCCTAATGAAACCTCTGGAGTAAATGGTTTCAAAGCTATACAACCCATCAAACACATAAGCCTACGTACAAGCACTCACCATATCGCAGGTGTAATACTGCACATGTATGTATCCAATAGCATGTTCTGTGCACGGGACAGTATGTAAACTATGCTAGTGGCATATGCAATTAAACATTCTGAAGTGACACAGAGTTGTGTAACCATCCAAAATATGTTAGCCATTTATATTCTAAACAAAGACTATTGATCGTTACACGTTGCGGGGAAAGACAAGGAAGTGTGAACACAATAATGGCTGCTGAACCTCATAGCCCGTATAGCTTATGCCTTTACCCTCAGTTAATTTCCTCGCTTTTCTCTCTCTGCAGAGGGATTCCTTGTTCCCCTCCATTAATCCTGCTCAAGTTTACTAAGCATCCAGGAGAGTATAGGGACACAGTGCAACGTGGGAGGCCAAACAACTGCCTGCCCACCCCAGGCCACTTTCACAGAGGGCCGGATTGAGAGGCAGAGACAGAGATCATCCTTAAACTAGTGCCAACTGCCAGGATTTCAGCGTCTCAGACCATTTTGGGTTGGGCTACATGTACGGTACACACCGACCGGGTATCACAAAAAACAACAACACAATGTACAGGAGAGGAAGGGTAGGAGGACATTCATACAACTGCAGGTCTGGACACAAAACAAACGTTAGTTTACTGTAACATTGTTTGCGTTAGGCTTGGGCGGAATACCGTACATACCATATACGCAGTATATGGAAATAGCCATGCGATGGTTTCAATACCGTCAATACCATAACAAATATTTATTTGAAGTTCTGCAGAGAAGAATGGGAGAAACTCCCCAAATACAGGTGTGCCAAGCTTGTAGTGTCATACCCAAGAAGACTCAAGGCTGTAATCGCTGCCAAAGGTGCTTCAACAAAGTACTGAGTAAATGGTCTGAATACTTATGTAAATGTCGTATTTCAGTTTTTAATTTTTTATAAATTAGCAAAAATGTCTAAAAACCTATTTTTGCTTTGCCATTATGGGGTATTGTGTGTAGATTGATGAGGGCAAAAAACAATTTAATCAATTTTAGAATAAGGCTGTAACATAACAAAATGTGGAAAAATTCAAGGGGTCTGAATACTTTCCGAATGCACTGTAAGTGGCTGAATTAATAAGGTGACAGGGCATCATATTGTGTTAGCTTTCTGCCGTTATTTGTACAGCTGCCACTATCTTGATTTCCTTGCGTTTTTTCTCCTCTCCATTCTCGGCTGGTCTTCTCCTCGCCCCTCTTCTCCGATCAGAACATGCAGGCCCATTACCCTAGCGACTCCGGACTCCACACAAACACAGCGTGTACACATGCTGCAACAGAGCCAGTACTGTTCTTCCTTCAGACAAGCATGCGTCAAAACTCAAATAACATTTTATTTGTCACATGCGCCGAATAGAACAGGTGTAGACCTTACCGTGAAATGCTTACTTACAAGCCCTTAACCAACAATCCAGTTCAAGAAATAGAGTTAAGAAAATATTTACTAAATATACTAAAGTAAAAAATAAAAAGTAACACAATAAATAACAATAGCGAGGCTATATACAGGGGGTACCGGTACTGAGTCAATGTGCAGGGGTACAGGTTAATTGAGGTAGTTTGTACTTGTAGGTAGGGGTAAAGTGACTATGCATAGATAATAAACAGCGAGTAGCAGCAGTGTAACATCAAAAGGGGGGGGGGGGGTCAATGTAAATTGTCCGGGTGGCCATTTGATTAATTGTTCAGCAGTCTTATGGCTTGAGGGTAGAAGCTTTTAAGGAGCCTTTTGGACCTATACTTGGCGCTCCGGTACCACTTGCCGTGCGGTAGCAGAGAGAACAGTCTATGACTTGGGTGACTGGAGTCTTTGACAATTTTTTGGGCCTTCCTCTAACACCGCCTAGTATATAGGTCCTGGATGGCAGGAAGCTTGGCCCCAGTGATGTACTGGGCCATATGCACTACCCTCTGTAGCGCCTTACGGTCGGATGCTGAGCAGTTGCCATACCAGGCAATGATGCAACTGGTCAGGATGCTCTCGATGGTGCAGCTGTATAACTTTTTGAGGATCTGGGGACCCATACCAAATCTTTTCAGTCTCCTGAGGGGGAAAAAGTGTTGTCGTGCCCTCTTCACGACTATCTTGGTGTGTTTGGACCATGATAGTTTGTTGGTGATGTGGACACCAAGGAACTTGAAACTCTCGATCCGCTCCACTACAGCCCCGTCGATGTGAATGGGGGCGTGTTCGGCCCTCCTTTTCCTGTAGTCCACGATCAGCTCCTTTGTCTTGCTCACGTTGAGGGAGAGGTTGTTGTCCTGGCACCACACTGCCAGGTCTCTGACCTCTTCCCTATAGGCTGTCTCATCGTTGTCGGTGATCAGGCCTACCACTGTTGTGTTGTCAGCAAACTTAATGATGGTGTTGGAGTCGTGCTTGGCCACACAGTCATGGGTGAACAGGGAGTACAGGAGGGGACTAAGCATGCACCCCTGAGGGGCCCCCGTGTTGAGGATCAGTGTGGCAGATGTGTTGTTGCCTACCCTTACCACCTGGGGGCGGCCCGTCAGGAAGTCCAGGATCCAGTTGCAGAGGGAGGTGTTTAGTCCCAGGGTCCCCAGCTTAGTGATGAGCTTTGTGGGCACTCTGGTGTTGAACGCTGAGCTGTAGTCAATGAACAGCATTCTCACATAGGTATCCCTTTTGTCACGGTGGGAAAGGGCAGTGTGGAGTACGATTGAGATTGCGTCATCTGTGGATCTGTTGGGGCGGTATGTGAATTGAAGTGGGTCTAGGGTTTCCGGGATGATGGTGTTGATGTGAGCCATGACCAGCCTTTCAAAGCACTTCATGGCTACAAACGTGAGTGCTAGGGGCAGTAGTCATTTAGATAGATTTGCACAATGTCTCTTGATCACATTCGCTTGTAAATCTGATTCTTCAAAGTAGCCACCCTTTGCATTGATGACAGCTTTGCATTCTCTCAACCAGCTTCACCTGGAATGCTTTTCCAACAGTCTTGAAGGAGTTCCCACATATGCTGAGCACTTGTTGGCTGCTTTTCCTTCACTTTGCGTTCCAACTCATCCCAAACCATCTCAATTGTGTTGCGGTCAGGTGACTGTGGATGTCAGGTCATCTGATGCAGCACTCCATCACTCTCCTTCTTGGTCAAATAGCCCTTACGCAGCCTGGAGGTGTGTTTTGGGTCATTGTCCTGTTGAAAAATAAATGATAGTCCCACTAAGCACAAACTAGATGGGATGGCGTATCGCTGCAGAATGCTGTGGTAGCCATGCTGGTTAAGTGTGCCTTGAATTCTAAAATAATCACTGACCGTGTCACCAGTAAAGCACCCCCACACCATCGGTGGAACCACACATGTGGAGATCATCCGTTCACCTACTCTGCGTCTCACAAAGACATGGCGGTTGGAACCAACAATCTCAAAGGACAGATTTCCACCGGTCTAATGTCAATTGCTCGTGTTTCTTGGACCAAACAAGTCTCTTCTTCTTATTGGTGTCCTTTAGTAGTGGTTTCTTTGCAGCAATTCGACCATGAAGGCCTGATTCACGCAGTCTCCTCTGAACAGTTGATGTTGAGATGTGTCTGTTACTTGAACTCCGTGAAGCATTTATTTGGGCTGCAATCTGAGGTGCAGTTAACTCTAATGAACTTATCCTCTGCAGCAGAGGTAACTCTGGGTCTTCCTTTCCTGTGGTGGTCCTCATTAGAGCCAGTTTCATCATAGCGGTTGATGGTTTTTGCGACTGCACTTGAAGAAACTTTCAAAGTTCCAAACAAACATCAGATAATCTAAAGAGAATGTAAACACTAACTAACTTGATATATACAGAACAGTGAAATAAACGAGGCGACGTGGAGGCGGTGGACTATAAATCCAGAAACTTTTCAAACAATATCCTCTCTTTACACTAAATCAACCCTGGCCAAAATACCCTCCTTCCTTCCTTCCTTCCTTCCCTCCCTCCCTCCCTCCCTCCCTCCCTCCAGTAAACTACACAGACACTACGGTCTGACCGTATAAAGGCTTTGACGAGTCTTTCTTCTAGGGAGGATCCAGAGGAAAAGCCCTAAATGGAGAGAAGGCGTTGGGTCGTCAGACTCAGCACAGGCCGTTCTCTGTGTGCCCAGCAGAACAAACTGACAGGGAATAACATTCACACAGACAGTATATGAAATGGGTTGGACAGTTCTGCGATGCCCCTAAGGAGGGGTCAGGGACTTGTTAACGCTGAGCAACGTGAGGCGACAAAGCGCCATGTCTTCTAGAGATGTCACATATAGTCTACACAATGTGCTCCCTGGTTTCCTCTTCCCTCTCTCTCCACTGAGCTCAATGTGCACTGAAATAGTACCTTATTGTTCTGTCAAGGCAACTTTTGAAGGATAGTTTAGTATGGGGGGAAATGTAACTGAATACATTAAGAGTGTTTGCTTTTCTGACAAGGGAAGGCGAAGCAATGGGAAAATGGGCAGTCGGCCAAACTTCTCTATTCAACTACTGCTAAAGTTACAGTATCTCTCCAACAATGCCTTACCTATGAAGTAATATGTTGTCAAGCAAAACATCTCCACCAAGGTTATTCACATTCTGACAAGGGGAAAGAGATATTGAATTATAGTATCTAAAAAGCAAACTATGACTCTTTCATTGAGTCAGAGTGCTGCCTAGTGATAGAATGTCCGTTTGTGAATTCTCATCCGAGTGAAGAAGTGCAACTGAAGCACCAAATTAGTCTGATGCAGAATAGAAATTACAATAACAAGCATTTTACATCTGTGTTTACAAAACGCAGCAAGATATTTCTTATGCGTTTTATATATATATTTTTGCATGAAAAACACAGAATTCTGCGTTAACTAGCAACTTAAACCTATGGGTGGTGTTATCCCCCCCTTTTCTCAGAGCAGGCAGGCCGCCGCGCTAGCGACTTCGGACTCCACACAGACACAGCGTGTGTACACATGGTGCTCCAGAGCCAATACTGTTCTTCCTTCAGACAAGCATGCGTCAAAACTTTGTTCAATGTCTCTCATTCACATTCGCTTGTAAATGTCCAAACTCACCAAAAACGATATTCGGTAGCTCCTATCTATATATGTATAACGTTATGAGCTGGATTGCCTATGTTTGCAATAAGTTTATTTTCATTTGCGCTTAGCATTTAGCTAACAGCCTTCACAGGAATTCGCTATTACTTGTGCTAATTTTGTTAGCATTCTGCTAATAGACACAATGGCCTTTATTTGTGTACTAAGCCGGTAATACCGTATATTCTGGGACGAAAGAAGGACAGTATGATAACATAAAATCTGGATACCGCCCAAACCCAGTTTAATATAACTTTCTATTGACCTTTAGATAAAGCCATGTGTGTTAAGTAAAGTAGACCAAAATACCCTCCCTCCCTCCCTCCCTCCTTCCCTCCACTAAACTACACAGACTGCCCATTTCCCCATTGTTATTGGATAATTGTCCTCAATCTCTCCATTTCTACCTGGCATACGCTATGTCCTGCTGCAAAAATACAGAGCAACATTGCAGTGCAATAACTTTGCAACATCTTAGGTATAGCCTATTGCCAAGAACGACAAAGCTAGTAACCTAAATGTTTTGGTAAACTTTAGTTCCTTTGAAGTCGGACCATTAAAGAGATGGGGTGTTTTCACAGTTGCTTGAGTCTGTTCCATTCACTGGGGATTAGGTCAGCATCAGGCCAACTGAAACATGGGTCTGTTTTCAGAGAACACCACTGTACTAGGAGATGCAAATCTCACTGACTTTGATTTCTTGTCAGAAGGAGTGCATATACCAGTGGTCACCAACCCGTCAATCGCGATCCAAGCCATTCCTAGTCGATCACCAAACATTTCTGTAAAAAAAACAATGATAAAGCTGTTGGCAGTAGGTGCACTTGATTCAGCAGCCTTAGTGCCGGAAAGGCAAAGTGTTCCCATTTTGAACCATTTCATGTGTCTGAAGGTAGAACTCTGCCTACCCGACAGGCCCAGAGTAAATCAAGTGCAGATCCAGGCCTACCCCTGGCCAATCAGATAGCTCAGATCACCGAGTCTGCACAGTTTCCTCGAGCCATAGACTGTAAAAAGAAGCCTTGAGCGCACAACAAAGTTGATACTGTGAGATTTAAAAACTTTTAAAATCATGACTAGAGAGAGACTCTGCTATTTTTATGAGTAAGTTCATGTTTAAGTTGTTATTCAGCACTGTCAACACGTTGTTCAACACGTTTATAAGCCATAAAATGTGCTACAACCAGCACTGCAGCTGCAATGAATGAGTATAGCAAAGTGTTTCGATAAGCTTGCGTTGTTATTATTAGCGGCTTGTCTCTTTTTTTTTTATAAAGCAATATTTCACTTTATCTGGACATCAGATTAACATGAGGCAGAAATAATGCAGTGCGACTTGAGTTTTGCCATCAGCTGGAAGACAGTGTCCCCTTTTCTCAGCGGAGGGACGGTGAGTCAGGTGAGAGGCAGCCTCACCGCTGCTCTTTCCCTTTGAACTGACCATCAGATACAGGCCATCAGTCCAGTAAAATGAATAAAAGCTCATTTTTATGCTCACTCAGCTGTGCCTCAAAACCAATACAACAAATGTTCTATTACAAGTGTGATCATGTACCTACAATTTTGAAATATAATTTCAAAATGGTCTGAGAAGAACAACATTGGCAGGGCAATTCAAGCATAGCCAATATGCAATGATAATGTATTGGGCCTATAGCCTACTACAAACCTCATTGCTACATAACTGTTTGTAATAGGTTAATGTTGCATAGGCGTACGTTCTTTAAGTCATGTAAAAAATAATAATCTGAGCAATAGATCTCGGCTTGCATTTTGACTCTGAGAAAGTGATCAGAGTCATAAGGTTGGTGACCACTGGCATATACTGTATGCCTTCGACTGGAAGGAAAAAAATATCACACACTATTGAGCTGTGTAGAAAATGTCTTGACTGTGCACTAATTGAATACCCCAAACAGCCTTAGCCTGATCACTGTGTAGCCTACAGACAGAACATTAACCCGCTAATTATGTTATTGATGCACTTTCATTGTACATGAGAAAATGATTATGATAAACTCTCAGTAAATATAGTATCAGGCTGTATTTTTTATTTATTTTTATTTTACCTTTATTTAACTAGGCAAGTCAGTTAAGAACACATTCTTATTTACAATGACGGCCTACACCGGCCAAACCCGGACGACGCTGGGCCAATTGTGCGCCGCCCTATGGGAGCAAACTTTCAGTCAAATGTTCTATGTAAGATTCCCATATACTACAATATTAGAAATAGGTTAAAAGGGAATATTAGAAATATATAAAAAATCACTCATGAGAATATCAGAGGAAAATAAATCTTATAACAATTCACCCAGAAACCCTTTAAGCCTAACCCAGCATTCCTTAGATAGCAACTTTAACTTTCACATCTGACCCTGCGTTAATGCCGTTTGGGCACTAATGTTAATGCCGTTAGGGTATTTCCTCCACACTTCCTCTCTGAGTTGACTTCCTTGACCTTCAACACATAAGGCATAAAAAAGTCTAAACATCTCTGCATCAGCTTCACATTACATAATTTACAAGCTGCTGCTCGAACCCTGGTTTTATTAAAAGATGGATTTCTATTTTAAATGGTCTTAGCAGCTCCACATTAGTCATTCATTAATAAGAAGGTGGAAGACGCCGTGATGACATAACCTCTGGTGTCAAATGGTAACCCCTAGAATAGTATGATATAATATCCATATTGGTTGAGTCAAAAAGATGACTACATTTGTGCAGTTAAGTCATGCTGTAATGTACAATTTTGAAAGAAAACATACCGTATGTTAACCTGAACTACACTAGTCTACACACTGAGGGAGCAGGCTCACATGGGGAAAAAGTCTGATCCTATTTAAACCCTTTACTGAGTGTGATACGAGGTTCAAGCTGTCTCAAATCTTAATATGGGAATGAGTATGATGCTGAATCCCAAACCGGTCCCTTCCCCTCAGCCCTCCATTTGCGCGTGCAGTGGAAAAATAAGAATGTGAACTATGATGAAGGCCGGTGATGAAAATGTGTCTGAGATTTGCCGGCGCCAGGGCCCAGCCTGATGATTCAATTACAATTTATGACATTGTCCGGATGGCTGGCCATATGTTTGCCATCACAGGAGTCAAACACACCTTATCCGTGGCTTTCTCCGGGGCGGGACGTTCCCACGGAACACTGGGAGTACGGACACCGTCAGAGGTGTGAAGACAGATGAAAACATGAATCGACTAAAATAATGTTACTGTGTGAATTAAACTGACATTTGGATTGTTTCAAGAGTTCATAAAGAGCTGAACATTTTGATATGTTGTATTGTCCTGTATCTGTTATGGATTTCTTTTTACTGAGTTGCTGTTTAATCTGTTCGCCGGACGGCGGTCAGTTCAAATAGGGAGCGACACAGAGGTGCGCTCCTATCATTTAGATCGAGTTGTGATGATTCGATTCGAGAATGCATGTGAGGTTGTTATGCCTTTTGTTTTATTGTTTTGGGCCAAGCAAAGTGATGGTAATTAAAAGATGGGAGTTATTGAGATCGAATCCCGCCGTAGTAAGGATAAAAAGTGTTGAGTTGTTTAATTCAGTGAGTCATTGTAAACCAATCTCCTGGTGTACGTACATTTCGTATGCTATAGTGTGTTTTTATACTTTATACTTACATATTTTGTGTATTTTGACATTGAAGACTTCTGGTATGTACTATTTTATAATTGTATTCTTATTGCATAACTGTAATACATCTGATTACATTTAAATGGATACATATGGTAGTCCTCATATTTCAGAGTAATATTCATTGAATTAGTCTTTGATCTAATGGTCTAATGGTAAATGTTATTACACTACAAACAGTTGCATCTCTGGGCTAAGGTTAACTCAATCTACACACATTCACGTGCACCTCCCCCATTTCATATGTGAACCAAAGATGAGGGAGTGAAAATGACCAAAGGGGGGCTATTTAGACCCTCCTATAGCCACTTCGACCAAGCCAGCAAGGCTGCAGGCTCCAGAGCGAAGTGCTATCCCAACAGGCACCACGATATGTTTGGCGTTTGCGCAATTTCATACTAAATAACGGAGAGGTTGTTGTTGTATTTTACCCCCAATTTCGTGGTATCCAATTGGTAGTTACAGTCTTGTCCCATCGCTGCAACTCCCGTACGGGAGAGGCGAAGGTCGAGTGTCCTCCGAAACACAGTCACTTAAATGGCTTCTCTGCCTTTCTGTAACCTACTAGACCATTTCACACAAACAAAAAACCTATCCAAGAACAGACTGAGGAAGAGTCATTGAGTAGTTTGGCAAAAAGTCAAGCAGTGCATTTAGCTGTATTATGTAAACAGTGACAGCACAGACCAAGCAAACAAGACAAATAACGGGCAAACCCACAGAGTAAACTTAGGTGAGGTCTATTTTCATCGAGCACACCGTGTAAGAGGGGATTAGGGGATCTGCATTCGGCCCACCAGCCACAACTAATTTTTATTTTATTTTATTTTTGGTCATTTAGCAGACGCTCTTATCCAGAGCGACTTACAGGAGCAATTAGGGTTAAGTGCCTTGCTCAAGGGCACATCGACAGATTTTTCACCTAGTCGGCTCGGGGATTAGAACCAGCGACCTTTCGGTTACTGGCACAACGCTCTTACCCACTAAGCTACCTGCCGCCCACCATTAACTAACAGCATTAACTAACAGCATTATCCTGCATGGAATATAAAGCCTTCAGATCATGGTGTATCACAATGTCGACATGTTGTTCTGCAGGCATATCCGCTTCAAACAGAGCTAAACACAGGTACATAACTGTACATCTGATGTGTCCGGATGTGCCTCCAGCCACATACAGTGCATTCAGGAAAGTATTCAGACCCCTTGACTTTTTCTACATTTAGTTAAGTTACAGCCTTATTCTAAAATTGTTTTTTTCCCCTCATCAATCTATACACAATACCCCATAATGACAAAGCAAAAATAGGTTTTAGACATTTTTGCTAATTTATTAAAAATAGAAAATGGAAATATTACATTTACATAAGTATTCAGACCCTTTACTCAGTACTTTGTTAAAGCACCTTTGGCAGCGATTACAGCCTCGAGTCTCGTTGGGTATGAAGCTACAAGCTTGGCAAACCTGTATTTGGGGACTTTCTCCCATTCTTCTCTGCAGATCCTCTCAAGCTCTGTCAGGTTGGATGGAGAGCGTCACTGCACAGCTATTTTCAGGTCTCTCCATATTCGATTGGGTTCAAGTCCGGGCTCTGGCTGGGCCACTCCAGGACATTCAGAGACTTGTCCCAAAGCCACTCCTGCGTAGTCTTGGCTATGTGCTTAGGGTCGTTGTCCTGTTGGAAGGTGAACCTTCGCCTCAGTCTGAGGTCCTGAGTGCTCTGGAGCAGGTTTTCATCAAGGATCTCTCTGTACTTTGCTCCGTTCATATTTCCCTCGATCCTGACTAGTCTCCCAGTTCCTGCCGATTAAAAACATTCTGCCACAACCATGCTTCACCGCAGGGATGGTGCCAGGTTTCCTCCAGACGTGACCCTTGGCATTCAGGCCAAAGAGTTCAATCTTGGTTTCATCAGACAAGAGAATCTTGTTCCTCATGGTCTGAGAGTCCTTTAGATACCTTTTGGCAAACTCTAAGCGGGCTGTCATGTGCCTTTTACTGAGGAGTGGCTTCCGTCTGGCAACTCTACCATAAACTCTACCATATATAGTCTGTGCAGTATCATTGTTTCTACATAAAGATTAGGTAGAGTGTCAGTCAGTTGTTTTGTAAAGTCTGACACTTGTGACTGTTAGGGCCGGATTACTAAATGGGCACGCAGTACCTCGACCTCCCAAAAATAATTTATTATTATCGTTTTTTGGGTTGGGTGTCCATTGAAGGTCGAGGGTCCCCAGATAGCATATTAACATGTCATAAGCAATGGTAAAATGTGTAGAATTGCAGGAAATTAGCTTTAAAACTGCAAAATTATCTCTGAGCGTCATGACACATTTATTTGAATAGCTGTTTTCCTGGAGGTAGGTGCCCCGGGGCCCCAAATGCGGAAGTCCGGCCCTGGTGACTGTGCCCCTTTACCATCTTCATGCACAGGAAATGAAACAAATCACTGTTTTAGACAACTGCATCTCTAAAGCATTATGCAATATATCCAGTCAAATGAAAGTACAGTATATACACTGCCGTAAACAGCTCTTTAAAGGGCAAATATTTTCAGCCAGTTGATCCCATGTCCCGGTTGACAGAGGTAACCTAAGGAGAGGAAACATTTAGTGTGGCCTACATTTTGTAAAAAAAAGCCCCTCAGTTGATCAGGTCTACAATCTGTCCTATATCCTTATCATTATTTAGGGGATGCAACACCATAGCTGTCACATCTCGTGACACTAAATTACAATAAAGAGTAAAATCACTCCAAGCTGCAGTAGGATGAAAAGAGCAGTTTATCGAATGGGACACATGAATCTGTTGGAACTCTGGGATGTTATCATGACAATAAATGCTCATTGGATCTATAAAATAACCCTGTGTCCTGAATTCATTCACAATATGAGGCCATTGCATTAAGATCTATGATATTGATGTACTTTGTGTAAGGCTCCCTTTAAAGCAGAATAATAAGTATTAGGGCCAGAAGGATTATGTAGCACTTAGATGGAAGATGGAAACAGGGTAAGAGAATGTAAGCAAAGGTAAACACTGTCAATTTGAATTTACAGCTGAATTCCGCTGTACAGTGAGTAGCAGGCACCTTTTGTCTATATCAAGTCTTTGCTATGATTAGAATTCACCTTAGGGTTAACATTCTAAACGATGACTGTCATTAACACTTAACAATTTTAACTACAGGGAGCTTTTTTCCAGTTTGGGAGAAGACAAAGCTTGACACCAGCAACACGGCCCTGTATAAACCAGAGAGGCCAACCTCTTAAGGATCTGACCCTTTTTTAAATTTTCACCTAAAATGACATACCCAAATCTAACTGCCTGTAGCTCAGGACCTGAAGCAAGGATATGCATATTCTTGATACCATTTGAAAGGAAACACTTTGAAGTTTGTGGAAATGTGAAATTAATGTAGGAGAATATAACACATTAGATCTGGTAAAAGATAATACAAACAAAAAAACATGCGTTTTCTATTGATTTTTTTGTTCCATCATCTTTGCAATGCAAGAGAAAGGCCACAATATAATATTGCAGTTTAGGCGCAATTTTGGCCACTAGATGGCAGCAGTGTGTATGCAAAGTTTCAGATTGATCCAGTGAAGCATTGCAATACTGGACTATTTTGTATCAAGTCTGCCCAAATGTGCCGAATTGGTCAATTTATTCATTTTCAAGTACATAACTATAGAGAACATACAAAAATGATATGGTAATACAAAATGTAAGTTTACACACTCCCAGGAATGTCATGCATGATGGATCATTAGCTTATACACTGACTTTCACACATCTAGATGGCAGGGCGGTGTGGGTGTGGAGCCAGAGACAGCAGGGGTTCAAACTGTAGAACCCAGTTCCTACATTTGAATATAAAAATGGATTTTATCAAACAAAACTATGCTATATTTTATCTCTGGGACCCTTAGGATGACAAATCAGAGCAAGATTACTGAATGTAAGTACATTATTTACCTTCATTTAACAAGAATGTAAGCTTTCTGCCCATATAAGACATGTCTATGTCCTGGAAAGTTTGCTGTTACTTACAACAGTCATGTTAATCAATTTAGCGCATGTTAGCTCAACCGTCCCGTATACGGGACACCGATCCCGTAGAGGTTAAGGACAATAGCTTGCAGTCCTAACCCTCCCCTCCCCCTTCACTGATGAGACCCAGCTAAGAAATTGGTACCCAGAATGTTTCTGTTTGGTTAGGGATAACGTTCTGTGACACACCCGGCTGAGGAACGGGAGGGATGCTCCAGTCACACTGGCTGCGGAGATGAAAATGAGTCACTGAAGTGTCATCCTGTGTGTTAATCCCTAAACACTGACCTGTATGACAGCTCACTAAATGGCAGGTGCATAACAGCAGAGCACTGTCTTGTGTATATCTAGTCTACAGCCAGCCTGCCTGCACTTTAGAGGAGTTATTTAAAACAACACAGATAACCTTATCGGTTGGAGTTAAGAGCATATTTGTAATGTAGTCATCTGGGAGAGTATAAACCACATACTGTAGACAGTGATGCCAATTTAGCAATTTTGTTGCTAGATTTAGCTACTTTTCAGACTACCCTGGCAAGTTTTTTTTCAAACAGCACCTAGCAACAAATGTAGCTACTTAAAAAAATGTATTTGGCACTTTTAGCAACTTTTGAAAAGTGACTCAAATGCTAAAATGCACGCATTTTCCCTCTAAATGACACAACAACGGTTTTCTCTGTCACACACTCAAAAGTGCATTGTGAGTGAAGTCAGCAGCAGGCGCTCAGCTTGTGCACAGGCAGCAGCAGGCCAGCCAAGCAGCACAACAACCTGGAGAGAGCTGGAGAGAGATGCCTAACATCATTATTTGAGTTAAGTTGCTTGTTCAATAAGATAGCATATATACAGTGGGGAGAACAAGTATTTGATACACTGCCGATTTTGCAGGTTTTCCTACTTACATAGCATGTAGAGGTCTGTAAATGTTATCATAGCTACACTTCAACTGTGAGAGACGGAATCTAAAACAAAAATCCAGAAAATCACATTGTATGATTTTTAAGTAATTAATTTGCATTTTATTGCATGACATAAGTATTTGATCACCTACCAACCAGTACGAATTCCGGCTCTCACAGACCTGTTAGTTTTTCTTTAAGAAGCCCTCCTGTTCTCCACTCATTACCTGTATTAACTGCACCTGTTTGAACTCGTTACCTGTATAAAAGACACCTGTCCACACACTCAATCAAACAGACTCCAACCTCTCCACAATGGCCAAGACCAGAGAGCTGTGTAAGGACATCAGGGATAAAATTGTAGACCTGCACAAGGCTGGGATGGGCTACAGGACAATAGGCAAGCAGCTTGGTGAGAAGGCAACAACTGTTGGCGCAATTATTAGAAAATGGAAGAAGTTCAAGATGACGGTCAATCACCCTCGGTCTGGGGCTCCATGCAAGATCTCACCTCGTGGGGCATCAATGATCATGAGGAAGGTGAGGAATCAGCCCAGAACTACACGGCAGGACCTGGTCAATGACCTGAAGAGAGCTGGGACCACAGTCTTAAAGAAAACCATTAGTAACACACTATGCCGTCATGGATTAAAATCCTGCAGCGCAAGCAAGGTCCCCCTGCTCAAGCCAGCGCATGTCCAGGCCCGTCTGAAGTTTGCCAATGACCATCTGGATGATCCAGAGGAGGAATGGGAGAAGGTCATGTGGTCTGATGAGACAAAAATAGAGCTTTTTGGTCTAAACTCCACTTGCCGTGTTTGGAGGAAAAAGAAGGATGAGTACAACCCCCAAAACACCATACCAACCATGAAGCATGGAGGTGGAAACATCATTCTTTGGGGATGCTTTTCTGCAAAGGGGACAGGGCGACTGCACCGTATTGAGGGGAGGATGGATGGGGCCATGTATCGCGAGATCTTGGCCAACAACCTCCTTCCCTCAGTAAGAGCATTGAAGATGGGTCGTGGCTGGGTCTTCCAGCATGACAACGACCCGAAACACACAGCCAGGGCAACTAAGGGGTGGCTCCGTAAGAAGCATCTCAAGGTCCTGGAGTGGCCTAGCCAGTCTCCAGACCTGAACCCAATAGAAAATCTTTGGAGGGAGCTGAAAGTCTGTATTGCCCAGCGACAGCCCCGAAACCTGAAGGATCTGGAGAAGGTCTGTATGGAGGAGTGGGCCAAAATCCCTGCTGCAGTGTGTGCAAACCTGGTCAAGACCTAGAGGAAACGTATGATCTCTGTAATTGCAAACAAAGGTTTCTGTACCAAATATTAAGTTCTGCTTTTCTGATGTATCAAATACTTATGTCATGCAATAAAATGCAAATTAATTTCTTAAAAATCATACAATGTGATTTTCTGGATTTTTGTTTTAGATTCCGTCTCTCACAGTTGAAGTGTACCTATGATATAAATTAAAGACCTCTACATGCTTTGCAAGTAGGAAAACTTGCAAAATCAGCAGTGTATCAAATACTTGTTCTCCCCACTGTACCTTGTTATTAGCTTGTACCTATAATTGTTGATCAGTTAGGTAGCATGTTAACTAACTACCAGTACACTGCTTAAAATAATTGTTCAGAATGTGTAGGTTTACTAGTTAATAAGAAAATAAATAAAATGTAATTGTTCAATAATGTGTAATGTGTAATTGTTCCATAATTCAATGTGTTGTGTTTAAAAATAAAAATATCTGATCATATAAAATGTGTTGTGTTTATATTACTTTTACAAATAAAAATGTGATAATAAACAAAGAAATCTAAACTAACGAATGTCAAATCATATTTGTCGCAGAGATGGCCAGTCAATTTGAGTAACGTTATTGTGTATTCTACGTAATGACACAGTTTTACGTCATTACGTAATGACGTCATCCTATGTGTGCGTGCATACTGTACGTGTGTGTCTGTGTGCGTGTGTTTTTAGTTTTGCCTACGTACGTGTGAAGAGTTCTATCTTTTTCCACTGCTAAACACCGTAAGTCAACAGCATTAGTCTACCTGACCCTGACATGTAGTCGGATAATCTGTGGGTCTTAACCTTGTGTCACCACACTCACACCATTCCAGGTAGGGGAGAAAGTCCTCATTAGCCTGAATACCTACATTAGGGAGATAAATTCGGACAAGATCCAGAAAATTACTACATTTTCCCCCAATGTTGCACTAATGCAATTCCACAAAATACACAACATGCGCAGCAGCAGATTGGCATTTTCTTTTTGATGGCACATTATCCAAATAGTTTGTCGCAAGGAAGCTTTTAGCCTATCATATTTACTTCACACAAAGTTGCCATAAATTCAAAGCACATACAGTGGTTCTTCCTTTAAAAGTTTCAAGCTTATGCCTTGACTGTTTGTGGTCGATGGTGGCAGATTGTGGTAAATTGAGTAATTCTGTCATTGCACTACACTATCACAAGGGGAAGTTAGAACGCTGATCTATCCGTAGTCTAAACTGTGGCACAAATTGACTATCTTTTCGTAAATTAATGGAGGTGTGAATGTTTCAGTACGAGAGTCTCTATTGATTGACACTGCCGGACTGCACATGAGACCCGAATGCAGTGTAGAGTTCTCATCAGAAGCCAAGCCCGGTGAGCTGAAGCCCGAGCCCAGCCCTGGTCCAACGTCACAGAAATTAAACTGTGGCACAAATTAACTATCTTTTCGTAAATTAATGAAAGTGTGAATGTTTCAGTCCGAGAGTCTCTCTTGATTGACACTGCCGGACTGCACACGAGACCCGAATGCAGTGTAGAGTTCTCATCAGAACCCAAGACCGGTGAGCTGAAGCCCGAGCTCAGGCCTGGTCCAACGTCACAGAATTTAAATGAGGCCGAACCCAAAAAAAAAGCCAGATTTCTAGAAAACAGTAGGTTATATTGATTTATTCTGGTGTTGAGAACAACACGGCAGAGGTGGGCGGCACCAGACTGAGGAGACGAGGAAACAGCCATTGGGCCTAGAAAAAGCGCAGAGAGGAAAACACCTTAGTTATGATCAACTGAATGATGAACATATTGGAATAAAGTAAGCTAATGCAATTGAAGGCATGTATCAAATTCTGGCTTATACTGAAATTCCCAAAGTCATATCCAACCATTATACTAATTTAAAGCAATAGTTGTGTGTGGTCACCTAAATTATCATTTCAGCACCGTTTCAGCACCGTTTTGACCATTTTGAAAACTGCCCCAGCAAAACTTCCCCAGCTCCTTCAAGTTGGATGGGTTCCGCTGGTGTACAGCAATCTTTAAGTCATACCACAGATTCTCAATTGGATTGAGATCTGCGCTTTGACTAGGCCATTCCAAGACATTTAGATGTTTCCCCTTAAACCACTCGAGTGTTGCTTTAGCAGTATGCTTAGGGTCATTGTCCTGCTAGAAGGTGAACCTCCGTCCAAGTCTCAAATCTCTGGAAGATTGAAACAGGTTTCCCTGTATTTAGTGCCATCCATCATTCCTTCAATTCTGACCAGTTTCCCAGTCCCTGCCGATGAAAAATATCGCCCCCAGCATGATGCTGCCACCACCATGCTTCACTGTGGGGATGGTGTTCTCGGGGTGATGAGAGGTGTTGGGTTTGCGGCAGACATAGCGTTTTCCTTTATGGCCAAAAAGCTCAATTTTAGTCTCATCTGACCAGAGTACCTTCTTCCATATGTTTGGGGAGTCTCCCACATGCCTTTTAGCGAACACCAAACGTGTTTGCTTATTTTTTTCTTGAAGCAATGGCTTTTTGCTGGCCATTTTTTGTGTATGTCCATTACATGAAAACCCAAATAGATATCCATTTAAATTACAGGTTGTAATGCAACAAAATAGGAAAAACGCCAAGGGGGATGAATACTTTTGCAAGGCACTGTATTAGATGATCAGAACATTTTGCTAGCATGTTATACAAGTCTGCTTGCTCTTCACTCGCGTAGTAACCTGTCCTACTCCTGACCAAAAACCTGTGACTTGTCCGATAATCAATAAATGTGATTTTGTTTCACTGAATCTCTGTCTGTATATTTGGTTAATTGATCTCTGGCTGGACAAGTGGAAGTGGCTCATTTATTTGTTTACTCATCTATCACTGATCAAAAACATTTAGCATGCAATAATGTAGCCTAAATCAAGTGTATTATGTATCTATTGACTCACGCAGTAGCCTTATATAGTCTTATATAGAGCCTAGGCTATTGTCCTATCGTCTCAATCCCACTGAATCCCAAAATCGCATGAAAATTCCTAACTTTATTCTGGAATCCATAGGTAGAATTATCAAAGCATGTCTTGCCTATCATGTCAAAATAGCGCTATAACATTTCCCTCGCTTCTCTGCGCTGTCTCATATTGCTGCCCATATGAGCGCTTCGGTAGAGAATATGTGATCAACAAACAGTATGAGAGTAGATATATATATTTTTCCAACAGAGTTGGTCCCCGTTACGATACCTTGATATTTAAACAATTTCCTCTCTTCATCTCCCCGTTATTCATGAGCTGATCTGCTATCTGTATTATCATCAACTCAATTTTGCCAAATAGGAGATATTCTGTCATTCGTTGGAGGTTATCTAGAAAGCTTAGCAACTTTGGTCATTTGGCTTCTGTTTGACTGCCGTTACAAAGTTTGTATGATTCGACAATACTATAGCCTACTCGGGGTGCGCTCTGTGCGTCCTGAGCGCGCTCTGTGTCGAGATAGCTTAGGCCTACTGCTGAAATGCGCTGAATTAATTGAGGAACATGATAACGCTCTGAATTTATGAACGGCCTGTTTCGCAATTCACAACAATGTCATTGGCAATCAGAGTTACTCTATCATTACTAAATATCAGTTTCACTTCTTGTGAAATCTTTACAGTGACGCAGCCAAGCCGGCAATGTGGCGCAGCGACAATCTTATTTTAGGAGAACCCTGGCATAGTGACCATATCTTGGTTTTAAATGCTTCAAATGGGATTTTTTTCAGTATTCCCAGGACTCTTGGGACTCTCGGGATAAATATTAATTATTCCCGGTATTGAAACTTGGTAGATTTCCGGGAAAATACTAATTCCTACTGTGTTGGCCTTGTTGCAGTTTGTAATGCTGCCTTAGATGTTTTCCTGAGGGCTGAGTGTGACACACACAGTGTCCATTGTGCTTATGGGTGGTGGCAGGCAGAACAAACATCAGGCGGTCTATGGGAGGCTAAGACAGTGCGCAGCTCTCTGACCTCTTTTACTGGAGTGCCCCCAGCTGCCCCATAGAAGGAGAGGAGGAGCCAGTGCAGGGTAAAGGGATCAGTGACTGCCTGCAGCTGGTAGCAGCTCCTTCAGCAGGTGGCTTGGCCTAATTACCAGGCTAGAGACGCCAACAGCATGGTTCCTCCTTCCTCAACAAGGGAAATATAATGAAGCTGCTTGGACAAGGGTATATATGCCACAAATTACAATTCAATCTTAATTGTTCTGAATCCTGAGGAAGTGGGTAAATTGATGGGGTTTGCCAAATGTGAAGCTTGTTCAATGGAGAGGGAGAGGTTGGCAGTGATCTGTAATGTGGAAAGGGTTAGATTTGGAAGTGAAATGTGGAAGTGATATCAGAATGTGGTGAGGCAAGGCCAGAATATTTTACCGTTAAGGCGTTATTGAATGAAAATAGAAAGGCCTACAGTTCATCAGCTTTTGTATCAGGTCATCTTTTTTCTCAGAGACATAGTGATTAAACATAGGCTGTTTCTCAATATGCAACAATCGTGCTCCACACTCTCCGAGTTCGTTCTCCGAGGACGCTCTCTTGAGTACGTTCTTGTGAGGACGAGTGTGGAGAACGCATAAAAATGTACATTTGAGAAGCACTGCACCCTCCCGTCCTACTGCATTACCTTTGACCAATACAGATTAAACAAGATAACTACACTGAACAAAAATATAATCGCAACATGTAAAATGTTGGTCCCATGTTTCATGAGCTGAAAAAAAGATCCCAGAAATGTTCCATACGCACAAAAAGCTTATTTCTCTGAAATGTTTTGCACAAATTAGTTTACATCCCTGTTAGTGAGCATTTCTCCTTTGCCAAGATAATCCATCCACCTGACAGGTGTGGCATATCAAGAAGCTGAATAAACAGCATGATCATTACACAGGTGCACCTTGTGCTGGGGATAATAAAAGGCCACTCTAAAATGTGCACACAACACAATACTACAGATATCTCAAGTTTCGAGGGAGCGTGCAATTGGCATGCTGACTGCAGGAATGTCCAACAGAGCTGTTGCCAGATAATTGCATGTTCATTTCTCTACCATAAGCCGCCTCCAACGTCATTTTAGATAATTTGGCAGTATGTCCAACCGGCCTCAGAACCACAGATCACGTGTAACCATGCCACCCAGGACCTCCACATCTGTCTTCTTTACCTGTGGGATCATCTGAGACCAGCCTCCCGGACAGCTGATGAAACTGTGGGTTTACACAACCGAAGGATTTCTGCACAAACTGTCCACTCACCTACTTTTTTTTTTTAAAGGTATCTGTGACCAACAGATGCATATCTTTATTCCCAGTCATGTGAAATCCATAGATTAGGGCCTAATGAATTTATTTAAATTGACTGATTTCCTTACATGAACTGTAACTCAGTAAAATCTTTTAAATTGTTGCATGTTGTGTTTATATTTTCGGTCAGTGTACATAAAGCAAACATAAGCTTGTAACTTCATAATTATCAGCTAGCTATATGTGAATCGTATTAGTCTAGCTAGCCAGCTAGTTTTACATGTAAAAAACAACATATACAAATGTTGTTATGAAAAGTAGATGGACAGCGTTAGCTACGAATTATTTGTGGGTAGCTAGCTAGCAACCAATTCTTTGTCAGTTAGCCTGCAATCACCACAAACTACAGTGGATATTTTAGGCAGGAAAACATGCCAAAGTTAACACAGTATGTATTTATTAATGTATAAAGATAAAATATTGTAGTCCGGTAACATATGAGACGTGAATGTTTTCAATACATTTTGTGGTTGCGTCATATTACGTCAACAATCCTGAAAATGTTTTGTTGAAGCTTGCATAGATGCATGTTTCGAAATATGTACAAACGGAGTACGCATCCAAGAAGTGCCCTTCGTTCTCCGTTTCGTATTCTTTGATTTGGACTCATACTCCGACCGCTGCGTGCTCTAATTTTCCTGCTCACAGCACGGTAGTATGCATATTGAGAAACACACATAGTAAACTCCTGTGAATTCATTGAAAACCTAGAGAATACAGGACACCAGCGAGAGGGACCTCCAGCCCCTGGCTATTTAATAAAGGTTGATTCAATCTAACATCTGATTGTTTGTAATAATCACTGCCTGCGCTATTGATCCAAGTCCATTTAATTAGGCAATGTTATCCTTCGCTCCACGTCAGCATTGATACAGGGATAAAGTGCTGAACATGCTACTGGGTAATCCTAGGAACCCTCAGAGCCACTACTTACAGACCACTCAATCAATGAGGCTGGGGATTTGTACTAATGCCAGGAGAGGAGAGTGAATCTGCACATTTTGAGCATCAACCACAAGGTCAACCTAACCTCAGAAAATGAACAGCTACGGTGCATCCAAAAACGGTGTGGATCTTGCGTTCTTCTAAAAATGAAGGGCCAGTTTCTGGGCTGTCATTTGTGAACACTTCCCTGTGTCACTGTGTTGTGAGCGGAGGCTCGCCTCTCAGATCAGCCTGAGCCTTCTGACAGCTGCATCCTTCCCAGCAGGCATAGGGCCAGAGCCGACAGCCGTGTCAGGGGAAAGGCTGAGCATCTCAATCTAATAGTCAGAACCAGCTAGACAAACAGGCATTTCCGTGGCAATGGCTTGCTGATGTTGTGTTTATGATCTGCCTCCTATGCCCTTGTCCCTCCCCCCCTGACCGAACCAAAAAAAATCCCCTTTTTAATCAGCGGTGACAGGGTCTGACCCAGATTGCCTTGAAAAGGTTGCATGATGACGGGTTTACTGAGGCCACAGGGATTGGAGATAGAGAGGGAGATGATGAGGTTATGATGACCAGCCTCTGCCTAGCCCAACACACATCCACTCTACCTTCCCTAAGCATTTAGACAAACAGATAGCCCAGGCTATAAAGTAACAGGGCTCAGAGTGGTAGAGGAGGGGTCAGGCAGGAGAGGGGTGGGGTAGTTTGGGAGGGGCAGTCTCTCTGGATGGGCAGTGTACCAGGCCACTGGCCCTACTCTCCAGTGCTGCAGATGGCGGGCTGTACTGTACAGTGAGTGATATGTTGAGAGGCAGGCCACGGGTGGCAGGCAGCACACTGCTCTGGTTTTACCGTGTTAAGGCCTCCCTCTGGGGCTCTGGGCCTCGTCTGTTATCCAACACTGACCCACTTCATCCAGAGGTTTGACCTATTTTGAGGCTTCCAAACTCAACCTCCACATCCCTCTCTGGTGAGCCCAACTGGAAGGAGCGGATGCACGGTGCTCATCTGGCTAGCCCAGCACCCGTGAGCCACACTGCAGCTTCTAGGCTGGGTAATGTGCTCAAGAATTCTTTGAGGTCCACACTCTCCAAAGCAGAGATAAGCCACGGCACATGGGCAGTTAACTGTAACACTTCCTGGTTAACTAGACTCTGATAGGAGCATTAGCAAGAACTACGAGAGAGATGACAGTATCTGGCACACAGACAACTCTTTAGAGCATCATTCTAAGGCCTGATAAAGGACCTGCTCAGCTTTTAGATACATAGCTATAAACATTGGCGATAATGGTGCTGTGTTATATTGACATCAATAAAGATACAGTAACATATTATAATAAAGAAACCATATAGCTCTTATCCCTCACCTTTAGCTAAAGTTTGCACACTGAGACATCACTGCTTGAGTGACAAGTTTATGCCCTCATTTGTCATTTATTCAGGTCCACTCAGAAAGTATAGCCTTCACGCAATGTGGTGTCACATCGGGGTCAACAGCCAAAAGCAGGTTCATACAGCGGAAACAGGCCTTACTAATGTAGCTCATCCTTAATCTCATACAGAATCTGTGTATTAACAAGTACACAGCAATACTGTGTCCAGATGCCCAAACAGCACACAAAGAAATGTAGTGACACCATCTGACGTTTAACTACGAGCAGCCAAACCAGACACATAACAACAGAATTGTGCCATGGACAGCAGTAATGACTGGCTGGTATAACCATAGTGTTGGACAACTGAAGGATAACATGAGGAAGGCCCAAATGGAAGCTGCTACAAACTACATGAGCCTGTTCCTGCTTCACTGATACAGGGCACAGGAGATGACTCACTAGCACTGCATGGCATTTGTTTTGCTTCATCAGCAGACAGCATTGATAAATGCTATCATTAAGTTTAAATAACGACAGCAGATTCAACTAATGATAATGACGTTATCCGCCCAGTATAATTTTATGATGACTCTTAATAATGGCTATCACTTATCAATCACTGTAGTACAGGTTGTAATTTACCAGACTGTGTGCTCTTTTGGGTACAAGGTCTCCTGCGTCTAATTGTCTTAAACACATTATTTTACATTTAAGTCTGCATTATGTGATTTCTTTCCATGATTAGATTTTCCAATGCATGTGTATTACTATTTCTCAGCACTCTCCAGACATGCTAGCTTGTTGTTGAGCAGTTAGATCAAATTGGCATGGCTCAGTAAGACCACTGTGCTCTGACAACTGGTGTGTATCTACTATAGCGGTGCCTCTGAACCATCCAGGGAGTTATGCAGCTATGCAGGTGATGCCAGGCCTGCTGTCAGGCTAGTAGAGGGGCAGGTCCACACAACACAATGATGAAGAGAACTTCTCTGCTGCCTGTTGATGAATCCATGCTTTTTATTGTCTTGAAATAAAACAAACTGGTGTTGCTAGGGCACACTCAGCATGGAGTTTATCGCAGAGATGGAAAAACCCATTTAGAATCTAATCCTTCAAGATGACATTACAGCGCTGAGTTTAAGTATCTTATAAACACGCCTTGCTGAAGCCACTGTTTGGAGTCGGAACATTTTTGCAGAATGTTGACAGGTCTCTCGAGGACCTATGCCACTGCAACAACCACAGCAGACTCCTTACAGAACCAAAGCTGAAGTGACATTTGTAACAGAGCTAACATAGGTTGATGTATGGTAAAATGTAGTTGATGTTGATATTGTAAATACGGTGGAAATTATCTCGTGAAGTGACTTGATATCTCAGGAGAATATCTGTTTACTCTTTAAATAAGAACGTGTTAAATTAAACAAAAACCTGTCTTGTCTTCATAATGTTCATCATACAGTATGTTAACGTGTCCTTTTTTGTCACGGTCGTTTACGAACGAGACGGACCAAGGCGCAGCGTGATAAGCATACATGTTTATTAACGAATAACCAACACGACAAAAACAACAAACGAAACGTGAAGTCCAAGGTAGACAAATAACATACCTCACACGGAAGAAGATCCCACAACTAACTCGTGCCAAAAGGCTGCCTAAGTATGGTCCCCAATCAGAGACAACGAGCGACAGCTGTCTCTGATTGGGAACCACACAGGCCAACATAGATCTAGAATACTAGAATCTAACATAGAACAAACCCAACACAGAAAATACACACCCTGACTCAACAAATACAAGTCCCTTGAGTCAGGGCGTGACATTTTTTCTCTTTGGGCATGTCTTGAAGTGACTCATCCCAGGACGATTTGAAGTAAAGGTCTTGAGTTTTAGTTTCAGAAACTGTAATGTAAGGGGCTACTGTGGGAGTGTCTGCCAGTAAGCACATGCAAATTGCTTTAGGCTGCAAAAATTATCAGGTAAGAATAGCATATTTGTGGCTTTCCACAGTAGGCACTTGTCTCCGGCCATATTAAAAAAAGAAGGACCTTTGTGTGTTCCCCCTCAGTAGCTAGTCTGTCATATATAGTTTGGATTGACTTTGTGGCAGAGCCCAGGGACTGTGTGTATGTGCGGGTGTGAGTGTCTCTGTGTGTGTGTGTGTGCACTACCTGTGCCTGCACAGTTTTGTGTTGGCCAGGGAGAGACTGGAGTACTTTATACGCTGGAACAGACAGAGCATTCTTCCCCTCTCCTGCTCTGCTCTGCTGGGGCCTCAGACTGCTGCCGTCGGTACATGAAGCCTCAAACGTCAAAGTTTAACACCAGAGTGCCGATAAATGGAATTGCATTTCAAAAGGCCACATCTCTGATAGATGCTTCTATTCGAATCTTCTTTCACTATTCCTATCTTTATCAATGACAATGCATGAAGCATTCATTTAAAAAGACAAGATAGAAAAGATCCAAGCATGTTCATCCTATTATGGCATCCCCTCACATCTAGGAAAACATTTCTGAAACCTGGGAAGTTAATATGATATTAAATTAGCTGATGCAGAGCACTAATAACACTTTTCCAATCATCAAACAACCATCTGTGTCAGACCCCAGATCCTAGAAATACAGCCTTTTTCAATAGTGGCAAAAAGCACATCAATAATTGAGCCCATCATAACCACTTTATACATTGACACTGAATAAACAAATGTGATCCTTTCCATCTGCATATAGGTCCTCTCGTGTTACAGGAGACTACCCAGACTGGAAAAAGCCTCAAAAGCAGTAAGAGGTGGATGGGTAGGGTTAAGGCCTAATGCTTTTTGGAGGGAGCGTCATTGCTAAACCACTATACATGTATCTGCAGTATGTTTTTGCAACCCAAGGCCCTGTGGGAAGAGCCATAATTAAAACTAGATGGTGAAAGAGCAGTGGGAACGGAGGGAGATCCTGTTGACTCTAACTCTCTAATCATATTTGCTTCCTTTGGCCCAACTGAGTGCCTACGTCTAGACATGGAAAACAAGAAAATCTCGTAAAACACAGTGTTTATCCGCAGCACCAAGTCGTGATGGAAGCAATTTCACCCCTTCCTAGACTAATCCTTTCAACCCTTAGTATTCCATTTGAGGAAAATAATACAATGTTCAGTGCTCAACATGACTGCATCCACAAGTTCAACAGTGACAGATCCCAAAACTGAAAGTAAAACCAACTGGATCAGCAGTGGCCAGACTTAAAGCAGGCCTACTTCTCCTGAAAAGTCAGTCAGTTTGAGAACCCTCTGTAAGTGCTGCTATATAAAAAATGCCAACATCGTTTGAATCCGTTTTATCTGCTGATTAGTACTATAAGTCCTGCTTTGTAAACAGTGTGGTGGCAGGGAGAGACAGCCCCAGTCCTTCTGCCCAGGCCAGCCCAGCCCTGTCTCCGAGTCAGTAGGAGTTGTTTTTCACATGTGGTATGCATGTGCAGTCGGGCTGCTCAGACCCACCTCATGGCTGGCTGGTTGGCATTCCTGCCTCACTCTGTAATTATGGCTTCACTCCTACAGACCACTGCTCTGCTGCTCTCTTCTCCACAGCCCACTCTCACATTTACACAGGCTAGGCCTTCCACTGATGTCATACTGCCATTACCTGAACAGTTTATACCATTGGCTATTTAGATTTTAGTCATTTAGCAGACGCTCTTATCCAGAGCAACTTACAGTTAGTGAGTGCATACATTTTTCATACTGGCCCCCCGTGGGAATAGAACCCACAACCCTGGTGTTGCAAGCGCCATGCTCTACCAACTGAGCTACAGGAGGGCCATTTACAATAATATATTATGCATGTTACAGGTGGCGTCTGCCATCATCATCACATCACCATCAACAACAAAAGCTTGTGATGATGATAATTTAGAAATTAACATATCACAGCAGAACATAAATCTGAGCAGAGACTTCTACCAATGGTGTGATAGTAGTAGTATATTAGTCTAATCACCACAGTTTCACCTCACACCCTGGGTCTCACTGCACTATACAATGAGGCGAGGCGTTACTGTGAGCTGCAGATGAATATTCATGCCTCCTGACACATTGATGTACAGTATGAACCTGATTGTGTCAGAGTGAGAACACAGTGATCCCTTTCACAAGCAGTTTTCTTTAACATGTTCAAATAGCGCATACGTCTTCATCACCTGTCACAAGGATCATATTGTATACTGTAGTTCTGCTCTCTATTTCTGACTGCCTATAGGTCAACTATCACTTCTTCCTCCTCTGTCAACCGTTTATGCCATTTAAATGCACTGCACTGCTCCATCCATTTCATGGACAGTATGTGAGGCTGTTATTTCAGGATATGCTTACAGCAGTAATGCATAGGAGTCAAATCTCCCATAGCGGGCATGTAGTGGAATTGTTCAGGCCGGACAGACGAAAAACAGACAGACAGACCCCTTACGGAAAAATCACATGAATTTCACGTGAAGTGTTCCAAAAACACTTATTTACATGATTTCACATGTGAAATTTCACGTGAAATCATGTGATTTTTCTGTAAGGGACAGACTGATGGCGGACTAGGAGGCTAAAGGGTAATCACTATGCTGACAGTGTCTGTTTTAGTCATTAAACATACAGAATCAATTAGGCTACCATAACACCAGCTATTAACCTTCATATCATGGGCCTTTGGGATGTATTAAGCCCATTTAAAACAACATATTCAGCCTCCCCAGGCAGGTACAGTATGTTGGGGTGATTTTTCTTTAGTAATGTATCTATGGGTGTGTTTGTTCTGCATTGATCAAAAATAATATATTTCTGTATGTGAAAATACAGAAGTATCTATTTCAGCTTTTTGAGACTGGTGATTACCAGGCAGTGAAAGTCAATGCTGTCATGCTGAATCAGGAGTGTCTCGCAAAAGTGTTAGAAAAATATTTAGCAGAGGAAAAATACTGCAAAACACAACTTAAGTACAACTTTAATAATAATAATAATAATATGCCATTTAGCAGACGCTTTTATCCAAAGCGACTTACAGTCATGCGTGCATACATTTTTTTATGTATGGGTGGTCCCGGGGATCGAACCCACTACCTTGGCGTTACAAGCGCCGTGCTCTACCAGCTGAGCTACAGAGGACCACTTTATCTGATTACTGTAACAATGTGTACGTTCCCAGCGGATAATGTTTCATGAATAATCACACAATACATTCATAGCCACAGTAGGATGTTTGGGGGTGCTGCGATTATGTTTTGAGTTTTTTTTTTTTTGGGGGGCTATATATGCCCCCTGTACAGACAGCTATATCGGTCCGCTAATACAGGAATAGTAAAGGCCCAGTGCACTTCTTTTGTGGAAAAAAAATTATCTCTCAAAAATACATACACTACCGTTCAAAAGTTTGGGGTCACTTAGAAATGTCCTTGTTTTCGAAAGAAAAGCAATATTTCTGTCCATTAAAATAACATAAAATTGATCAGAAATACAGTGTAGATATTGTTAATGTTGTAAATGGCTATTGTAGCTGGAAACGGCTGATTTTTTATGGAATATCTACATAGGCGTACAGAGGCCCATTATCAGCAACCATCAGTCCTGTGTTCCAATGGCACGTTGTGTTTGCTTCTCTACCTTCTAGGCAGAGTTGCAAAGAAAAAGCCATATCTCAGACTGCCCATCTTAATATTTTCTTTTTATTGGCCAGTCTGAGATATGGCTTTTTCTTTGCAACTCTGCCTAGAAGGTCAGCATCCCGGAGTCGCCTCCTCACTGTTGACGTTGAGACTGGTGTTTCACGGGTACTATTTAATGAAGCTGCCAGTTGAGGACCTGTGAGGCGTCTGTTTCTCAAACTAGACACGCTAATGTATTTGTCCTCTTGCTCAGTTGTGTACAGGGGCCTCCCACTCCTCTTTCTATTCTGGTTAGAGCCAGTTTGCGCTGTTCTGTGAAGGGAGTAGTACACAGCGTTGTACGAGATCTTCAGTTTCTTGGCAATTTCTCACATGGAATAGTCTTCATTTATCAGAACAAGAATAGATTGACGTGTTTCAGAAGAAAGTTATTTGTTTCTGGCCATTTTGAGCCTGTAATCGAACCCACAATTGCTGATGCTCCAGATACTCAACTAGTCTCAAGAAGGCCAGTTTTATTGCTTCTTTAATCAGCACAACTGTTTTCAACTGTGCTAACATAATTACAAAAGGGTTTTCTAATGATCAATTAGCCTTTTAAAATGATAAACTTGGATTAGCAAACACAACGTGCCATTGGAACACAGGACTGATGGTTGCTGATAATGGGCCTATGTACGCCTATTTAGATATTCCATAAAAAATCAGCTGTTTCCAGCTACAATAGCCATTTACAACATTAACAATGTCTACACTGTATTTCTGATCAATTTTATGTTATTTTAATGGACAAAAAAATTGCTTTTCTTTCGAAAACAATGACATTTCTAAGTGACCCCAAACTTTTGAACGGTAGTGTATATATTCTGATTTTTCATGGGGGTGCTGCAGCAAATAATAGAGAGATTCAGACAATCTCCTCCATTCATGCTGTTACAAGCACATGACATGCCCGCAGCATGGGGATTAGGACGATCAACTGAGCACATGCTCCCAACTCAATACCACATTGTTCTCTAATGCTCACCGTTTGTTTTCCTCCAACTCTCATTGCAGCTTATGAGGAGAACCGCACCAAATCTCCCTCTATGCCTGCCTAACTTTAATCAGTCCACTTCCTACTGTACAGTGCTAACAAGGCGCTGCAGTTGTGACTTACGTCAAAGCTGTTCTGTGCTTGTTTGTTTCTGTCGCTTCTAGACAAAGCAGAGCACACTAAGAAAAATAGCTAGGACTAAGAATGAAAGTTGGGGAGGTATATGCTGTTGGCCTGAGATCATACAAGACACTGAAGGCCTTTGGCTTGAGTTTGACCAACACATCAGTGTTACACTAACAAATGTCATCCCCATTACTAATGTTGTGAATGTATCAGGATGGACCTTGTCTCCCCAAAAAAAAGAAGAAAGAGCACATGTTGCAGGGAAATGTCCAATTACCCCTCAAGGATGTATCTTTGTCACCTTGACAACTGTAGGTCTTTAAAGCGAGTTGCAATCATAAACATGATTTTTGCTTCATCTCGACTTGTGAGATGACTGTGAATTCCTATATCCTAATCCTATAGCAGCAGATTTTAACCAGCAGCCAGCATTTAGCCTAAAGGCTGTGATGTCATGTAACATGCCCTGTTTTCGCCCTTCAGCCAATCAGAATAAATATTTAACAAAGCTATGGTGTGTAAACACACAAACACAGCAACACAGTCATGACGAGGGCACGACAACGCCTCTTCCCCCTTAGGAGGCTGAAAAGATTTTACATGGGCCCTCAGATCCTCAAAAAGTTATACAGCTGCACTATCAAGATCATTTTGACTGGCTGCATCACCTCTTGGTATGGCAACTGCTTGGTATCCGACCGCAAGACATTACAGAGGGTAGTGCGTACGTCCCAGTACATCACTGGGGCCAAGTTCCCTGCCATCCAGGATCTCTATACCAGGCGGTGTCTACGACTCCATTGACCTCTTTTTTTTTTGCACTGACATGCTTGCACTGGCTCTACCCACACACTCACACTGACACTCCAAGACACACTACATATGCTCACACACACATGCATATTGACGCCATACACACACACTCACAGATAGACACACTTTCACATACGCTGCTGCTACTATGTTTATTATCTATCCTGATTGCCTAGTCACTTTTACCCATTTTACATTACATTTTAGTCATTTAGCAGACGCTCTTATCCAGAGTGACTTACAGTTAGTGCATACATTACTTAAAAAAAAAAATTATATATATATATTTTTTTGTTTGTTTGTTTTTTCATAACCCCCGAACTGAGCTACATCCCCTGCCGGCCATTCCCTCCCCTACCCTAGACGACGCTGGGCCAATTGTGCGCCGCCCCATGGGTCTTCCGGTCACGGCCGGCTACGACAGAACCTGGATTCGAACCAGGATCTCTAGGGGCACAGCTAGCACTGCGATGCAGTGCCTTAGACCACTGCGCCACTCAGGAGTACCCCTACCTACATGTACATATTACCTCAGCTACCTCCTACCCCTGCACATTGACTCGGTACCGGTACTCCTTGTATTTAGCCTCATTATTGTTATTTTATTGTGTTACTATTTCCTTTTTTTGTCTTATTATATTATTATTTATTTTTTACTTTTTAATTCTGCATTGTTGGGAAAGGGCTCGTAAGTAAGCATTTCACAGTAAAGTCCACACCTGTTGTATTCGACGCATGTGACAAATACAATTTGATTTGATTTCATTGTGGTTATACAAGGGGGGCTCATGACACACATATACTGAATGCTCAATGTGCAAGGTAGAACAACATTAGTGTGTTGTCAATACATTGGCCTTTACAATCAGCAGAGCAAATACATCAAAGCCAGACAACCCCTAATTTTGAGATGTTTGTTGGGATGACTGACCACAGTATATCTTACCAAACATCAGTGAAATATATTCAAATATGCAGTAAGGCACTGCAAAGAGACAGTATCCTTACAGTACATTTGCACACAATCATCTGCTATTGAAGGTTAGCTCATAAAGTGCTTTGAATGCACTGTTAAACCTTGAAAAGCCACGTCAGCAGTTGGTCAAATGCCTGTGTGAGAGCGCAAGCCAGCTGAGTGGAGACATTTTGCACTTTTATGCTCCTGTTTCATCCCAGGCATCAGCACTTGACTGTGACTCCAGCACAAACGTAACGGAGATAATAAACCCCTCACAGATCTGCTCACCTGGCAGTCACATGGGCCAGATTGTGCTTGGGGACAAAAGAAAGACTGAGCACAACACAGAGAATACATTCATGCTGTATTGACTCAGAGGCAGGGCTGTGTACACACTGCACCTTCCGGCAGTGATCAGCAGACAAACACAACCACTGTTTGTCCTTCCACCATACAGATGGGCCAATTTGGGTAGTCTTATGAACCTCTTGGCACTGGAACAAATAGATTTTGAAATGCTAGTGTGATAACAATCTCCTTCTCTTAAATATTATTTCAATATATAATATAATAGCTAAATGCCATATAGCAGACGCTTCTAGCCAAAGCGACTTACAGTTATGGTCTTGGGAATCAAACCCACTTTCCTGGCATTGCAAGAGCCATGCTCTCACAGCTGAGCTACAGAGTAGCACACTCAAATACAGAAAAAAAGAGCACATATTGCAGTGAAATGTCTTTTTTTTTTTACATTTTAGTCATTTAGCAGACGCTCTTATCCAGAGCGACTTACAGTTAGTGAGTGCATACATTTTCATACTAGCCCCCCGTGGGAAACGAACCCACAACCCTGGCATTGCAAGTGCCATGCTCTACCAACTGAGCTACAGGGGAATTATCCCTCAAAATGTCTCTGTCACCTTGACAAAATCTCATCGTGTCATTGTGATCCTCCATTTCTATTAACTGAAGGTTAAATAGAAATGGAGGATCACAATGACACAATGAGATCCTTCCCTCCTGAACCTTCATTAAACTCTATGGTCCACCTTTTATGTTTTATTTCCTAATTAAAATGACGTGTGAAGTGGAGTCTGCGTGTAGTAAATCTGGTCTATAGTGTATTAACGTATCCCTGTAGTGTAGTAACGTATCCCCATAGTGTATTAATGCATCTAACTAACTTACCTATATACAGAGAGGAGTCTTTCCTCTTCACATGGTCATCTATGTAGGACACGCCCAAGGGCTGAACTGGGGTGGCTCCAATCCCCAGCAGCATCTGGGCCCCAATCAGCAGCAGGTACATCATGTTGGTGTTTGCCTTGTTGGAACACAACTCCTCTATATACTGCCCACCATTCCTGGTACTGTTGGCACACCCATTCCTGCCCACCTCAGTCCTCCATGTCTGCCCTGGCTTGACCTCGTATTGGTTGGTTAGAAACTCTGGCAGTGCTGACAGAAGAGCTCCTAGCGCCATGACGATACCCCCACAGCCAATCAACCTTGGCCGGTTGGCTTTGGCCCCGAAGTAGCTGACGAATAGGATAAGAGCCAGGTTGCCAATCTCAAAGCTGCTGGCGATCACACCCACATCGGCACTTTGGAGGTTGAATCGTCGCTCCAGGGTGGTCAGGACACTCACCTGAGAAAGCAACAGCAGAGGAAATATGTTGCTCATAAACGGCAATCATAACTAACTTCTCATAACTGATTAACTTCGTAAATGACAGGGTATTATCATTACGAGGCTGAAATATTACCAGGCTTAAAGCCTAATTGTTTTCACACTAGCTGAGAAGTATGTAATTGGAACATCGGGGAAAACACCTACCTTACAAATAGCAATTCAATAAATACGGCATGGATCATGGTTACAGTTTTTGGTATAGTGAATCACATCTCAGATGCATGCAGTACTTTACAATTGCCATTGAAAACCAAGTAACCAAGACTGTAGGCCTAAACATTGAGAAAAATAAAATAATTTGTCCTACATTCTGAATTAAGGTTAAGTGACATACAGTGAGGGAAAAAAGTATTTGATCCCCTGCTGATTTTGTACGTTTGCCCACTGACAAAGACATGATCAGTCTATAATTTTAATGGTAGGTTTATTTGAACAGTGAGAGACAGAATAACATTAAAAAAATCAAGAAAAATGCATGTCAAAAATTTTATAAATTGATTTGCATTTTAATGAGGGAAATAAGTATTTGACCCCTCTGCAAAACATGACTTAGTACTTGGTGGCAAAACCCTTGGTTGGCAATCACAGAGGTCAGACGTTTCTTGTAGTTGGCCACCAGGTATGCACACATCTCAGGAGGGATTTTGTCCCACTCCTCTTTGCAGATCTTCTCCAAGCTATTAAGGTTTTGAGGCTGACGTTTGGCAACTCGAACCTTCATCTCCCTCCACAGATTTTCTATGGGATTAAGGTCTGGAGACTGGCTAGGCCACTCCAGCACCTTAATGTGCTTCTTCTTGAGCCACTCATTTGTTGCCTTGGCCGTGTGTTTTGGGTCATTGTCATGCTGGAATACCCATCCACGACCCATTTTCAATGCTCGGGCTGAGGGAAGGCGGTTCTCATCCAAGATTTGACGGTACATGGCCCCGTCCATCGTCCCTTTGATGCGGTGAAGTTGTCCTGTCCCCTTAGCAGAAAAACACCCCCAAAGCATAATGTTTCCACCTACATGTTTGACGGTGGGGATGGTGTTCTTAGGATCATAGGCAGCATTCCTCCTCCTCCAAACACGGCGAGTTGAGTTGATGGCAAAGAGCTCGATTTTGGTCTCATCTGACCACAACACTTTCACCCAGTTCTCCTCTGAATCATTCAGATGTTCACTGGCAAACTTCAGACGGGCCTGTATATGTGCTTTCTTGAGCAGGGGGACCTTGCGGGCGCTGCAGGATTTCAGTCCTTCACGGCGTAGTGTGTTACCAATTGTTTTCTTGGTGACTATGGTCCCAGCTGCCTTGAGATCATTGACAAGATCCTCCCGTGTAGTTCTGGGCTGATTCCTCACCGTTCTCATGATCATTGCAACTCCACAAGGTGAGATCTTGCATGGAGCCCCAGGCCGAGGGAGATTGACAGTTATTTTGTGTTTCTTCCATTTGCGATTAATCGCACCAACTGTTGTCACCTTCTCACCAAGCTGCTTGGCGATGGTCTTGTAGCCCATTCCAGCCTTGTGTAGATCTACAATCTTGTCCCTGACATCCTTGGAGAGCTCTTTGGTCTTGGCCATGGTGGAGAGTTTGGAATCTGATTGATTGCTTCTGTGGACAGGTGTCTTATATAAAGGTAACAAACTGAGATTAGGAGCACTCCCTTTAAGAGTGTGCTCCTAATCTCAGCTCGTTACCCATATAAAAGACACCTGGGACCCAGAAATCTTTCTTATTGAGAGAGGGTCAAATACTTATTTCCCTCATTAAAATGCAAAACAATTTATAACATTTTTGACATGCGTTTTCTGGATTTTTTTGTTGTTATTCTGTCTCTCACTGTTCAAATAAACCTACCATTCAAATTATAGACTGATCATGTCTTTGTCAGTGGACAAATATACAAAATCAGCAGGGGATCAAATACTTTTTTCCCTCACTGTATCATTTTGGTTATTACAGAACAAACAACTTAATATAAGACAAATGACATGTTTCTATACTAAACATCTCTGAAAGATGTGATTCTCCCAAATGAAATACAAAAGAATTACATAAAACACTAGATATTGGAATTATAAGGATTAACGTGCCAAAGGGTTTCCAAATGTCGGGTATATGCAAATGAGAGAAGAAATTAGATATTGTTTGCACACTGGAATTTTGAATCAAGTTGCACGCACACCGCAAGAGAGTTTAGAGAAATATAACATGGCTATGAAAATACCATGTTATTGAGGTTGTGCCCTTTTAAATAATCCCTTTCCTTTGGATATACTGACTCACAGTGAGACCTCTTTCAGATGTTTCTCATTGAACTCTGAGTAAAATCCCCTCTCTGCCAAGATCCAGCCCTGTTTTTGATTAGCTGGGCAATGCATCACTTACTCCCATTGCTTTATTGAAAGTGCATTCTCCCCAAACGCACGCTCTCTCTCTCTCTCTCTCTCTCTCTCTCTCTCTCTGAGTTAATGGTGCAGCATTTAACGCAGGTGAAAGATAAGAGCATAACACTGTCTCTAGATAGAAGTTGGGGGCAGCAGGGGATTTTGTCTCCCGTCTGCCATTGTTGGTAAAATACATGGAAGTCAGACATTATGGAATGCATTTCAGTTCATCAGATAGGATCCTAACTAAGTATAATGATCCTAACTACGTATAATGATTAAATTGATCTCCACACAACTTGAATGTTAAAGACCAACTTCACACAGGCTCAGGAGGACAGTACATTGTTTGATAGCAATGACCTTGGTAAATCTGGCCAGTCTTCTATTTTTGGGACAGGAATGTGGTCTAAGCCCAGCTATCTGCACCGGTTGCCTCCTAGTTGGTGATATTGAACACCCACAACTAATAGGGAAGAAAGATTCTTAAAGAACCCAAGACCAACCACCCACACCTTTTTATCAACACTGTACAGGCTACAATGATGCATGGGAACACCAAGGCCAGACTGAAACAGAAATGCATGGAATACACACAAATGCTCTACCATAAAGAAGAGGGAAAATTACCCAAAAGCCCCGTTTCCATTGGCTATTTGAAGTCAACCCCGGTTGGGCTGGCCTTGGTGGTAAAGCTCAAATTGGGTTTCCACTGCCTCCAGAAATTAAAAATGATGTAATGTTTCTAGTTAGCCATGGCTGTGCAGTTGGTTCTCTAATGTTGCTAGCTAGCTATCAAGATGTTGAATAATTTTATTCACCCTCACCATGCTGTAACTAACATTACCCCATAATCCTGCCACTGCCAGCCAGACTCAGAGCCATGTAGTTAGCAAAGATTTTTAGCTTGCTAACGTTAGCTCGCTAGCTAGCTAAATGGTTAGCTTTGTCGCTAGCATAACAGGCTAGCTAGCTAGCTTAATTCCTACCTTGCTTGCCATGGCATTGACTATTGGCTAGCTAACCAAGCAAACCAGACGACAGGTTTGATATGATGTCGCTAGCTAGCTTTCACGACCTGGCCAGCTAAAATTCCTGCTAGCTAATGTTAGCTAGCTAGCTAGCTAGCTTTTATCAAGTCTGATTTACTAGCTAACGTTAGGTAGCTAGCATTCGAGGGCTGACTGTTCTCATAAAAGTTTATTGTGTAGTGCAAAAATGAATGAAGGATCCAGCTATGGTGATAATTTGTGTAATGTCTGACTAATGCAGTACTGCTTGTCCATGTGCTAGTTAACAGCAACAAGCCCAGATGAGCTAGCTAAACGTGGTGTCAGCATCCAGTAGTGATCAGCTGGTGGTTGCATAGTAACAGCGTCACTAACCCGAATTCTAATCGAGCTGGCACCTGTTGTGAAAATGGTCTGCGCTGGCCCGGGTTTCCCCTGACTGGGCTCTAATTTGAGAATTCCATTCGAGCCATCTCGAATTTGGCCCTAATTTTAAGTGCCAGTGGAAACGGGCCTTTACTCTGCAGGAAGTATAATAGGCTGCCCCTTCTCAAAGGAGTGGATCCTCAGATGTATCACATTTTGCATGCAGCATCCTCTTCTCCCTTCAAATGAAATTGGTGAGTATTTTCTAGAGTTCATAAAAAATTATGTGGGTTTCAATGTCTGGGAACCAACTGCTGAGCCATATCCCACCTGTCACATTTTCAGATGTGTCCCAAAATGTCCTTGAAAGGGCATGGTCCTGTTCCATTCCCAGAGTGATGTCCAACAGGCTAACATGCTAAATTAAACTCCTCTGAGGAGCCGTGGGGACAGGAAAATAACAGCTAATGTAAAGAAGGATGCCATTGCCAGTAGGAAAAATTATATTCGCTCTGTGACTTTACAAAGTGACTTAAATTACTTTAAATGGCAGGTGTGACTGAGAAATAACTATACTAATACAACTACCTACACTTTGATTACATTTGAACACGACCACAGGTTGATCAATGTAGTGATTTCAGTCATCCTATGTACAAGGCCTATCATTATACAATGGTTTATGCTCTTAAAACTACAGCTCAGCAATAGGGATGCTATGTGTGTATGTGTCTCCAAAATGGGCTTGCAGCCTCATCTGAGTTTCCAAAGAGTGTAACGTGGCTTCCTAGCAATCCTGGAAACTAGAAGAGTTGGGCTGGAAACATCACCATCTGCTCCTGTCCTCAGAGCCCATGCCAAGCCAATGCAACCTGTTGACGGCACAGCTGGACCTCTCAGCACTCAGCACTCAGCAGACACCAGCACATACTCCTGAACCTCCACCTCACCACCACACCACAGCAGAGGAATGGCAGCCAGGCCAAGCAGACCATGTCATGTCATCTCTTGCCCAGACTAGACTCGGGCACCAGTGGGAGTGACAGCTTAGCGAGCTCAGAAAAGTGCAGTGAATTTAGAAGAGCACCCGTCCCCCAAATTCCACGTGTGTACATGCACTCTGCCATCAAAGCATTTTACTAACAGATACAGCATTTCAAGACTCAATAATTGACAAAAATATTTATAGTTAGGTCTATGTTATGTAAATAGACTGTGTACATTGCAGAGAGATGAGTACCTCCAGCTACAGAAAGCTAGTTAAAGATACACCTGGAATCTTGAACTCAAAAGTAAACACAGTCAGTCAGGAAAGTTTGTTTTATTTATTGCAGCATGGTTACAATGCAAACTTGTCTGGCTGTGTTTTCATGGACAATGTGACTATTTAGCCTCAACATTACCTCACCTGTCCAGAATGAGAGGAGCCAAGCCCCACACAGACATCCTTTTTTTTTAACCAGCGGATGAGGCTTGTGTAAGCACAGTTTGAGACATAACTACAGCCGTTTGCTAAATAAAACAGTTGAAGTGCGTCTCAGGTTCCTATGCTGTCTAGACACCCTTTCAAAAGGACAATTCAGTGTCTTTCAGAAGCCTTTACAAAACCCTGTCTAATTCCAAAAGTTTAGGTTTTGGCAAGTTGCAAGATTGGAGAGGGCGAGGTAGTAACACCTAACTTTAACTATAGCTTAACCTGAACACATTAAAGTCTGGAAAAACTTCGTGTAGAATTAATATAATCAACTACTAAAGCTGGGTTTGAAAATCAAATATATGCAGGGGAAATTATAAAGTACATAGATAGTTCAGCCTGTTTTGCCATGCGTAGATGGAGCACGTAACAGCAAACAAATTCACCACTGTCACTCATCACCACAACATTCAACATAGGCTGAAACCACAGAGTTCTGTTGAATTTCCGAGAACTAAGAACTTAAGGTAGGTTTATACACCATTTCCAGATCATTCTCAAAATGAAACTAGGGAAGCTGACAGTCATATCACAACCCCATAGTGTTGAGAGTAATTGTCTATGCAGGTATGTGCACTGGCTGTTTACCCAGAGACTATGTTGCCTGTGTTGCCTGGGAAAGAGTCCATCTTAAGCTGCTAACGTAGAGCAAGAGCAAGAGCATAAGCCATGACCCATGACTTCCAGGCTGTCTCCCTGGCTGCCAGCACACACTTTAAGTTGCCTCATCCTATCATGGATACAACAATAGCTCCGACACAGGAGGACCTCTAATAAGGTCATAACAGGGTTATCAGCTTGTCCCTTTAGCTGGAGCTTGGTTTCCAGCCTATGCAAATGGAGCAGATGCCATGTGAAAGAGACTACCTGTGCTAACAGCGATAGAGCATGGCTGAGGGCCTGTCATGGCCTTCCCTCTCAGATCCATAATTTGCTAATCTTTACTCACCAGTGTAAAGTATACCATTATTAGTTCAAGATTTGTTAACCTTCTTTAGAATAACCTCCTGAAAAGTGTAGTTGAAAACATTTACATAGTCAAAGTGAGACAGGGCTTTAAATGGTAGTTATACTGTAGGTGTAAACATTCTAGCTAAGCTAAGCTATAACTGCCTATGTATAAAAGCCATCAGAGTCCCCTGCAGTCACTGCTGCAGATGAGACATCTTCCATTTCAACTACATTCAATTAAATGAGACATAACTAGACCAATTATCATACAGAGGACTCCTGATAGACCCATTCCTTCCACTGTGACTGACGAGTCTGTACATAGCAGAGAGACACATCACAGAAAAATGTGTGCAATGTTCCATCCAAGTCAGAGAGAAAAGGTTGAAGACTGCTGGTTGTAGGCCCAATTTGACAATAACTTTACTTGGTTCACAAGCATGTAGTGTTAGAAAGTTAGTCCATCTAAATAGATTTAAGAAACATGTTATAACAACATGTTACAAAAATAGAATAAAATAGATTGAAAAAAACAAAGTACAAAGTACTTGGGAAAACATTCCACTCAATTATTTTGGGGTCATTTAACTTCATGCCTCATCCACATAGGCTACACTGTTCCCATGGTCAGGAGGAAGCTTGTGGAACAGTGGCACAGAATAGATAACATGTTCCACTCCAAATAAGGCCAAAGCATTTCAATTTACATCTTTGATTTCCCTGGGAAGTGGCACTAGCCCACCATACCATACCCCTTTGTGACTTAAAATACCCTACTAAACTCAGCAAAAAAAGAAACGTCCTCTCACTGTCGACTGTGTTTATTTTCAGCAAATTTAACATGTGTAAATATTTGTATGAACATAACAAGATTCAACAACTGAGACATAAACTGAACAAGTTCCACAGACATGTGACTAACAGAAATGGAATAATGTGTCCCTGAACAAAGGGGGGGTTAAAATTTAAAGTAACAGTCAGTATCTGGTGTGGCCACCAGCTGCATTAAGTACTGCAGTGCATCTCCTCCTCATGGACTGCACCAGATTTGCCAGTTCTTGCTGTGAGATGTTACCCCACTCTTCCACCAAGGCACCTGCAAGTTCCCAGACATTTCTGGGGGGAATGGCCCTAGCCCTCACCCTCCGATCCAACAGGTCCCAGACGTGCTCAATGGGATTGAGATCTGGGCTCTTCGCTGGCCATGGCAGAACACTGACATTCCTGTCTTACAGGAAATCGCACACAGAACGTGCAGTATGGCTGGTGGTATTGTCATGCTGGAGTGTCATGTCAGGAGGAAGGAAGATGTCTTCCCTGTAACGCACAGCGTTGAGATTGCCTGCAATGACAACAAGCTCAGTCCGATGATTCTGTGATACACCGCCCCAGACCATGACGGACCCTCCACCTCCAAATCGATCCCGCTCCAGAGTATAGGCCTCGGTGTAATGCTCATTCATTCGACGATAAACGCAAATCCGATCATCACCCCTGGTGACACAAATCCGCGACTCGTCAGTGAAGAGCACTTTTTGCCAGTCCTGTCTGGTCCAGCGACGGTGGGTTTGTGCCCATAGGCGATGTTGATGCCGGTGATGTCTGGTGAGGACCTGCCTTACAACAGGCCTACAAGCCCTCAGTCCAGCCTCTCTCAGCCTATTGCGGACAGTCTGAGCACTGATGGAGGGATTGAGCGTTCCTGGTGTAACTCGGGCAGTTGTTGTTGCCATCCTGTACCTGTCCCGCAGGTGTGGTATTCGGATGTACCGATCCTGTGCTGGTGTTGTTACACGTGGTCTGCCACTGCGAGGACGATCAGCTGTCCGTCCTGTCTCCCTGTAGTGCTGTCTTAAGCGTCTCACAGTACGGATATTGCAATTTATTGCCCTGGCCACATCAATTTATTGCAGTCCTCATGCCTCCTTGCAGCATGCCTAAGGCACGTTCACGCAGATGAGCAGGGGCCCTGGGCATCTTTCTTTTGGTGTTTTTCAGAGTCAGTAGAAAGGCCTCTTTATTGTCCTAAATGTTCTTAATTGCCTACCATCTGTAAGCTGTTAGTGTCTTAAAGACCATTCCACAGGTGCATGTTCATTAATTGTTTATGGTTCATTGAACAAACATGGGAAACAGTATTTAAACCCTTTACAATGAAGATCTGTGAAGTTATTTGGATTTCTACTAATTATCTTTGAAAGACAGGGTCCTGAAAAAGGGACGTTTCTTTTTTTGCTGAGTTTATGAAGGAATTAATTCACTCATCCACCATTTGTTGTTTCATGTCATAAGAGAACTGTTGAACATCACCATGAAACAACTGAATTTGAGAAGGGAGTACAGAAAATATTTCGTGAGGAGGACCTATTAGGACTAAAACGATTTAAAAGCTTCAACCAGTAGGCCTATAGAATATCAGAAGCATCACGTGTGAACATGAGATAAAAGAGTTGAATAGAATAGGCTTGTCTTAAACAAGATAGCATTGCTTTCAAGACTGGCACTCTGATAATACAGGTAGAGGCCTACAATTTCACTGATCTAACTACATCAATAGATTGTGTTATTGCAGTAAATTACATGTATATTACAGTTATAGGGGCCCTTTGCCGCATAGACTAACAAGTCACCTGTTAATTTTTGTCCTCTACGGAATCAGAGTGTTATTTTGGGCACTTGGATTATTTAGGTGCGGCATTAGGAGAGCAAACCATCATTAACAGTTTTGTTTTGACGGAGGGGAAATAGGCTATGTTTTCTGTGGACATATGGACAAGGTTAAACTCCTCAACCAGACTAAAATGTGTTTCGAATTGAATATTGAGTCCACATGTAGGCTAGCCTTTGTATGGGCAGTTGGGCACTGGCTTCCGCGTATTTAAAACACCGGTGGATGTCAAGCCTTCTTAAACCGGTTAAAATGTATCTCATTATGTCATAGCTGTTGCATGTTTCATGACAGATACTTTGCTTACATGCTCAGTACTGGCACGGAGTTATAGCTAAGATAAAATAGCCCAAAGTATTAGAATGCATATGAAACCTGCGTCTGGACAGATGTTCTCATGAGAGACATCACAGACATAATGACACAGCTTTAAATGTTTCACTCACCAGGTAGGCTCCAACAGTGCCCTGTGCCAACATCAGGGCACATTCCGATATCAAGAATATCTTGATGTTTGAGAAGCATGATGACTTTTTACGGGTACCCTCTCCAGTACTACTGTCTGAACCCCTCTGTTTTTTCACCTGCATCCTTTGGAGCCGCTACTTTGTATTACAGCGAGAAAATAAATTCAGAGGGTAACCGGCCCCTGTAGGCTACATTCAGCACGTGTCTGACGCACGGTCTCTGTCTATTTTCTCTTTCAACCTATGCTTTACATCTGACAAACTATTACTGTAAATATACAGCAAGACTCCAAAGGGCTGCCCCTCCGCAAGCTCTAAACATTGCCACTTCGTCGAATAAGACACATGACCTCCACGACGATTTTCTCATATGCATACGAGAATGAGAGACGCCGGGTTTTCTCTCAAATAGCATTTTTTCCGAATCTTGACGTTCGTTCCCGATTGTTAAGCGTAACAATGCGTAGATTCTAAAAACAATCGACAAGAATCTTGCAACGCTGTCGCTGCTCCAGCTTTACTTGGCATGGTCTTTGATAATGTAGCCTGCTATACAGTACGTAAGCATGCACTCCCTCCCTCCACCACCACTTGTGTAGCCTATGTTCTGACTCTGCGCCTCTTCCAACCACTGACAGCCGTACAGTGGCGCTGTCTAGCATGCACCAAATTCTGCAACATGGTCTCAGAGCATTTCGTATTTTTCCGTACATAAAGCCGAGACAAATCAGTTAGTATAATATGTTACGTTTCGTATGGTATGTATTAATTTGTGGATATCCATCACCCATTTCGTATGATATGTTATGAATTACAATTCGTATTATGTTATGTAACGAATTGCAAAAGTATGATATGTTAGGAATTCTGGCTAGGTGGCTAACGTTAGCTAGCTCGCTAACGTTAGCTAGGCTAGGGGTTAGGGTTAAAGTTAGGGTTAAGTTTAGGAGTTAGGTTAAAGGGTTAAGGTTAGGGTTAGGGTTACGGGAAGGGTTAGCTAAAATGGTGGTTAGGGTTAGGCGAAGGGTTAGCTAAAAGGGTTAGGGGAAGGGTTAGCTAACATGCTAAGTAGTTGCAAAGTAGCTAAAAAGTAGGAAGTATTGATCAAATGCTAAAGTTGTCCGTGATGAGATTCAAACCCACAACCTTTGCGTTGCTAGGGTGGTTAGGGTTAGGCGAAGGGTTAGCTAAAAGGGTTAGGGGAAGGGTTAGCTAACATGCTAAATAGTTGCAAAGTAGCTAAAAAGTAGTAAGTATTGATAAAATGCTAAAGTTGTCCGTGATGAGATTCAAACCCACAACCTTTGGGTTGCTAGACGTTTGCATTATATGCCTACTCACCCACCCCGACCAACCACCCTCTTTTCATTTTGCCTTAAGTAACCATCTGTCTTATCTAACCATACCAAATGTAACATATCATACTAAATGGAGTTGATCAGATTTACTTACAGACTCTGTCTCTCTCTTGCTCTCTCTCTCATTTTTTTTTCTTATTTTTTTTCTTAGTCATTTAGCAGATGCTCTTATCCAGAGCGACTTACAAGAGCAATTAGGGTTAAGTGCCTTGCTCAAGGGCACATCGACAGATTTTTCACCTAGTCAGCTCTGGGATTAGAACCAGCGACCTTTCGGTTACTGGCACAACGCTCTTAACCACTAAGCTACCTGCCGCCCAAATTTCAATTTAAGGGGCTTTATTGGCATGGCAAACATATGTAATAAACAAAAGTGAAATAAACAATAAAAAATTAACAGTAAACATTACACTCACAAAAGTTCCAAAAGAATAAAGACATTTCAAATGTCATATTATGTCTATATACAGTGTTGTAATGATGTGCAAATAGTTAAAGTACAAAAGCTAAAATGAATAAACATAAATATGGGTTGTATTTACAATGGTGTTTGTTCCTCTCTCGCTCTCTCTCTCTCTCTCTCTCTCTCTCTCTCTCTCTCTCTCTCACACAAACTGAGATAGGGAATTTGTTCATACTATTATTATTTCACATATTGAGCTCAAAGCAAAAGGGCTGTTTGAAAATATTAGCAACATATTGTTTGTTGCTGTGCTGTTTATTACTCAATGTTGAACAGAGAATATAAACAAGATAATTAAGTAAATAGCCCACAACAATTACTGTAACGAATCATTTCTGTATGATATACAGTGAGGGAAAAAAGTATTTGATCCCCTGCTGATTTTGTACGTTTGCCCACTGACAAAGAAATGATCAGTCTATAATTTTAATGGTAGGTTTATTTTAACAGTGAGAGACAGAATAACAACAAAACAATCCAGAAAAACACATGTAAAATGTTTTATAAATTGATTTGCATTTTAATGAGGGAAATACGTATTTGACCCCCTCTCAAGCAGAAAGATTTCTGGCTCCCAGGTGTCTTTTATACAGGTAAGGAGCTGAGATTAGGATCACACTCTTAAAGGGAGTGCTCCTAATCTCAGCTTGTTACCTGTATAAAAGACACCTGTCCACAGAAGCAATCAATCAATCAGATTCCAAACTCTCCACCATGGCCAAGACCAAAGAGCTCTCCAGGGATTTCAGGGACAAGATTGTAGACCTACACAAGGCTGGAATGGGCTACAAGACCATCGCCAAGCAGCTTCGTGAGAAGGTGACAACAGTTGGTGCGATTATTCGCAAATTGAAGAAACACAAAATAACTGTCAATCTCCCTCGGCCTGGGGCTCCATGCAAGATCTCACCTCGTGGAGTTGCAATGATCATGAGAACGGTGAGGAATCAGCCCAGAACTACACGGGAGGATCTTGTCAATGATCTCAAGGCAGCTGGGACCATAGTCACCAAGAAAACAATTGGTAACACACCACGCCATGAAGGACTGAAATCCTGCAGTGCCCGCAAGGTCCCCCTGCTCAAGAAAGCACATATACAGGGCCGTCTGAAGTTTGCCAATGAACATCTGAATGATTCAGAGGAGAACTGGGTGAAAGTGTTGTGGTCAGATGAGACCAAAATCGAGCTCTTTGGCATCAACTCAACTCGCCGTGTTTGGAGGAGGAGGAATGCTGCCTATGACCCCAAGAACACCATCCCCACCGTCAAACATGGAGGTGGAAACATTATGCTTTGGGGGTGTTTTTCTGCTAAGGGGACAGGACAACTTCACTGCATCAAAGGGACGATGGACGGGGCCATGTACTGTCAAATCTATCTTGGGTGAGAACCTCCTTCCCTCAGCCAGGGCATTGGAAATGGGTCGTGGATGGGTATTCCAGCATGACAATGACCCAAAACACATGGCCAAGGCATCAAAGGAGTGGCTCAAGAAGAAGCACATTAAGGTCCTGGAGTGGCCTAGCCAGTCTCCAGACCTTAATCCCATAGAAAATCTGTGGAGGGAGCTGAAGGTTCGAGTTGCCAAACGTCAGCCTCGAAACCTTAATGACTTGGAGAAGATCTGCAAAGAGGAGTGGAACAAAATCCTTCCTGAGATGTGTGCAAACCTGGTGGCCAACTACAAGAAACGTCTGACCTCTGTGATTGCCAACAAGGGTTTTGCCACCAAGTACTAAGTCATGTTTTGCAGAGGGGTCAAATACTTATTTCCCTCATTAAAATGCAAATCAATTTATAACATTTTTTACATGCGTTTTTCTGAATTTTTTTGTTGTTATTCTGTCTCTCACTGTTCAAATAAACCTACCATTAAAATTATAGACTGATCATGTCTTTGTCAGTGGGCAAACGTACAAAATCAGCAGGGGATCAAATACTTTCTTCCCTCACTGTACATGCACACATTAAAACAGCCATCTTATTATTCTGTTTGCCCACATAACTGATATCTGAGAAGACAACTGGGAGTAGTTTAGTTTTCGACTGAGGACTGAGGAACATGACCTTTTCAAATGAAATCAAATGTTATTTGTCACATGCTTCGTAAATAACAGGTGTAGACTAACAGTTCCTTACGGGCCCTTCCCAACAATACATGGCGTCACAGCTGACTTTTTATGGGCATGAAAGACCAGGCTTATCTGACACTCCAGCAACTCCTTACTTATACCTTTTCACACTGTCATTATGTGTTGTACCCAAGCCCCCAAGCAGTGGACATCTGTTTGTCCAACAGAGAGCCATATAACTCATATTTCACATGGAGCATGACAGGTAATAGTCTTCAAAGGGAAAATATATACTAGATCAGTGTTGGTGGTTCTATAACCTAGTGTCTGTTAAGGCAATATAAATACTTGTCTATAACACACTACATCCAAAATGTTTATGAAACCAGCACATTGTGCATAACAATCATTTTATACACACAGTGTAAGAGATAGTTGGCTTAACATCCTAAAAGTCACATATTTGTGACTCCCATGTGAAAAGCAGGGCCTTCAACAGTAGCATGTCATGGTAAGAGAAGTATACAGATGCTGGTTATTATTTTGCAACAGTATACATTTTAATCTGTGTACAGTTCGTTCAGTAAAATACGTTGAAGGAAATGTTGGTTTCAGACACTCAGACCACAAATCAATGTTGTAATTTAAAACGCATGGAAGTCCTCCTTCCCTGTACCTGTTTCCTGCATGATTAACAACATCACTGAGGTGGATAGAGGAAGGTAATTTGTTTCTGCCAGTGATTAATAATTGCCTGCACAAAGGAAGATCGCATTCTGTTGGGTGCCCATTAATTCAAATGAGGTTATGGTGTAGCGCAGTGGTTCTCAACCTTTTTTGGTTACTGAACCACCAACCAATGTTCCCTCTAAACTGTGCGTGGGCGCGCAGTAGCCCCGAAATACAGTGTCAGCCCACTGAGAGAAACATGAGATTGAATTTCACTCAACTTTCTAGAGTTTTCCCTGTTAGTTAACACTATCAACGTTTCCTTTTACCGTGGCAATTGTGATCGAATCAACGCAAGCCATTTTAGCCACTTTCAGTACATCAGAATGAACTATGCAAGATTTAGTATGCAAAACTAACTATGCAAGAGATTTTGTTGTAGGCAGAATGCATCAGAGTAGGATTCTACTGCATTGACACACATGACTCAGCCTGTACTCTACACAGACCGGGCGGCATAACCAATCAGAGCTGCAGTAGGCCTATATCCATTTACTTTGAACTGGACTGTTTACAGCATAGCGGTCGTGAGTAGATGTGCTTCTTTTGTCTTTTGAGATCAAAGCGAGAGCTGCCTATGCACTTTTTGTTAATATCCTTTGCTAGTTCGTGTGTTATTAGTCCAGTTATAGATCATTTGTAGTGAGCAATAGGGGAGTGATTGTTCCTATAAGAGCACAAAACGTGTACATTTCTAGACATCTTTGAAAAGCAAGTCAGGTGAAGAGCTTTTTTTTTGTCTTAAAGGGGCAGTATTATATTTTGAGACAGGCTTGAGTAAGCTAAGTAGCCAATAGGCAGAGGGTAGCATAATTGTCTGATACTCTGTAATAATGGTATGGGAATAATAATGCATTCTGTTTTGTAAAGTGGTTTCTTGCATCAAACAACACAACAACATTTTCAGTCACCTCCTTGTCTGAAGGACAAATGGATAAACAGGTTAATGTCAAGCCCTGCATGTTTTTTTCTTCAAAGGTCTCATGGAATGTGGGCCTACATTGAACACCACAAATTGGCCACTACTGTAGGCTGAATGATAAAACAGCTATTTCCATGTTAAAATGTTATGGGATGCATTTTCTCAATTGTTTTTGATGGTAGGCCACTCTGGTAGTGTAATGAATACTCAGGAAGAAAAAGGTGTGGATTCACACGCCAGAGCGCGGCAGGTGTTTATTATGCCTTCGCAGAAGGCAGGAATCGTGGTCACAGGCAGGCAATGGTCATACACAGGTAGGCAAACAGGCAGGTGAATCAAAACTAGGACTGAAGACTATAACTGGTTCTCACAAACGAGCTAGGAAAAGGCTTAGTGGAGTCAAAACGAACAATACCTCACAAGGCACAAACAGAATGAACTGAACTAAATAAGGAGCTGATGAGACCAGGTGAGTAACTAACACAGGTGAAATCAATGAACAAAAATAAAAGACAGGGCTACGTTCAAGAACACAAAGAAACAGGACTACGTACAAGAACACAAGGTGAACTAAGAAAACAAATACAGAACCTTACAGGTAGGCCTACATAATGATCAAATAGCCACAGTAGCCTACTTGACCACTTTTAAAACTGTAACTTAAAGCGGGTACAGCCTCAGTGTTCACAGTAAACGTGCAATGTTCAAGTTTGCGCTCAGCAGAGCTGAAATTTGCTCAGTGCTGACATGTTTTTGATGGAACATTGCCACCAACGGAATTTTGGTCTGCCCGGAGTACCCCTGAAATACCCCCTCATGTGCATTTGACCAGTATGCCTATGGTCTCATGAGTCTTCTCAAGTACTCCCGGTGGGTAGGCCAAGTACCCCAAGGGGTCCTAGTACCCCTGGTTGGGAACCACTGGTATAGAGGGCCACCCATCAATATTCGACAGAATAACTATTCCGCATAGAGTTTTTCATGAATGTAGAGTCCTCACAAGTGTTGTTCAATGACTAGCTAGAGTAATTTCACTTGTCAGGATCAACATTATTCAACAGTTAATCAGTAAAAATAAACCAATAGATAATTTGGTGCATCAATAAGCAATCCATAGTTCACTGAATTTGTTTGTAACTTGATCAATTTGTAATTTGTAATTTAACCTCTAATTTTAGAGGGTTACACTTTCAGCTTGTTTGCTGTTGGTGCTTGCTGCTTGTTTTGCTGGTGAGATGTATACTTAATTAACATGTAATAAAGGAGAGAATGAATTAATGAATGAGACTATGTAAAAGCATAAGAAAGTATGTTTGTGTGTGTGGGTGTGTGTGTGTGTTTTGTGTTCAAGCATCATTCCACACACCCTTTCCCAACAGTCTCTGTCAGAGCATGAGTCAGGTTGGAGGTGCAGAAGTGAGTGGGTGGACTTGACTGGTGCAGCCAGGAATGTATGAATGGAAAATACAGTATATGTGAGGATTTGTTCTGCTCTTTGGAAAAGCTGTTATTTATAGGATTTGGAAAAGGGAGACCGCCAAAGAACAGCCCAGCCCTTCTGTCCCGACACATTAGGGAAAAGCAGGAAAGGGAGGAACAATGAGTAAATGCACACTAATAAAGTACTCTGAAAACACAGTTATTCTACATACAATTGTAAACATAGAATGAATGAATCAACTAATTAATACGTTCTGAGTCATCATTTGTTATAAAAAAACATAATGAACAGAACCAGAATTCCTTTTCATTCTAATTAATTAATTAATTAATTTCCACATTTTTATGTGTTTTGTTATTTTTGTGTTGGGGAGGTTACAGGTACATTATTATTTTTCAAATTATAAGTTTATAAAGCATGTACCCGTAGGCTGCCACTCAAAAGAAGAAGAAAACAACTGTAAGAAATACATACAGAGTTTAAGTGATAATAAATTAAATATAAACAGGTAAAGAAAACAAAAAAAGAAGTGGGCCTTCACCCCCAACCCCACCCAGCCAACATGTCTCCATGTTCACGAAAATTACTATATAAAGCATGCAGGCATCGAGGCATTCAGTTACTGTTCGATTGAACGTTAGAATGGTCAAAATGAATGACCTAAGCGACTTTGAGTGTGGTATGATTGTCAGTGCCAGGCGCGCCGGATCCAGAAACTCAGAAATTCAGCCGTGGCAATATATTCATTTTGACAATAGATATTCTGCCAGTTAAAGCTACTGGGATATTAGTCCATCTACTGAGGTCGGATTGAATTGATTTGAGAATCCTGTTAAAGTTTCTGGCAATGGTTTTATCTAAGGAAGGAAATATATCTATTCCCAAATATTTTAAATGGGAAAGGATTGGGATTCCTTAAGTAGAGATGGAGTCCTCCATCGGGGTCTTGAGAGGCATTAGGGCAGATTTGGTTAGATTTATTTTATAACTTGATGGAGCTGAATTTGACTATGATCTTCAAAGCTTTTGGGAGGGATTGAGATACATTGTCTAGATAAAGTAAGATATCATTGACGTATAATGAGATGACGTGCTCCATAGAATTGTGAGATATTGGTGTAATTTCTTTCGATTGTTGAATTGCCTGTGCCAGGGGCTCCATAGAAAATAAAAATAGCAGAGGTGAGATGGGATCACCTTTATTTATTTTGAATGGAACAGAGCAGGTATTGCCTGTTATTACTATGGCTGAGGGATTGGCATATAGTATTTTAATCATATGAATGAAATTGGAGCCAAGTCCCATATGTTCCAAAACCGACTAAAGATATGAACATTCTATTCTATCAATAAGCTTTTTCTGCGTCGAGAGATATAACTGCCCAAGGAGCTATGGTTTCTGATGAAGCATGTAAGATATGTAAGAGGTAATCTGAGGATAATTGTTTTTTTAACAAACTTGCTTTGGTCCAGATGTACCAATTTAGGTAAGTATGTTTTAGAAAATAGTTTAATATCTGTGTTTATCAAAGATAGAGGGTGATAATGAGAGCACTGGGTGGCATCCTTACTTTTTCTTAATAAAAGTGAAATTAGTTCTGTATTTACCTTCCAAATTAACCTTTGAGCACAGCTGTGTTAATCATTTCAAGTAACAATTGAACTAATCGGTTCCAACATTTTAAATAGACCTCAGGAGGAATACTATCACAACCAGGTGATCTAATAATAATATAAATAATATGCCATTTAGCAGACGCTTTTATCCAAAGCGACTTACAGTCATGCGTGCATACATTATTTTTTTTGTGTATGGGTGGTCCCGGGGATCGAACCCACTACCTTGGCGTTACAAGCGCCGTGCTCTACCAGCTGAGCTACAGAGGACCACAGGATCTGCCTTTATTCATGTTATCCAATGCCCTTTTGAGTTCATGGAGAGAGATTTGGGCTCCCAGCAAGCCGGCTTCCTCAATTAAGAGAAGAGGACTTGTTATATCTTTTAAAAATGACTTAGTGTGGATTTACAATCAGAGGTGTACAATTCTTTATAGAAACAGGATAATCTTTGGTTGATTCATTTGGGTTCTGATAGTAATTCACTTGATTCTGTCACGCCCTGGCTCTGGGACTCTGTTATGTTGAGCCAGGGTGTGTGGTTTCTATGTGTGTTGTGTGCTAGGGTGATTTTCTAGTTCGTTTGTTTCTATGTTGGCCGGTGTGGTTCTCAATCAGAGGCAACGTGAATCAGCTGTTGCTTGTTGTCTCTGATTGGGAACCATATTTAGGTAGCCTGTTTTTTCCACAGTGTTTGTGGGATCTTGTTCCGTATGATTTGAATAGTAACCAAGGACTTCACGTTTCGTATTGTTTGTTGTTTTGTTCGTGTGGTGTATCTAAAATAAAATATGTTCACTTATCAGGCTGCGTGACAGAAGATCCCACCATAACTGGACCAAGCAGCGTGTCCAGGAGCCAACGCCAGATGTGACTCTGAAGGATATCAACCTCGACTGGGTCAAGCCGCGGGAGGAGGAGAGAGGCTGGACTTTGGAGCAGAGGAGCGAGAGTCTGGCGAGAGCCATGGAGGCCTGGCCCACGGGGAGGAGAGACGGCCAGAAATTTTTTAGGGGGGGCTCACGCCGTGGACGACGGGGCAGCAGGAGGCCGGGATAGAGTGGTTCAGCGGGTTGGCAAAGGAGGCCGCCAGGTTACGGGAGTCACTGGTCACCAGGGGGAAGGAGAATGTAGAGGCACGGCGAGAGGTGCTGGGGTGTGTTGCCAGTCCGGTCCGGCCCGTTCCTGATCCCCGCGTAGGGCCAGTGGTGTGTGTCCCCAGTACGGTCCGGCTTGTTCCTGTCCCTCGCACCGAGCCTGTGGTGCGCGTCGCCAGCCCGGTCCGGCATGTTCCTGCCACTCGCACCAAGCCTGTGGTGCGCGTCGCCAGCCCGGTCCGGCATGTTTCTGCCCCTCGCACCAAGCCTGTGGTGCGCGTCGTCAGCCCGGTCCGGCCTGTTCCTGCTCCCCGCACCAAGCCAGTGGTGCGCTTCGTCAGCCCGGTTCGGCCCGTCCCTGCTCCCCACACCAAGCCTGTGGTGCGCGTTGTCAGCCCGGTCCGGCCTGTCCCTGCTCCCCGCACCAAGCCAGTGGTGCGCTTCGTCAGCCCGGTCCGGCCTGTTCCTGCTCCCCGCACCAAGCCAGTGGTGCGCTTCGTCAGCCCGGTTCGGCCCGTCCCTGCTCCCCGCACCAAGCCAATGGTGCGCGTCGTCAGCCCGGTCCGGCCTGTTCCTGCTCCCCGCACCAAGCCAGTGGTGCGCTTCGTCAGCCCGGTTCGGCCCGTCCCTGCTCCCCGCACCAAGCCAATGGTGCGCGTCGTCAGCCCGGTCCGGCCCGTCCCTGCTCCCCGCACCAAGCCTGTGGTGCGCGTCGTCAGTCCGGCACAGCCCGTGCCTGTTCCACCAGTGCCTGGTCCGGCACCGGTCAGCTGCTCCACTCCGGAGCTAGAGCAATCCGCTCCACCAGTGTTCAGTCCAGCTCCGGCCAGCAGGGCCAGACCGAACCAGGGGCGCTTTGGGGGGTTTGTTGGAGGGTGGGTGTCAAGCCCGGAGCCGGAACCGCCTCCGAGGAGGAATGCCCACCCGGCCCTCCCCTGTTCGGTTTGTGTTTGGCGCGGTCGCAGTCCGCGCCTTTGGGGGGGGGTACTGTCACGCCCTGGCTCTGGGACTCGGTTATGTTCAAATCAAATCAAATCAAATTTTATTGGTCACATGCGCCGAATACAACAGGTGCAGACATTACAGTGAAATGCTTACTTACAGCCCTTAACCAACAGTGCATTTATTTTAAACAAAAAAAAGTAAAAATTAAACAACAACAAAAACAGTGTTGAGAAAAAAAAGAGCAGAAGTAAAATAAAGTGACAGTAGGGAGGCTATATATACAGGGGGGTACCGTTGCAGAGTCAATGTGCGGGGGCACCGGCTAGTTGAGGTAGTTGAGGTAATATGTACATGTGGGTAGAGTTAAAGTGACTATGCATAAATAATTAACAGAGTAGCAGCAGCGTAAAAAGGATGGGTGCAAATAGTTTGCAGTGCAAATAGTCCGGGTAGCCATGATTAGCTGTTCAGGAGTCTTATGGCTTGGGGGTAGAAGCTGTTGAGAAGTCTTTTGGACCTAGACTTGGCACTCCGGTACCGCTTGCCGTGCGGTAGCAGAGAGAACAGTCTATGACTAGGGTGGCTGGAGTCTTTGACAATTTTGAGGGCCTTCCTCTGACACCACCTGGTATAGAGGTCCTGGATGGCAGGAAGCTTTGCCCCAGTGATGTACTGGGCCGTACGCACTACCCTCTGTAGTGCCTTGCGGTCGGAGGCCAAGCAGTTGCCATACCAGGCGGTGATGCAACCAGTCAGGATGCTCTCGATGGTGCAGCTGTAGAATTTTTTGAGGATCTGAGGACCCACGCCAAATCTTTTCAGTCTCCTGAGGGGGAATAGGCTTTGTCGTGCCCACTTCACAACTGTCTTGGTGTGTTTGGACCATGATAGTTCGTTGGTGATGTGGACACCAAGGAACTTGAAGCTCTCAACCTGTTCCACTACAGCCCCGTCGATGAGAATGGGGGCGTGCTCAGTCCTCTTTTTTTCCTGTAGTCCACAATCATCTCCTTTGTCTTGGTCACGTTGAGGGAGAGGTTGTTGTCCTGGCACCACACGGCCAGATCTCTGACCTCCTCCCTATAGGCTGTCTCATCGTTGTCGGTGATCAGGCCTACCACTGTTGTGTCGTCGGCAAACTTAATGATGGTGTTGGAGTCGTGCCTGGCCATGCAGTCATGGGTGAACAGAGAGTACAGGAGGGGACTGAGCACGCACCCCTGAGGGGCCCCCGTGTTGAGGATCAGTGTGGCAGATGTGTTGTTACCTACCCTTACCACCTGGGGGCGGCCCGTCAGGAAGTCCAGGATCCAGTTGCAGAGGGAGGTGTTTAGTCCCAGGATCCTTAGCTTAGTGATGAGCTTAGAGGGCACTATGGTGTTGAATGCTGAGCTGTAGTCAATGAATAGCATTCTCACGTAGGTGTTCCTCTTGTCCAGGTGGGAAAGGGCAGTGTGGAGTGCAATAGAGATTGCATCATCTGTGGATCTGTTGGGGCGGTATGCAAATTGGAGTGGGTCTAGGGTTTCTGGGATAATGCTGTTGATGTGAGCCATGACCAGCCTTTCAAAGCACTTCATGGCTACAGACGTCAGTGCTACGGGTCGGTAGTCATTTAGGCAGGTTATCTTAGAGTCCTTGGGCACGGGGACTATGGTGGTCTGCTTGAAACGTGTTGGTATTACAGACTCAGTCAGGGACATGTTGAAAATGTCAGTGAAGACACTTGCCAGTTGGTCAGCACATGCTCGGAGTACACGTCCTGGTAATCCGTCTGGCCCTGCGGCCTTGTGAATGTTGACCTGCTTAAAAGTCTTACTCACATCGGCTACGGAGAGCGTGATCACATAGTCATCCGGAACAGCTGGTGCTCTCATGCATGCTTCAGTGTTGCTTGCCTCGAAGCGAGCATAGAAGTGGTTTAGCTCGTCTGGTAGGCTTGTGTCACTGGGCAGCTCGCAGCTGTGCTTCCCTTTGTAGTCTGTAATAGTTTTCAAGCCCTGCCACATCCGACGAGCGTCAGAGCCAGTGTAGTACGATTCAATCTTAGTCCTGTATTGACTCTTTGCCTGTTTGATGGTTCGTCGGAGGTCATAGCGGGATTTCTTATAAGCGTCCGGGTTAGAGTCCCGTTCCTTGAAAGCGGCAGCTCTACCCTTTAGCTCAGTGCGGATGTTTCCTGTAATCCATGGCTTCTGGTTGGGGTATGTACGTACGGTCACTGTGGGGACGACATCATCGATGCCCTTATTGATGAAGCCAGTGACTGATGTGGTGTACTCCTCAATGCTGTCTGAAGAATCCCGGAACATGTTCCAGTCTGTGCTAGCAAAACAGTCCTGTAGCTTAGCATCTGCGTCATCTGACCACTTTTTTATTAACCGAGTCACTGGTGCTTCCTGCTTTAGTTTTTGCTTATAAGCAGGAATCAGGAGGATAGAGTTATGGTCAGATTTGCCAAATGGAGGGCGAGGGAGAGCTTTGTATGCGTCTCTGTGTGTGGAGTAAAGGTGGTCTAGAGTTTTTTTTCCTCTGGTTGCACATTTAACATGCTGGTAGAAATTAGGTAGAACGGATTTAAGTTTCCCTGCATTAAAGTCCCCGGCCACTAGGAGCGCTGCATCTGGATGAGCGTTTTCCTGTTGATTAATGGCCTTGTACAACTCATTCAGTGCAATCTTAATGCCAGCATTGGTTTGTGGTGGTAAATAGACAGCTATGAAAAATATAGATGAAAAATCTCTTGGTTAATAGTGTGGTCTACAGCTTATCATAAGATACTCTACCTCAGGCGAGCAAAACCTCGAGACTTCCTTAGTATTTGATTTTGTGCACCAGCTGTTGTTTACAAACATACACAGACCGCCACCCCTTGTCTTACCGGAGTCAGCCGTTCTGTCCTGCCGATGTAGCGTATAGCCTGCTAGCTGAATGTTATCATTGTTGTCGTTCAGCCACGACTCGGTGAAACACAAGATATTACAGTTTTTAATGTCCCGTTGGTAGGATAACCGTAATCTTAAGTCATCCACTTTATTTTCAAATGATTGAACGTTGGCTAATAGGATTGATTGAAGAGGCAGTTTACTCGCTCGCCGTCGGATCCTTACAAGGCACCCCGATCTACGTCCACGATATCTCCGTCTCTTCCTCACGCGAATGACGGGGATTTGGGCCTTGTCGGGTGTCTGTATGATATCCTTCGCGGCCGCCTCATTGAAGAAAAAATCTTCGTCCAATACGAGGTGAGTAATCGCTGTCCTGATATCCAGAAGCTCTTTTTGGTTATAGGAGACGATGGCAGAAACATTATGTACAAAATAAATTACAAATAACGCGGAAAAACACACATAATAGTACAATTGGTTAGAGGGCTGTAAAACAGCAGCCATCTTCTCCGGCGCTGTCCCAACGCCAGGGTGTGTGGTTTCTATGTGTGTTGTGTGCTAGGGTGATTTTCTAGTTCGTTTGTTTCTATGTTGGCCGGTGTGGTTCTCAATCAGAGGCAATGTGAATCAGCTGTTGCTTGTTGTCTCTGATTGGGAACCATATTTAGGTAGCCTGTTTTTTCCACAGTGTTTGTGGGATCTTGTTCCGTATGGTTTGTATAGTAACCAAGGACTTCACGTTTCGTATCGTTTGTTGTTTTGTTCGTGTGGTGTATCTAAAATAAAATATGTTCACTTATCACGCTGCGCATTGGTCCACTTATTACGACGATCGTGACAGATTCAGATTCAATAGCTGCAATAATTGATCATAACTGCGAAGCTTGTTAGCCAGTAGACAGACGACTGGGTCAATTACCATGGATGTAATGGTTGAGTCTAACTCGATGGATGGCAAATTCTGCTCTCTGTGTTATCAATAGATTTAGTTCTGTCCTGACTGTGAAGAGAGTATTCGCTACCTGGCCTGAAAAAAGTGTTTGTTGAGAACTCTTTAAAATCGTTAACAACTTTTCTAATTCTGATATCTTCTTTAATTGTGATTTATTCAGCCCAGATGCAAATGCAGTTGCATTGTTTTTAATAAAACCTTTAATGGCGTCCCATAAAACCTGAGGATCATCGACTGAATTTTTGTTAATCATTATGAATTCATTCAATTCAGTTTCAAATTGTTCACAGAAAGTAGGATTTTGTAGTAAGGAAACATTAAAGCGCCATTTTGTAGCTCTTTTAGGAGATTCTGAAATGTGTATCAAGCAGTAATACGTATGATGATCAGATAGGCTTATATTTCAAAATTGTATTTATATTTCTTAATTAAAGAAAATAGAGCAGTAGAGAATAGTATGAAATCGATTTGGGAGAGTGTTTTGTGCCTGTTTGAATATAAAGTGTACTCTTCAAATCAAAAGCAAATCAAATCAAATGTTTTGCTTTAGGGTTATGAGCTCGTCAGGTATCAATGAGGTTGTAATCAGGGAGTATACTGTATGTTGGAGAGCCTTAGTTGCCTGTGGATTGTAGTTGGTCTTATTAGATTTGTCCCGCATGTCCAGAATGGCATTCATGTCAGTCCTGATGAAAAAGCAGCCAGTTTGTACAAATTGTTCTCTATTCTATGTGTGTCCTTTTGGAGCAGGTGTGTTTCTTGGAGCGTTGCTACATCAATATGGTTTCTTGCTAGAATATCAAGACAGCTGGAACATTTTTAAAAACATTTTAGTCATTTTAGCAGACGCTCTTATCCAGAGCGACATACAGTTAGTGAGTGCATACATTTTCATACTGGCCCCCCGTGGGAACGCTTGATAGGAATAGTAAGGCCTTTCATGTTCCCTGAGAGAATAGCTAGTGTTGCCATTGTTTTTCTAAAATGTAATTTGTATCTTTGTATCTTATCTAAGCCCATAGATGTAAAATAAAAACCAGGGCCCACAGGGAAACCCACCCGCTCCCCATCCAGAAGTCCCTCTCTATAAAATGTTCCCCCTTCCCTGCCCCCCCTTCCCCAGCACCCCTCCTCCCTAGCTCCCAGCCCTCCCTCCCTGGTTCCCCCTGCCCTGCACTATAATTACAGGATTGTACACTCTAAAAAATTAAGGGTTCAACAAGGGTTCTTCTAAGATCTTCAAAGTTCTTCGAAGAACCTTAGGGTTCTTGGCACTGAAAATTGCACCCAAAAGGTTCTTCCAAGAACCCCATAGGAGGTGGGGTTCATCGAGGAACCTCCTAAATTGGTGGGGGTTCTTGCAGGAACCTAACTGCCCAACTGAAACATTTGGATTTGAATTTGAATGGACAGCAGGTGCAGGCACTTAACTGAAAAATGTAAAGATCTCCTCAATTTAAGGTAAGGTTTATCCCTTGTATGATCTAAATTGATATATTTTTCTGATGACACTATCCATCTTTTCATATTTGTGCAAATCTTTCTAAAATAGAAAATGGACACAATTCAATGGATATCAATCAACAAAGAGGTAAGAATATGTACTGTAGGCTATAAGAATATGTTGAAGGCTAGCTGTATTGGGTGCAGATGACTGAACTGCTCACTTGTGTGTCTGTGTCTGCAGGTATACAGACGAGGAGGCATACAAAGGTATGCCAATTGGTATTGGTATGTTATGCAGATCAGATTTACCATCCTCCTCTCTTACCGCTACAATGAATATCCCACAGGCCTCTACATTATGGACAAGGTATGTGTATGAAAAACCATTATTAAAACAGTTTTTTTCATTCACATTTACCACAAAAACCAAGGTATGAATACTGTCGTGTGCATGTTTTGTTAATCATCTGTATAACTACTATTTTTGGGATTCACAGACTTCACCCTCCCTACACCTCTGATGAATATAACAGGAAACCTGCTCGATCACCATGCACTGAAAAATCATTCTGGCTATGGATATGGAGAACATAAACACATTAACATCAACACGCCAGAGGATATAACCATTGGACTTGGGGCTCTGCTGGGAGTTTACCTCATATTTTGATTTTTTTATTCTGCTTTGCCACTAAACTACAATATTGTGTTATTGTTGTTATTGTTAAGCATATTATTAATAATAATACATCAACCCCAAAAGGTTCTTCAAAAGGTTATTTGAGGATCAATTAAAAGGGGTTCTTTGAAGAACCCTTTTAAATAGTTATTTGAAGAACTTATAGGGGTTCCCCCACAGTTTCAATTTGAAGAACCCCTAAAGGATTCTCCAGGAACCTTTACTTTTTAGAGTGTAGCAAATTGGCAAGTTGGCCTTACATATGAAATCTCTTAAGCACCATATTTTTGGTATTTAGGTATTAAAATAATAATAATAATAATAATAATAAAGTCAAATAAAATAAGTAACCAATTCAGACCTTTACAGTTAAGTTAGCAGACTTACTAGAAAGGGTGGGTAATGAAGAAAAACATTACGAGAATGAAAAACAAAAAATAAGATATGACAGATATGCAAGCCTTAATGCCTAAATAGTCTAAAATAGGATAGCTGTAGGGTCCATATATTGTCCATTGTCCATTAATTGCCATGGTGTCATCACTATGTAAATGTCCTGGACCATAGGCAATATAATTATAGAACAAGTTCAATGCTCAGCAATAATAGTGATATTGTTCCTTGTACCCAAACATGAGGGGTATCCTCATCATTGTCCTATGCTGAGTACAGCATTATATGGATTCTCCCGAGTGGCGCAGTGGTCTAAGGCACTGCATCGCAGTGCTAGCTGTGCCACTAGAGATCCTGGTTTGAATCCAGGCTCTGTCGTAGCCGGCCGCGACCGGGAGACCCATGGGGCGGCACACAATTTGTCCAGGGTAGGGGAGGGAATGGCCGGCAGCGATGCAGGTCAGTTGCAGCTCAGTTAGTAGAGCATGGCGTTTGCAACGCCAGGGTTGTGGGTTTGATTCCAACGGGGGGCCAGTATAAAAAAATAATAAAAAAATGTATATGTTTGCACTCACTAACTGTAAGTCGCTCTGGATAAGAGCGTGTAAGTCGCTCTGGATAAGAGCGTCTGCTAAATGACAAAAATGTAAATGTAAATATAGCCATTGGCTAGGCTGCATGATTGTGCATGGATAGCATACCTGAATAATGAGCCAGCCATGGGATTTCATGTGTCAGCTTGTCCCATTGTGTGTTGGATTTGATGTACTTCTCGAAGAAGTCTTCTTCCTTGGCAGTGGAAAACGTGTGTGTTGTGTTCCGAAAGGTCAAAATGAGTTTTGCTGGGTGAATGAAGCCGCATCTCAGGTTTAGCTTGCGTAGCTAGAATCTCACCCAGTGGCGATTTTAGCATGTCAATCTTGGTGGGGGAAAAAACAACTGGGATGCATGCTAGCAAAGCCACTACACAACACAACACTAAACAATACATTAATTGCACTATAACTAACAAACTGTTAGGGCCTACATCAGGGGTGTCAAACTAATTTTAGCTCAGGGGCCACATGGAGGAAAATCTGTGGGCCGGACCGGAAAAATCATGGTATATATAACTTAAAAACAACAACTTCAGATTGTTTTCTTTGTTTTAATACGATCAACATATAACATAAAGCTGGAGCCTGAGGACAGTGTGTCCAAAATAGTACAAGCACAACATCACTATTAATCATAAAACACGTCAAGTTTATTTGAAAATTCTAAAGAAAAAGAACACACAAACACACAATGCCTCAGTGATTAACAGAACTGTTTCACAGATCACAGAACTATATCAGGGTGTCATTTCTCAGGCAGAAATGTAGATAAAAATAATGAAATCCTGTTCCCCAAACAAGTGCAAGAACCACAGAGTCAAGAATAGGTTAAATATACAAATAAAATAAAATCAATTAAAAACAATAGCACATCAACATAAAAACATATAAACATAAAGCTGGAGCCTGAGGACAGTGTCCAAAAGCACAACATCACTATTAATCATAAAACACCTCAAGTTATTTGAAAGTTCTGAGGACAAAGAACACACAAACACACAATGCCTCAGTGATTAACAGAACTGTTTCACAGATCACAGAACTATATCAGGGTGTCATTTCTCAGGCAGAAATGTAGATAAAAATAATGAAATCCTGTTCCCCAAACAAGTGCAAGAACCACAGAGTCAAGAATAGGTTAAATATACAAATAAAATAAAATCAATTAAAAACAATAGCACATCAACATAAAAACATATAAACATAAAGCTGGAGCCTGAGGACAGTGTCCAAAAGCACAACATCACTATTAATCATAAAACACCTCAAGTTATTTGAAAGTTCTGAGGACAAAGAACACACAAACACACAATGCCTCAGTGATTCACAGAAGTATATCACAGATCACAGAACTATATCAGGGTGTCATTTCTCAGGCAGAAATGTAGATAAAAATAATGAAATCCTGTTCCCCAAACAAGTGCAAGAACCACAGAGTCAAGAATAGGTTAAATATACAAATAAAATAAAATCAATTAAAAACAATAGCACAACAAAATAAAAACATATAAACATAAAGCTGGAGCCTGAGGACAGTGTCCAAAAGCACAACATCACTATTAATCATAAAACACCTCAAGTTATTTGAAAGTTCTGAGGACAAATAACACACAAACACACAATGCCTCAGTGATTCACAGAAGTATATCACAGATCACAGAACTATATCAGGGTGTCATTTCTCAGGCAGAAATGTAGATAAAAATAATGAAATCCTGTTCCCCAAACAAGTGCAAGAACCACAGAGTCAAGAATAGGTTAAATATAAAAATAAAATAAAATCAATTAAAAACAATAGCACATCAACATAAAAACATATAAACATAAATCTGAAAGCGTTGCTCAAACTCCCGTAACAGTCCCGTTATTTTATCTTTGAACCGCTTCATGTCTGCCACATGTTGGGTCGCGCACACATTTTTCAGACAGGGGAAGTGAGCTGCATCACCACCGGCAAGTTGCGTCTCCCACAATGACAGCTTCAACTTGAAAGAACGTATGCTGTCATAATACTGCGTAACAACTTTGTTGCGCCCTTGCAGCTGTTTGTTCAAGTTATTCAGGTGCTCTGTAACATCCACCATAAATGCAAGGTCCTGCATCCATTTTGCGGAATGAAATTCTAACACTGGTTTGCCCTTTTCTTCCATGAACTGTTCAATTTCTTCTCCTAAATCAAAGAAACGCCTCAGCACAGCACCTCGGCTTAACCATCTTACCTCAGTGTGGTATGGCAGGCCATAGATGTGGTCTTTCTCTCTGAGAAGGCTGTCAAACTGACGGTGATTCAGGCTTCTGGATCGGATGAAATTAACAGTTTGGATGACCACCTTCATGACGTTATCCATCTTTAATGACTTGCAACACAAAGCCTCCTGGTGCAAAATACAGTGAAAAGTCAAAAAATCACGTCCTACATTTGCAGATTGCACTTTCTCTCTGAACTTTGTCACAACGCCTGCTTTTTTCCCGATCATTGAGGGCGCACCATCTGTAGCCAGGCTGACAGCGCGGGACCAGTCCACTCCGACCCTGTCCAGCGCGCCGACGAGTGCGGTAAAAATATCAGCTGCTGTCGTTGTATCTGTCATCGGCACCAACTCCACGAACTCCTCGGTGACGGTCAATGTGTCATCAACTCCGCGGATGAAAATGGCCAGTTGTGCAACATCTGTAATGTCCGTGCTTTCATCAATTGCAACCGAAAACGCAATAAATGACTTTACTTTTTGCTTCAACTGGCTGTCCAAATCCACTGAAAGATCGGAAATCCTGTCTGCAACTGTGTTTCTTGTCAGGCTGATATCTGCAAAAGCCTGCCGCTTTTCAGGGCACACAATCTCCGCTGCCTTCATCATGCATGTTTTTACAAATTCACCCTCACTAAATGGTTTTGAAGCCACTGCGATTTCATTAGCAATGAGGTAGCTAGCTTTCACTGCAGCGTCACTGATGTCTCGGCTGTGAGTAAACACAGACTGCTGTTTCTTCAGACCCGCCAACAGTTCATTCACCTTCTCTCATCTCCGCTGTCCTTGAAAGTTGTCATATTTGTCGGCATGAAGACTCACATAGTGACGACGAAGGTTATATTCTTTCAGCACTGCAACATGCTCTGAACACACCAAACATACAGCTTTCCCATTCAATTCCGTGAAGAAATAGGATGACCATTTTTCTTGGAACACTCTGCACTCTGCGTCCACTTTTCTCTTTTTTGACAGAGACATATTGGGGCAATGAGGGTGCCAAAGCACATAATGTTAAAAGTAGAAGCCGTAATAAATATCGCGGGCAAAACAAAGTAGCTCATTGGCTGCACGTGCTTGACCTACTTGCTCTGCCCCGGTATAAACAGTTTGCTTGCTTAACACAATTGCTATTGCGCCATCCAGTGGACGCAATTGGAACAGCAGTTTATTTTATTGAAAAAATGCAGCGCATTTTTATACTTTACAAAATATATATATATATATTTTTTTATATATTTTTTATTTTTTTTTATCATCTCGCGGGCCGGATTAAACCCGTTTGCGGGCCTGATCCGGCCCGCGGGCCGGACGTTTGACACCCCTGGCCTACATAAAGCTGTCCCAAAAGCAGTCTCAACATCTTACCACTGCTACACCTGGCTATCAGCGGAGCCTTGTCTGGCAGCGAAACAGTTCATTCAGCCTCATTTACTGCCTTAAAAAAAACATAGCTGATATGGCGGACTTGCTTAAACAATAGGGGTTTCTAATGACAATTGAGATGTACAAACTATGGCATAACGGGACGACAAGAGGATAAGAGTGTTCTCCCTGTACACCAAGTCAGAACCATAGGATAAATAAAGGGGGCATATAAGCAGACAATGAAAGCTCTTACAATATTTGATTATTACATTTCTCTAAAACAGGTTATAGGCTACATGTGCACCACCAAGTCAGAACAGTAGGCGAAATTCAGAGGGGTAAATAGACCAAATAATTAGGGTGAGGCACATGGGCTACTAACATCTTACTACACAACATACACTTAGTATTACTTTCTTAGCTACCGTATACACATCTCCCTGGCATATTACATAATTTATGCAGCAGCATACAATACATTTTTGGACTCACCTTGTTGTGCTGTGCTCACTTGAACTGGAAGGTGGCGCGGCAGTCCTTCGTGGGCAAATTTTGTCATCAAAGAAAGAGAAAGAGGCCGGATTTACTATTCCCAGTTGTCTTGAACTCACTGAAGTCAAGTTTTCGCAATTCCGAGTTAACAGTTGTTTTGAGCGCGGCACAAATCATGCTTCATTGACAGCATGGCCAATGTTGAATGTTTATCATTTTAAACTTGGAAAAGAGCCCAGATTTGGGACCACACAGCCACTCCACTGAATAGCAGGCTAGTGATTGCTTTGCAATGCTTGCAGTTAGCCACTGTCACCGATTCCTTCCAAACCACTAATTTTTGAATTTGCGTTTTCCAACTTGTTGTGTAATGTTTATGTCCACTTTTAGCATGTAAATCTTGGCTAACACTTCTAATGTAACTCTATGGCAGCACCCAAGGGGCTTGGATTTTCTAGCTCTACCCTTAGACTTGGGGTGGTGACGTAGTGTCCCCATGAGTAACAGAACAGTGAGCCAATCACAGCGCAACGCTCCGTATTTTCTGCTGGCTTGCCCCACCACCAAAGAAAGCACTGAGCTAGGCTGAAACACCTGCATTTTGGAGCTGCCTTACTCAAGAAAACAAAAAAGAGACCATGTTTGTATGCGGCTTTATTAACTCAATGATATATATTTTTTTTTACATTGTTTGCAAACTGATATGTGACACGTATTAATGCCCAAATAGCATGCAAATTGTGGGGCTCAAAACAGATGGGGCTCTGCCCGACCTGCCATGAATGACGGGTCGCCACTGATCTCACCTCATTGTAGGTCTCCCTCTGTTTTAACAGAACCAGAATTCCTCAACACAGTTGTTATAAACTTGTGCAGAGTTGTGTGGAAGCATTATCAATAATAAAAATATATATCAGCTGGAGTGTGAATAGGGAGAGAGCCCTGAAATTGAATTTTACTTTAATAAAGTACTCCAAAGTTTTTTTTCCATCGTTCTTTATATAATTTGGCTTCATAATACAGTTTCTTCTTATTTTTGTTGCTTTAGTCACATCATTTCTTAATTTGCAGTAAGTCGGCCAGTCAGATGTGCAGCCAGACTTACTAGCCACTCCTTTTGCCCCATCTCTTTCAACCATACAGTTTTTAAATTTCCCATCAATCCATGGAGCCTTAACAGTTCTAACAGTCAGTTTATTAACAGGTGCATTTTTATCAATAACTGGAAGAAGCAATTTCATAAATTAATTAAGTGCAGCGTCTGGATGTTCCTTATTAATCACATCAGACCAACAAATATTTTTTAAATCATCCACATAAGAGTCACAGCAAAACACAATTTTAGTCCCAGCTTTTGGAACTTTGGCTTTCCTGGATGTAGCTACTATATTATGATCACTGCATCCAATGGGCACGGATACAGCTTTAGAACAAAGTTCTACAGTATTAATAAAAATGTGATCAATACATGTGGATGATCTTGTTTCTGTAGTGTTTGTAAACACCCTGGTAGGTTGATTAATAACCTGCACCAGAATACAGGCACTGGCTACAGTGAGAAGCTTCCTCTTGAGTGGACAGCTCGATGAAAACCAGTCAATATTCAGGTCCCCAAGAAAGTACACCTCTCTGTTTACATCACATACACTGTCAAGCATTTCACACACATTATTTAGATACTGACTGTTAGCACTTGGTGGCCCATAGCAACACCCCAAAAGAATAGGCTTTAGATGAGGCAGGTGAACCTGGAACCACAGCACTTCAATAACACTTTACATGAGATCTTCTCTAAGCATTACAGGGATATGGCTCTGAAAAAATATAGCAACACCTCCCCCATAAGCATTCCTGTCTCTTCTATAGATGTTATATCCTTGTATTGCTACTGCTGTGTCATCAAAGTAATTATCTAAGTGAGTCTCAGAAATGGTTATCTGATGTTAGCAAGTTATTGATTTCATGGACCTTATTTCTAAGGCTACATATATTAAGTGAAAATGGGCTTCCGTAAAGTTGGTGCAAACTTTTAATGCATTCAACAGGATTGCGCAAGATGGCAAGGACTGGATTACATACAACAAACGTATGACATAATGGCTGTGACTGGTGTGTGGTGAGTAGTTAGCTAGGTAGCTATGATACTGTGATACTGTGATGTAACTTGCTAAATACATAGCCTCTCCCTAATGTGTAATGTGATGTAGCTAATGTCATAGAGAGGAAGATTTGCATAGCTAGCATTGCAACTGACGATAAGGTTAGTTAGGATGTAACTTTAGCCAGCTTGCTATCGATAATGTTTCAAGTCGAACTGGCTAGCTAAGAAGATCCCTGCTAGCTAACGTTAGCTGCCTAGTCAATTCATTTCAACTCGGATAAAGATATTGATAACTAACCCGGATTTGCAAGTTAGGTAGCTAGCTACTTTTATGAGAACAGGCATGTTGTTTTAACAGTGGCAGCAGACAAAACCTGTGAATGAAAAAAAAGAGGACTGAGCACTCCAGCCACCCTAGTCATAGACTGTTCTCTCTGCTACCGCACAGCAAGTGGTACCGGAGTGCCAAGTCTAGGTCCAAAAGACTTCTCAACAGCTTCTACCCCCAAGCCATAAGACTCCTGAACAGCTAATCATGGCTACCTGAACTAGTTGCACTGCCACCCCCACCCCATCTTTTTACGCTGCTGCTACTCTGTTAATTATTTATGCATAGTCACTTACCTCTACCCACATGTACATATTACCTCAACTACCTCAACTAGCCGGTGCCCCCGCACATTGACTCTGCACCGGTACCCCCCTGTATATATAGCCTCCCTACTGTTATTTTATTTTACTTCTGCTCTTTTTTGTTGTTGTTTTATTTGACCTTTTTTATAAAAAAATTAATGCATTGTTGGTTAAGGGCTGTAAGTAAGCATTTCACTGTAATGTCTACACCTATTGTATTCGGCGCATGTGGCCAATAAAATTTTATTTTATTTGATTTTGATGTGATGAGTCAAAAGAGTTAGTGCGAAAAGGGTCAATGCAGATAGTTAAATAGTTAACCAATAGCTACCCAAACTAACTATTTAGCAGTCTTATGTCTAAGGGGTAGAAGCTGTTCAGGGTCCTGTTGGTTCCAGACTTGCTGCATCGGTGCCGCTTGCCGTGCGGTAGCAGAGAGAACAGTCTATAACTTGGCTGGCTGTAGTTTTTGACAATTTGGTATAGAGGTCCTGGATGTCACAGATATTACAGTTCTTCAGGTCCGGTTGATAGGATAGTCTCAAACGGAGCTCGTCCAGTTTGTTCTCTAGTGATTGTTCATTCACCAATAGAACGGAGGGTAGAGACGCTTTATTTACTTGCCAACGTAGTCTTGTCAGAGAGCCCGCTCGTTTGCTTCTCTTGCGCCGTCACTTCCTCTTTGGAGTCCCAGGGTTTAGGGCCTGGTATGGGATGAGCAGTACATCCACAGCTGCCGACTCATTGAAGTAGAAATCTTCATCCAAATCAAGGTTAGTGATCACTGTTCTGATGTCCAGAAGCTGTTTCCGATCATAGGAAATTATAGCGGAAATATTATGTACAAAAAAAGTTACAATCAGTGTAAAAAAAACAACACAAAATAGCAGAATTGGTCAGGAGCCCGTAAGATAGCAGCTATCCACTGCAGCTCCATCTTCCCATTCCCAAAGACAAGGTCAGAGCAGGCTTTAGCCTACACATATAACTTAATTAGCAGATCATCTTGAGATGGCGAGTCAGCCAGGAAGGGAGAAGTCCTCAACTTCAAAACTTCTCTCCATAGCAAAGCTACAGTTGAAGTCGGAGGTTTACATACACCTTAGCCAAATACATTTAAACTCAGTTTTTCACAATTCCTGACATTTAATCCTAGTAAAAATTCCCTATCTTAGGTCAGTTAGGATCACCACTTTATTTTAAGAATGTGAAATGTCAGAATAATAGTAGAGATAATTATTTATTTCAGCTTTTATTTCTTTCATCAGATTCCCAGTGGGTCAGAAGTTTACATACACTCAATTAGTATTTGGTAGCATTGCCTTTAAATTGTTTAACTTGGGTCAAATGTTTCGGGTAGCCTTCCACAAGCTTCCCACAATAAGTTGGGTGAATTTTGGCCCATTCCTCCTGACAGAGCTGGTGTAACTGAGTCAGGTTTTTAGGCCTCCTTACTCGCACATGCTTTTTCAGTTCTGCCCACAAATGTTCTATAGGATTGAGGTCAGGGCTTTGTGATGGCCACTCCAATACCTTGACTTTGTTGTCCTTAAGCCATTTTGCCACAACTTTGGAAGTATGCTTGGGGTCATTGTACACTGCTCAAAAAAATAAAGGGAACACTAAAATAACACATCCTAGATCTGAATGAATGAAATAATCTTATTAAATACTTTTTTTCTTTACATAGTTGAATGTGCTGACAACAAAATCACACAAAAATTATCAATGGAAATCAAATTTAGCAACCCATGGAGGTCTGGATTTGGAGTCACCCTCAAAATGAAAGTGGAAAACCACACTACAGGCTGATCCAACTTTGATGTAATGTCCTTAAAACAAGTCAAAATGAGGCTCAGTAGTGTGTGTGGCCTCCACGTGCCTGTATGACCTCCCTACAACGCCTGGGCATGCTCCTGATGAGGTGGCGGATGGTCTCCTGAGGGATCTCCTCCCAGACCTGAACTAAAGCATCCACCAACTCCTGGACAGTCTGTGGTGCAACGTGGCGTTGGTGGATGGAGCGAGACATGATGTCCCAGATGTGCTCAATTGGATTCAGGTCTGGGGAACGGGCGGTCCATAGCATCAATGCCTTCCTCTTGCAGGAACTGCTGACACACTCCAGCCACATGAGGTCTAGCATTGTCTTGCATTAGGAGGAACCCAGGGCCAACTGCACCAGCATATGGTCTCACAAGGGGTCTGAGGATCTCATCTCGGTACCTAATGGCAGTCAGGCTACCTCTGGCGAGCACATGGAGGGCTGTGCGGCCCCCCAAAGAAATGCCACCCCACACCATGACTGATCCACCGCCAAACCGGTCATGCTGGAGGATGTTGCAGGCAGCAGAACGTTCTCCACGACGTCTCCAGACTCTGTCACGTCTGTCACATGTGCTCAGTGTGAACCTGCTTTCATCTGTGAAGAGCACAGGGCGCCAGTGGCGAATTTGCCAATCTTGGTGTTCTCTGGCAAATGCCAAACGTCCTGCACGGTGTTGGGCTGTAAGCACAACACCCACCTGTGGACGTCGGGCCCTCATTCCACCCTCATGGAGTCTGTTTCTTTGCACAAAGGCGGAGGTAGCAGTCCTGCTGCTGGGTTGTTGCCCTCCTACGGCCTCCTCCACGTCTCCTGATGTACTGGCCTGTCTCCTGGTAGCGCCTCCATGCTCTGGACACTACGCTGACAGACACAGCAAACCTTCTTGCCACAGCTTGCATTGATGTGTCATCCTGGATGAGCTGCACTACCTGAGCCACTTGTGTGGGTTGTAGACTCCGTCTCATGGTACCACTAGAGTGAAAGCACCGCCAGCATTCAAAAGTGACCAAAACATCAGCCAGGAAGCATAGGAACTGAGAAGTGGTCTGTGGTCACCACCTGCAAAACCAGTCCTTTATTGGGGATGTCTTGCTAATTGCCTATAATTTCCACCTGTTGTCTATTCCATTTGCACAACAGCATGTGAAATTTATTGTCAATCAGTGTTGCTTCCTAAGTGGACAGTTTGATTTCACAGAAGTGTGATTGACTGGGAGTTACATTGTATTGTTTAAGTGTTCCCTTTATTTTTTTGAGCAGTGTACATTTGGAAGACCCTTTTGCGACCAAGCTTTAACTTCCTGACTGATGTCTTGAGATGTTGCTTCAATATATCCACATAATTTTCCTTCCTCATGATGCCATCTATTTTGTAAAGTGCACCAGTCCCTCCTGCAGCAAAGCCCCCCAACACAGTTGGGATGGTGTTCTTCGGCTTGCAAGCCACCCCCTTTTCCATTATGGCCAAACAGTTCTATTTTTGTTTCATCAGACCAGAGGACATTTCTCCAAAAAGTACAATCTTTGTCCCCATGTGCAGTTGCAAACCGTAGTCTGGCTTTTTTATGGAGGTTTTGGAGCAGTGGCTTCTTCCTTGCTGAGCGGCCTTTCAGGTTATGTCAATATAGGACTCATTTTACTGTGGAAATAGATACTTTTGTACCTGTTTCCTCCAGCATCCTCACAAGGTCCTTTGCTGCTGTTCTGGGATTGATTTGCACTTTTCGCACCAAAGTACATTAATCTCTAGGAGACAGAATGCGTCTCTTTCCAGAGCGGTATGACGGCTGCGTGGTCCCATGGTGTTTATAGTTGCATACTATTGTTTGTACAGATGAACGTGGTACCTTCAGGCGTTTAGAAATTGCTCCCAAGGATGAACCAGACTTGTGAAGGTCTACAATTATTTTTCTGAGGTCTTGGTTGATTTCTTTTGATTTTCCCATGATGTCAAGCAAAGAGGCACTGAGTTTGAAGGTAGGCCTTGAAATACATCCATAGGTACACCTCCAATTGACTCAAATGATGTCATTTAGCCTATCAGAAGCTTCTAAAGCCATGACATAATTTTCTGGAATTGTCCAAGCTGTTGAAAGGCACAGTCAACTTAGTGTATGTAAACTTCTGACCCACTGGAATTGTGATATAGTGAATTATAAGTGAAATAATCTATCTGTAAACAATTGTTGGAAAAATTACTTGTGTCATGCACAAAGTAGATGTCCTAACCGACTTGCCAAAACTATAGTTTGTTAACAAGACATTTGTGGAGTGGTTTAAAAACAAGTTTTAATGACTCCAACCTAAGTGTATGTAAACTTTCGACTTCAACTTTAGCTTAGGTTGCCTTACTGTCACTAAGTTACTCACTACTGCCCTTGTTTGTTTATTGTGATTGAATGGCAACGACACACCCAAGAAACACCCACATTAAACCACACCCCAAAGACAACTCTCATTTGGGCTTAAGTAATGGCCACTGCATTTCTTAATGAGCACCGGAAGAAACACATGTGGAATAGGTGAGTGCAGTTCAGCATTAACATCATAAAAACCAATGCTATGTCTTTTTGATGGCAGTTTGTGTTAAACATTGAAAGGGACATTTTTTTACTACGGCATAAATTATGTACTTAAGTAAGGCATTGTGATTGACCCTGGAGATATGAAATTATAGAAGTGAATGCCTTTGCAAAACACACTCTGCTTATCAAGGTGTTTCTTATTGACACACCATCCTAGGGACTGTAAAAGTAATGCAAAGAAAAGCATTCACTGCTCATGGCATCAGTTGTTGTGGTCTATGTGCATTCTTAAACCATGGCCATACCTGTAGGATGAGGCTTAACATTTCCTTAGACTATTTATCAAACATTACAAAGGTAGGTACATTTTAATTCATAATTCATATTCAATTGCACAATAGGAACAACAGATAAAGTCAGGATTGAGAGGCTATGAGATGTACTGTAACGGCCACTACTCTATATTTCGGAGAAAATCCAATGTGGGTTCTAGCCTATGCACGTATGAATACTGTATCTTAGTATATCACATGTTAGAATGTTCACACTTCTGTGTAGGAATGGAAAGGTCTGAGTAAAGAGGAGACGTTCTCAAAATAACCTCAGCAAACTTTTGATGATGCGCCATATGACACATGCATTTTTTATGTGAGTTGGAAGAGGATGTGACAAAGATTTGTCAAAGAGACGACAAAAAGCTTTCAGTGCCTGGGGTACAAGTAATCCAATCCTGTCAGCACACATCCTGGTTTTTACCTTGGTGTGTCATACACAGCATTGGAGCTACTCACATACAGTATCATTATTCTTGACTGAAATGACTCATGATGTACACTGAGTATACCAAACATTAGGAACACCTTCCAAGTATTGAGTTGCCCCCCATGCTTGAATCCATGTCTCAATTGTCTCAAGGCTGAAAAATCCTTCTTTAACCTGCTGCCTCCCATTCATCTACACTGATTGAAGTTTATTTAACAAGTGACATCAGTAAGGGATCATAGCTTTCTCCTGGATTCACCTGGTCAGTCTGTCATGGAAAAAGCAGGTGTTCTTAATGTTTTGTATACTCAGTGTATATGCATTCATATTCATAATTTTCTTATCTAGTAATATCACCTGGAATCTATTGGCATGATTTATTTGATTGTCATTCGAATTCATATAGTAAGATAATAATACAAGTGGTGTAAGTGTAAAGTCTCTGCAAATATGCATAACACTTTCAATTAAGCAAAAAAGGGCATCATTTAAACAGTGTTACTATAAACCTCAACATCCTGTTTCCAATTGAGTATGTCAGCAGCAGTGTCCACAAGAGAAGCCTAAAGTCCCTACATATTATGCCACTGCCCATTCCCTCCTAGAGCCGTCACCATGGCAACTGCTGTGGCATTAGAGCAAGCGGGCTGAAGATTTTCGGGTGGATGCTGAGATTCTGTGACAGATGAGATGAGGATTATGGAGCATTCACTTGGTTGTTAAATATCTCAGAGGCAAAAATGCATGCAGGACGGAATACGGCTTGGAAATTACAGCTTGTGCTGTAACATTCCCCTGATTGATCATCCGGGCTTAATGCTGCCAAAGTTAAAGAAGAATTACTGTACATTTCAAATATTTGAGTTGACAGAATAGGAGGGGTCATATAACAAGAGTATTAAGATATTTCCATTGAATTTTAATGCTGAATTTCTCAACACTGGCAAAATAAAGTATAAAAGATCAAACTGCTGAACTAAGTTAAACCAAAAAACAGATACTGGTATGGCTTTTTCTAATCTATTTCCGCCATAAAGTTGGCAGTAAAAGTCTCAACAGGTTTGCCATGTGGATGCTGCCATGTTTTTGTTTATGTGTGTTTCCTGGTCATTCCATGCAGGACCTAAGGCACTGTGGGTTCTCTATGTGCAAATGGTTCCTGGGCTCTTTCCATCAGTGTTCATGGCCTGACAGCTGCAACTGTTCAAACACATACTGTACAGCCAAGAAGGCAAGCAGTGACTCATACATTGTGTGTTCATACATTAGAAAAGTTCAATTTACCTCTGTCTGAAAGTGAAAAAGTAATCACACCCTGCTAATATTTGACATGCCATGAAACAGGAAGTGTAGTATTATGAACACCACTGATAAACCTGTACAAAAGTAAGTGTTTATTTACTTTTCTCAAATGAGAAACTTCAAGGTCTTGACCCTACTATAAATCTGGATTAGCCCATCTGACAGTCAACAGAGATCACTAATTACTCACATGCTGCACAATCCAGACATGTGGATCTACTGTACCATTACACTAATGTGTTCCATGGAACAAGTGTGGGTGTTCGATACATGGGGTGATGCGTGAGTGCCCTGCCTGCCGCCTCCAGGCCCAAAAGAACGTTGACTACGATGTGTGGTGTACTGTGCCTTCATGCCACCAGAGTGGCACTGTCGCTGTCCTTCTCCGCTCTCTCGGCCGGCGGTTCCACCCAGCTCCATCGGCTCGGGATCCGAGTCGTCCGGGGTGGAAACGGGCAGACCCCTACCAGGACGTCCTCTGGCTGCCAGCAGGTTATCCAAACGAATGGCCATGTCCACCAGTTTATTGAAGGACAACATGGTGTCTCGGCAGGCTAGCTCCCGTCGGACATCCTCCCGCAGATGGCACCGGAAATGGTCGATCAGGGCCCACTCGTTCCACCCGGGCCCCGCTGCTAGTGTCCGAAACTCCAACACAAAGTCCTGCGCGGTCCTCGTCCTCTGCCTCAGGTGGACCAGCCGCTCGCCCGCCTCTCGACCCTCGGGCAGGTGATCGAAGACCGCCCGAAAGAGGCGAGCAAACTCCCCGTAGTCCTCCAACGTGGCTCCTCCTTCTATCCACACCGTGTTGGCCCACTCCAGGGCTTTCCCACAGAGGCAGGGAAAGGACGGACACCTTCTCCCGCTCCGATGGCGCCGGCCTGATGCTGGAGAAGTACAGCTCCATTTGGAGGAGGAATCCCTGGCAGAGCGCCGCCGTCCAATCAAACGCCCGTGGTTGGGATATCTGGATCCCGCCGGGTGCTGGGGTGTCGGTGGCTGGATCCAGTTGGCCAGCTGGTCTCGACAGATCGGGTTCTCTCCTCTCCAGGCTGGCCAGCATCGTGGAATGCTCCTGGACCCGTGCAAAAGAGCAATTTCTCAAGCAATAATTTTGCTAGGGCTGTCTGGGAGTAGTCTGAGTGGGGAGGGGAAAACTGAAAACTAGCTGCTATTGGCAGAAAGGTTTTAGAACTCTCTTTCTCATTGGTCTATTTACTAATTTACTGCCTGGTGATGTCACCAGGCAGGCCAAAACTCCATCCCAACAAAACCAGGTGAAATTTCAGGTGGTCTTTTCTAACAGCTCTTACATCAAAAGGGCATTATCATAATTTTCTCAATTTCACAGTATTATTCCAACCTCATAGTGTGGAAATATATATAAAACAGGACAATCAAGCTTTTGACTGCACTGGGTCTTTAATCAAAGCATCACTCTGCTGTCAGTGCACAAAACGTTAAACATTTATTCATTCCATAGAAAGAACGTGAGCAGTAATAGAAGATGCATTTAAGATCAGTTAGCCTGGTCGTAATGCATTTATGCATTTATTATCAGTTCGTCGTATACCTCAGCTTTATTTAGAGATCGTTCAGTTGTAAGATTCTGTCAATTTGAAATGGCTATGATTGCTCCCCCTCTCTGTCGGTGCACAGCGCTGTCTCCTGTAGACAGGTACTGGGCCAATTTGGCCTCAGACACTACATAATCAAGAGCTCCACAGCAGAGCTGGAATTTGAGAGATCTTTCAATATGCCAGTGTTTACACAGAGCCAGGCCCAGGCCCCCATGGACAACCAGAACAAAGCTTTTAGTAGGAAAAAAACACAGTAGCGATCCTACTTGCCACCAACTCCCCATAACTCCCCTTTCTCCCTGACCACCCTTATAACCATGCATGTAAGCGTTCATGACATGCATTGGCCACTGTATTTTATTGCACTCCTGAGTGGCGCAGTGGTCTAAGGCACTGCATCGCAGTGCTAACTGTGCCACTAGAGATCCTGGTTCGAATCCAGGCTCTGTCGCAGCCGGCCACGACCGGGAGACTCATGGGCGGCGCACAATTGGCCCAGCGTAGTCCAGGGTAGGGGAGGGAATGGCCGGCAGGGATGTAGCTCAGTTGATAGAGCATGGCGTTTGCAACGCCAGGGTTGTGGGTTCAATTCCCACGGGGGGCCAGTATAAAAAAAATAAAAAAAATGTATTCACTAACTGTAAGTCGCTCTGGATAAGAGCGTCTGCTAAATGACTAAAATGTAAATGTAATTGCACGTTAAACTATGCTCTGTTTCCTCCTGCAGCAAAGCACCGCTTGCTTCCCAGGCTTTTTAAAAACACCACTTTGCTCTATTGTTATTACAAACCTAACTATTAAGGCACCTGTATTGTGTACATTTAAAGATTGCTGTGTAGAAAGTCAGGGCAAAACTGCAATATATTTCAACTACTGGAGTTCTGAGGAGCAATTGCTAAACTAGTTGCCTTGGATTGCAGCATACAAAGAAAGATCACTGAGTGTGGTGTGTACAGTGTGCACGCCCTTTGGCACAGCACTCGTGAGAGTGAGAGAGAGGGTGACGACAGGTCAGGCTTGTAATCTAACATCAAAGCAGACAATGTGTAACGCAGATAATAATATCAGATTCATAGTACAATAGTGTGTTGCCATGCCTTTGTACCCAATTGTATAATATACAATACTGACCAAAAGTGCAATTACATGTGGAGTTCAGCTTTATTCTTTCAGAAATCAGAGAGTTCTGCTGTGGGTCATAAATACTGCATGATTATAAGGACAGTCAAATGGTATTTGCAGCTTCAGAGGGAGTTACTTTAAAAGAATAGTTCAGGATTTTCTCAAAGAGGCCCTTTATCTACTTCCCCAGAGTCAGATGAACTCATGGATACCATTTTTATGTATCATTGCCAAAATCCCGAACTATCCCTTTAAAAATGTCAGGAGGCTCTTTTTGCTCAGTGATTGTGGCCTGTCTAAAAATAGTGTTTCAGTGTCTGTTCTATGTTCAAACCATCACACACTGAGGCTTTGCTGTCTATTTTTACACTGGTATCAATAGAAGGGGCAGCATGTTTTCAACTTTTATCACTTGGGCTGCTGAGAGTGTTTCAAACATTGCACATATGAACTAGCAATAGAGCCCCACAGTGAAGGTGTCATAATACCCATAAAACCTAGCGGTCAAACAGGGAAATGGTTCCAATAATTTTTCCACCATTCATTTTTCCCATAGGGGATTTTAGAAACACTTAAAATAAGGTCTGTGTGTCATGTAGGCTTACCCTGGCGTGACGTTTTGATAACCATGTAAATCTCTGTTGGACAAGGTGACTTTTATCAATATATTCGGCTCTCTCTGATTCGAAAATGCTAATTAGCATCAACGTAAACATCATGCAAGACTACAAATCCCTGCAAGCTACTACACGTCTTCTCTAGCTGGAACCTTTGCTAACAGGTACATTTAAATAAATGTTGCCGATTTATTCATTACTACATTTAGCTAACATTAGATAGTTAATCCATAGATTCTAACCTTTGCCCCGATTCGGCAGTCTCGTCCAGATCATCATGGCATTTGTAGTTCTTTATGATAGCCATATTAGCAGCTAATTAGCATTTCATTTGTTGGGGGTAAATACAGGTGAATATATTGATAAAAGTCACCTTGTCCGAGAGAGATTTACATGGTTATCAAAACGTCACACCAGGGTAAGCCTACACGAAACACAGCCCTTATTTTAAGTGTTTCTAAAATCCCCTTTGGGAAATATGAATGGTGGAATAACGATTGGAATCATTTCTCTGTTTGACCGCTAGGTTTTATGGCTATTATGACTCATACTGTGGTACTCTATATGGTCATTCAGTGCTTATTTCCAGATGCAGGTCAGCGCCACAGAGATGTGGCGGTCTGCTGTTTACTCATCCCAGCTCACAGTGCTCTGGCTGGGATACTGAACCCTGACTGAGCCCTCTGATGTCAGGCTACACTCACAAACACCTTGTTTTTGTACTTACTCCACAATGGGTGTGATGTACTATTAGCCAAAATAGCCAATAAAGTGCTTGTTTGTTTGCGTCACACTTTATTTGGCTAGTCCGGATTGTCCATCTGTAGATGCTCTACAGATAGTCATACTATCAACAAACTCTGTTGATAAGTATCTGCTTGCTAAGGTTATGGTTAGGTTTAGAATAATGGTTAGCGTAAGGGTTAGGTTTAGGTTTAGAATAAGGTTTAGCGTAAGGGTTACGTTTAGGGTTAGGATAAGGGTTAAGGTTAGGGTTAGGGTTAGGGTAGTAGATAGTTAGTTGAAATGTTACTGATAGTCTGTAGATAGTCTGTAGAGCATCTACAGATGGACTATCCAAATAAAGTGCTACTTTTGTTTGTTTTGGCTCATAGCCAAATGCTCATGGGGACCACACCTTCTAGCTCAACACATGCGTATTCAATGGAAATGGCGGTCATAGGGAAATGACAATAATAGAATGAAGCAGCCAGAAGTAAATGTAAAATGCAAAGCCACTGGACCAGAACGACAAGCCAAACTGCATAATATGCATCATGTAAGGAGTCAAAGGAAACTGCTAAGCTAAGAGGAAAGTACAGGACCTTTAATTACCAGAGGAAACAATAGCAAAAGGATCTGCTTTGGAAGTCCCTATATGTAATCTTAGTCACAAACAGTATAGGGACTTTGGTTGTAGATCTGTCATATATTACTGTCATAAATGATAATTATACAGACACTACTCAGGTCGATGGTAAAACAAAGACTGATGCATGCTCAAGGCCCTCAAGGCTCTCTTAACATGACTGTTCCACTTGACTCAGGTGGCAATACATGCATATTACTGGACTGAAGTCTATACATCAGTTTAATTTCTTATAAAATGTAAAGGCAATTAATTAGAAACAAACGTGTGTTAATTACCATATAATTACCATAAAAGGTAGGTGTTCCTTGGAGAAAACCCCCATGCTTTGTGACTTAAATACCAGGGATCATCTCTTTTGAAGTGCTCTAATTGCTGCAGAATTAAAGGGGTAAACGATGTCCCAATCAACGGCGCTGTTCTATGCTTTTGTGTACATTTCCAGATTAAATGGCTGCAGTAATGAGATCAGAATGGTGTAGCAGAGCTCTGGATAAAAAATATTATGAGGGGTATTAGGCGTTTACTGCAGGAATGACACTTCCACAACATGGATCTTGGACATATTCAATTTCTTTTATTTAAACAGGCCAATAATCCCTTCAATTACCCCCCCCCCCCCCCCCCCCGGCACACTGAGCACAGTTAGAACTGGCAACTGTGGAGAAACAGACTTATAAATCAACTGTCTCCTCAGCCATCCAAGGGATTTAGAGGGGAACTTAGAGCTAAGCTGTTTGTGAGAATGATGGCATTATCCAGCAAGTGGATGGGATTTCACAGTCTCTCTGGGAAGAGGTGGCAAACTATCACTGCCACATGTGATATAGTGTCAGATCATAAGAGGGTATAAAAGAAAGGTGAAATTGTTGAGTTTTGGAAGGTTAATCATCACCTCGGTAAGAGGAGATTTCATGTTCTGAGTAGGGTATATAAGTCAGCCACTGACAGGCCGTACACATTTGGCGGGTGACATGAGAGGGTGATCATTAATGTAGAAAAAGCTGTGTAGCCCTTTCTTGCAGTCAGTGACCAAAAGCGCTCTCTTTGGCCTCATCGGTGGAATGTTATTAATATAGATAATTTATTTGAAAAATATATATATATATATCTGGTGTTTCTATGTCAAACAGTTTTGTTATATTTCAGTCTTCTGTGATGTATATAAAGTGTCATATTGGGATGTAAACTCAAAATGTAATACATTTCAACTCTATATCTGACATGGGGGTGACTTTTTTTTAAGCCCATAAACATGTCTGTGAGGTGAATACTTTTGTTTCAAAGTAGAGTTGTTTAAGACTACCAAGAATCACTCTGTGTTACCCTGATTTAGCCCACTGCAGTAAAAGGTTAAGAGGACACCAGATCCAAAAAGCCCACTGTCACAGGAGACACATAACCCTGCAGGCTGTCCAGGGTGCTGCTTAATGTTTCATGAGGCTATACAGTTGAAGAGATATTATTTACTTGACTTCTAATTTTGCTAAGCTTCAATCCATTAAAATAACTGGAAATGTATTATGTATGTCTAATTACTAGATTTGCTGCTATTCCTGGACGTTGTGGTGTCAATAATATTCTAGATGTGTTACTGTGTGTGTGTGTGTATGTGTATGTTGGGGTGTCAGTGTAAGTATGTGTGAGTGTGTGGGTAGAGTCCAGTGTGTGTGCATAGAGTCGTTGCAAGAGAGTTAGTGCAAAAAAAGTTCAATGCAGGTAGTCGAGGTAACCATTTGATTAGCGATTTAGCAGTCTTGTTTAGAAGTCTTATGGCTTGGCGGTAGAAGCTGTTTAGGGTCCTGTTGGTTCCAGCCAGACTTGGTGCATTGGTACCGCTTGCCATGCGGTAGCAGAGAGAACAGTCTGTGGCTTGGGTGGCTGGAGTCTTTGACACTTTTTTGGGGCCTTCCTCTGACACCGCCTGGTATAGAGGTACTGGATGGCAGGGAGTTCGGCTGAGATACCACATTGTGAAGAGTATAATCGACTTTTGTTTTCCAGAGAAATACTATAAATTCCCACAGACTAAACGTCCAGTTGGTGGGATTGCTGCTGGCATTAAACTTGGACTAGACTAAGAGGCAAAAAAACATGCTTAGAGATTCAGGAGGTTCTCGCTCCAGAAAATCCGCTATAAATTTAAAAAGAGCTTTAAAACCTGCTGACTGTGCTCGCTCTTTCTCTCTCTCCATGACTACAGTGCAGAGAGGATTGTCAACCCAATCCATTCCAAACCATTTAAATAAAATTATAAATGGGAAGGCATGCAAAGAGACCAAGGAGCCTCCATTGTTTACAGTGTGACAGGAGTCCAGGCTTCCTTCCATCCATCATCACTACTCTGCTGTTTTATTAGCAGGTTCAGTGATGCCTGGCTGGGAAGACAAAATCGAACATTTCATTACTCCCATCATGACTTACTGTAATCTAGTGTGTGGTAGTTAAATGAGCCTCTTCATTTTATTCACCATGTCAACTTTTTCTAGAAATCACTTTGAAAGCATTTGACATGGCTTTCAAAGAACCCATGTTTGATTGGATTGCAATGGATTGGATTGGCTTGTAAAAGGGCCTTTTATACAAAGCTGTGCACATGAAGAAAGCTCTCTATGCTGGACAGGGAAGCAAAACACTTGGGGAAAAGGGCAGTGTGAGCTATCTTTATTTTCTCGACTGCGTTGAGTCTCCTCCTGATTATCTGTCAAACCTCTATTATGCATGTTTCAGTGATACTGGTAGCATTCAGGTTTGCACCCCTGAGAATGTCAAACAGTACTAGTTTAGATTGATTGAAAATAAAAAGTGGTGTTGTTGCAGTAAATCCATCACACAGCCTATCTGACTAAATGCAACCTGAGAGGGAACGTGGGGGTGATGGAAAGTGCCTTATGGGTAATTTTTGGAATGTTTAGGGACCATTACAAACCACTTACATATTTATGCCATAAAATATTCATTGGCTGCTTTTCCCAGACTGCACACAGCCATTCCTGAAGACAAGTGCAACTGAACTAAAAGCAACAAGTGAAGTCAGCCAGGGAGAGGTTGACAGCCTGGAAGTGGGATTTCAGCCTGGGCGGCAGGTAGCTTAGTGGTTAAGAGCGTTGTGCCAGTAACCGAAAGGTCGCTGGTTCTAATCCCCGAGCCGACTAGGTGAAAAAATCTGTCGATGTGCCCTTGAGCAAGGCACTTAACCCTAATTGCTCCTGTAAGTCGCTCTGGATAAGAGCGTCTGCTAAATAAAAAAATAAAATAAAATAAAATAAATAAAATAAATTTCCCTGAGGACATTTCAGACTACATCAAAGCAGTGTTCAACAGTCTTCAGGCATTCTGACTTCATATTATCTGTAATTACAATGTCAGGTAAAACTGTCCACTTCATTGCTGAAAGTATTAATTATTTCATTGTAAGTATGTTATCTACTGCATTATTGCTTTACCGTATAACCATTCTAATCTTACCAGGTACATGTAGATGGTTCTGTCTGTCTGCAAGTACTTAAATGGCCCATGTTTAATTTTCTATGGACTCATCTACAGTTCCTTGCAAAAGTCTTCATCCCCCTTGGCGTTTTTCCTATTTTGTTGCATTACAACCTGTAATTTAAATTGATTTTTATTTGGATTTCATGTAATGGACACACACAAAATAATCCAAATTGGTGAAATGAAATGAAAAAAATAACTTGTTTCAGAAAATTCCAAAAAATTAATAACGGAAAAGTGGTGCGTGCATATGTATTCACCCCCTTTGCTATGAAGCCCCTAAATAAGATCTGGTGCAACCAATTACCTTCATAAGTCACATAATTAGTTAAATAAAGTCCAGCTGTGTGCAATCTAAGTGTCACATGATCTGTCACATGATCTCAGTATATACAGTGGGGAGAACAAGTATTTGATACACTGCCGATTTTGCAGGTTTTCCAACTTACAAAGCATGTAGAGGTCTGTAATTTTTATCATAGGTACACTTCAACTGTGAGAGACGGAATCTAAAAAATCCAGAAAATCCAGAAAATCACATTGTATGATTTTTAAGTAATTAATTTGCATTTTATTGCATGACATAAGTATTTGATCACCTACCAACCAGTAAGAATTCCGGCTCTCACAGACCTATTAGTTTTTCTTTAAGAAACCCTCCTGTTCTCCACTCATTACCTGTATTAACTGCACCTGTTTGAACTCGTTACCTGTATAAAAGACACCTGTCCACACACTCAATCAAACAGACTCCAACCTCTCCACAATGGCCAAGACCAGAGAGCTGTGTAAGGATATCAGGGATAAAATTGTAGACCTGCAGGGATGGGCTACAGGACAATAGGCAAGCAGCTTGGTGAGAAGGCAACAACTGTTGGCGCAATTATTAGAAAATGGAAGAAGTTCAAGATGACAGTCAATCACCCTCGGTCTGGGGCTCCATGCAAGATCTCACCTCGTGGGGCATCAATGATCATGAGGAAGGTGAGGGATCAGCCCAGAACTACACGGCAGGACCTGGTCAATGACCTGAAGAGAGCTGGGACCACAGTCTCAAAGAAAACCATTAGTAACACACTACGCCGTCATGGATAAAAATCCTGCAGCGCACGCAAGGTCCCCCTGCTCAAGCCAACGCATGTCCAGGCCCGTCTGAAGTTTGCCAATGACCATCTGTATGATCCAGAGGAGGAATGGGAGAAGGTCATGTGGTCTGATGAGACAAAAATAGAGCTTTTGGGTCTAAACTCCACTCACCGTGTTTGGAGGAAGAAGAAGGATGAGTACAACCCCAAGAACACCATCCCAACCGTGAAGCATGGAGGTGGAAACATCATTCTTTGGGGATGCTTTTCTGCAAAGGGGACAGGACGACTGCACCTTATTGAGGGGAGGATGGATGGGGCCATGTTTCGCGAGATCTTGGCCAACAACCTCCTTCCCTCAGTAAGAACATTGAAGAGGGGTCGTGGCTGGGTCTTCCAGCATGACAACGACCCGAAACACACAGCCAGGGCAACTAAGGAGTGGCCTAGCCAGTAAGAAGCATCTCAAGGTCCTGGAGTGGCCTAGCCAGTCTCCAGACCTGAACCGAATAGAAAATCTTTGGAGGGAGCTGAAGGTCTGTATTGCCCAGTGACAGCCCCGAAACCTGAAGGATCTGGAGGAGGTCTGTATGGAGGAGTGGGCCAAAATCCCTGCTGCAGTGTGTGCAAACCTGGTCAAGACCTACAGGAAACGTATGATCTCTGTAATTGCAAACAAAGGTTTCTGTACCAAATATTAAGTTCTGCTTTTCTGATGTATCAAATACTTATGTCATGCAATAAAATGCAAATTAATTACTTAAAAATCATACAATGTGATTTTCTGGATTTTTGGGGGTAGAAGCTGTTAAGAAGCCTTTTGGACCTAGACTTGGCGCTCCGGTACCGCTTGCCGTGCGGTAGCAGAGAGAACATTCTATTACTAGGGTGGCTGGAGTCTTTGGCAATTTTTAGGGCCTTCCTCTGACACCGCCTGGTATAGAGGTCCTGTATGGCAGGAAGCTTGGCCCAAGTGATGTACTGGGCCATACGCACTACCCTCTGTAGCGCCTTACGGTCGGATGCCGAGCAGTTGCCATACAAGGCAGTGATGCAACTGGTCAGGATGCTCTCGATGGTGCAGCTGTCAAACTTTTTGAGGATCTGGGGGACCCATACCAAATCTTTTCAGTCTCCTGAGGGGGAAAAGGTGTTGTCGTGCCCTCTTCACGACTGTCTTGGTGTATTTGGACCATGATAGTTTGTTGGTGATGTGGACACCAAGGAACTTGAAACTCTCGACCCTCTCCACTACAGCCCCGTCGATGTGAAGGGGGGCATGTTCGGCCCTCCTTTTTTCTTGCTCACATTGAGGGAGAGGTTGTTGTCCTGGCACCACACTGCCAGGTCTCTGACTTCCTCCCTATAGGCTGTCTCATCGTTGTCGGTGATCAGGCCTACCACTGTTGTGTCGTCGGGCAAACTTAATGATGGTGTTGGAGTCATGCTTGGCCATGCAGTCATGGGTGAACAGGGAGTACAGGAGGGGACTGAGTACGCACCCCTGAGGGGCCCCCGTGTTGAGGATCAGCATGTTGAGGATCAGTGTTGTTACCTACCCTTACCACCTGTGGGCGGCCCATCAGAAAGTCCAGCATCCAGTTGCAGAGGGAGGTGTTTAATCCCAGAGTCCTTATCTTAGTGATGAGCTTATATATGTGATGAGTATATGAGTGTTGTAGAAAATAAGAAAGCGCTCATTGCCACATGAACTGCACATTCGGGGTGTGAGAGGACTTGAAGTGTTTTCAGGTCTAGCTACACACCAACGATACTGAAATGTCAATCTGGTGAGTTTCGATAGAATTTCGATATCAGAGTTAACAGAGTTTCAGTTATAAGCAGATTTAGGATGACACGTCATTTTTTCCCCCCTGTCCTTCCTTCACCCGACAGTTGGCTGCTCATCTGATAATGGCCCATCGAAACTCCACCTAAACTATATTGAAACTAATTTCTTGCATATAATAATACTGTAGATGTACCCTTAAGAAAATATTACATTTACAATAGTCTGATGGGTGACAATATTATCAATTGTCAATTCCGAATGAAGGGACTGATGATGAACAGCGCAGCATGTAATAGACAAAGAAGAATTCAAATAATCCTACAGGTGCAGGTCATGCAAGTTCTTATCAGAAAGAGCTTAATCTAAGGTTTCTATAACACCTACATTTGCCAAATAACTCAACGATTTGAGTGGATGAGTTCTATTTCAAAATATAACTTTTTTCCTAGAATAACCTTGATTCCAATGTGAGCAATGGCGACAGCATATAGCCTAGGCGACTAAGCACAGACTAGTAACATAATACAATTTTAAATATGCTATTCTGTTCTTTTGAAATACATTTTCTTAGATCCATAATGTTTCTTAAGACCTGCCTAAATGTAATTATAATGAATTTCTTTGTGATGGATTTAACACTTGAATTGTGGTGTTTTTAGTGGTTTTCGAATTTACATATAGCTTACAGTAACATAAACTAATAAAAATGCACAGCTATTTTCAGGTCTCTCCAGAGATGTTCGATCGGGTTCAAGTCCGGTCTCTGGCTGGGCCACTCAAGGACATTCAGAGACTTGTCCCGAAGCCACTCCTGCGTTGTCTTGGCTGTGTGCTAAGGGTTGTTGTCCTGTTGGAAAGTGAACCTTCGCCCCAGTCTGAGGTCCTGGGCGCTCTGGAGCAGGCTTTCATCAAGGATCTCTCTGTACTTTGCTCCGTTCATCTTTCCCTTGATCCTGACTAGTCTCCCAGTCCCTGCCGCTGAAAAACATCCCCACAGCATGATGCTGACACCACAATGCTTCACCGTAGAGATGGTGCCAGGTTTCCTCCATATGTGACGCTTGGCATTCAGGCCAAAGAGTTCAATCTTGGTTTCATTAGACCAGAGAATCTTGTTTCTCATGGTCTGAGTGTCCTTTATGTGCCTTTTGGCAAACTCCAAGCGGGCTGTCATGTGCCTTTTACTGAGGATTGTCTTCCGTCTGGCCACTCTACCATTAAGGCCTGATTGGTTGAGTGCTGCAGAGATGGTTGTCCTTCTGGAAGATTCTCCCATCTCCACAGAGGAACTCTGGAGCTCTTTCAGAGTGACCATCGGGTTCTTGGTCACCTCCCTGACCAAGGCCCTTCTCTCCCTATTGCTCATTTTGGCCGGGCGGCCAGCTCTAGAAAGAGTCTTGGTGGTTCCAAACTTCTTCCATTTAAGAATGATGGAGGCCACTGTCTTCTTGGGGACCTCCAATGCTGCCGACATTTTTTGGTACCCTTCCCAAGATCTGTGCTTCGACACAATCCTGTCTCTGAGCTCTACGGACAATTCCTTCGAACTCATGGCTTGGTTTTTGCTCTGATATGCACTGTCAACTGTGGGACCTTATATAGACAGGTGTATGCCATTCCAAATCATATCCTACCAATTGAATTTACCAAAGGTGTAGAAACTTCTTAAGGATGATCAATGGAAACAGGATGCACCTGAGCTCATTTTCGAGTCGCATAGCAAAGGGTCTGAATACTTACGTAAATAAGGTATTTCTGTTTTCTATTTTTAACCAATTTTAACAAAAACCTGTTTTCACTTTTCCATATATGGGGTATTGTGTGTAGATTGCTGAGGATTCTTATTAATGTAATCCATTTTAGAATAAGGCTGTAATGTAACAAAATGTGGAAAAAGTCAAGGGTTCTGAATACTTTCCGAACGCACTGTATATTTCATATCTATTCTAATTATTTTTCTTTGATCCAAGATTATGAGCCAGTATAAAATCAGAGGTCTTCCAGGTCATGATTTCCTTTAGGAAACCAGCTGATTTCCCTGACAGCTGACATCTTTAAAACCCTGGATATAGAACAGAATCACTCCCATGGTATTGACATATGTAAAAGAACACCAGATCTCATACTCCTGGCCCTCTCTAAATAAGTCCCTGCACACCCTCTCACGTGGAGGTGTTACAGCAGTCTGTTGGCTAGACTCCAATACAGTGGAGAGGGAAGCCTGTAGCTTGAGGCTAATAGGAATCAGATGTAGGCCTACAATATATGAGATTAAAATGCCTAATAAATGATACTAAAGACATTAATCAAGAGAAAAGGTTGTGACTTATGAATGGATGAAGGCCAGTCACCAGAGCATCTCCCAGCCAAGGTCTCTACGGTGGCCTGGGAGAAAAAGTGGGGCTGTCTTTCACACTGCCTGTCTGAAGCTCCGCCTCTCAGGAGGACAGATGGCCCCAGCCAGGGTTGCAATGATAAGGAACACCCTCTAGTTTATGGCTCTGCCTGTGTACAGTGCAGTCAGGGACCAAGCAGAGGTGTGATGTATAGCAGGGGGCCACACTCAGTTGTCCTGGCTTGACGTAAAATAGTCCAATAATTCAGCATAATGCACCATCCATTATGGCAGCCGTTAGATCAGTTTGTAAAGACGGGCAAACACATTGCTTTCCCTAGCCGCATATTTATCTTAAAGGCACAGGCCTAACCCCTTCATACATTGCGATATTTCAGAGAAATCAATGGCTCCTGCAATTCAGCTGGTGGCGAAGCCCTGCTGAAAACGTCATAGAAAATATACAATCTAATCCATGGCACCAGAGACCACTGTTCAGGTCTCGTACAGATTCTAGATTCTTACAGATCTAACCTTTGTCATCAAAAGTATAAATTGCAAGACAGACCATAACTATACTACTAAAATACTATTGTCAGTGAAATGTCTGTGTAAATATAATGTGTATGTTGATCAAAGTCAGATGTCCTGCAGGTTTCACTGTCCTAGTGTCCTTACAGAATAGGTTGGATTTTTTTACACAGCTAGTCAGGTAAGTAGCCTACAATGGCAGATAAATGTGGAATATCTGAATATGCATTGCCTGGTTTCAAAAGAACATCAGGACTGTGAAATCGTTTCGTTGAAGCCAAGGCTATACAGTACCTCAAATAAATTAGTATGGCATCATATCACGGCTGCAGTTGGCTTGGTCTCTTTTATTTGCAGCAGGATATTTCAGAGAGAATTGCAAATCCAATGTAAATTTCAAACAGGCTTGCCACTGCATGCCTTTCATCCAGGGATTTTTTTTCAGTCTATGTTTCTTAACACACCCTTGATTCAGGAGTAAGTGGAATTATCAAACATGTAAAGGGAGTGTGAGTTAAGTCCATAAGAATAATTATTTGCATAAGCACACACACAGCGCAGGGAGAGTGGAGAGTGTGAAGTAGGCTATGTGCTCACTTTTGAAAGTTGCATACTGTATGTGACACAATTTCTTTAACTGTCACGACTTCCGCCGAGGCTGCCTCCCCTCCTTGTTCGGGCAGGCTTCGGCGTTCGTCGTCACCGGAGTACTAACCACTGCCGCCCCAATCATCATATCAATTGTCTTGTCAATCACACACACCTGGTTCTATTCCCCTAATTAGTCCATGTATAAGTGTTCCCTCTGCCCCCTCGTCCTTGTGGGTGATTGTTTGTTGTGGTTAGTTGCTCGGTGGAGCTCTTGTATTTGGTATCGACGGGAGTATTTTCCCGTGTGTCTTGTATTTTCCAGTGCACCTGTTTGTGCCCTGGAGTGTGTTTGACGCAGTTCTGCGCAAACCTGTATTTTTCGGATTAAAGCCTGTTTCTGTGATTTACCCTCCTGCGCCTGACTCCTTCAACACCACCTTATCACAGAATCACCCAACCGGAATATGGAGTCAGCGGGAGAAGAGCGCATGCCTGGAGTCGTGGCACGGGTCCAGGAGCATTCCACGATGCTGGCCAGCTTGGGGGAAGCGATGGATCGGGTTCTTCAGGTCGTCCAACGCCTGGAGAGGAGAGGACCCGATCTGTCGAGACCAGCTGGCCAACCGGATCCAGCCACCGGAGGGATCCAGATATCCCGACCCCGAGCGTTTGATGGGACGACGGTGCTATGCCAGCGATTCCTTCTCCAATTGGAGCTTTACTTCATCAGCATCAGGCCGGAACCCTCGGAGCGGGAGAAGCTGTCCGTTCTCGTTTCCTGCCTCTGTGGGAAAGCCCTGGAGTGGACCAACGCGGTGTGGAACGAAGGAGGAGCCGCGTTGGAGTACTACAGGGAGTTCGCTCGCCTCTTTCGGGCGGTCTTTGATCACCCGCCCGCGGGTGAGCGACTGGTCCATCTGAGGCAGGGGACGAGGACCGCGCAGGACTTCGCGTTGGAGTTTCGGACACTGGCAGCAGGGTCCGGGTGGAACGAGCGGGCCCTGATTGACCATTTCCGGTGCCATCTGCGGGAGGATGTCCGACGGGAGCTAGCCTGCCGAGACACCATGTTGTCCTTCAACAAACGGGTGGACATGGCCATTCATTTGGACAACTTGCTGGCAGCCAGAGGACGTCCTGGTAGGGGTCTGCCCGTTTCCACCCCGGACGAATCGGATCCCGAGCCGATGGAGCTGGGTGGAGCCGCCGGCCGAGAGAGCGGAGGAGGACAGCGACAGTGCCACTCTGGTGGCACGAAGGGACAATACATCACACGTCGTAGTCAACGTTCTTTTGGGCCGGGAGGTGGTAGGCAGGGCACTCACGCATCACCCCAGGTGTCGAACACCCACACTTGTTCAGAGCCCTCTGCTGCGCACTGTACCCTACCTATCCACTTTCTCGACCTCATGGTAGTTCCCCAGTGTAAGGCGCTAGTCGATTCAGGCACAGCTGGGAACTTTATGGACAGGGCATTCGCACGTCGTCAAGGCATAACATTGGTTCCCTTATCCATTCCACTCCCAATCAGAGCACTCGATAGTCGACCAATAGGGTCCGGGTTTGTTACAGAAGTCACGATACCAGTCACCATGATCACCCAGGAGACTCATTTTGAGCAGGTAATTTTTTTGATTATTGAATCTCCTGCTTTCCCTGTGGTATTAGGTATCCCTTGGCTAGCACTCCACAACCACACCTTCTCATGGCCGCAGAGGGCTCTCACGGGGTGGTCGCAAGAGTGTCAGGGTAGGTGTCTAGGTGTTTCCGTTGGTGCAACCACGGTGGAAAGTCCAGACAGTACCTCCACCGTGCGCATTCCCCCTGAATACCTCGATCTGGCGCAAGCGTTCTCTAAAACGCAGGTGACTAAATTACCACCTCATCGGGCGGGGGATTGCGCGATAAACCTCCGGGTAGACGCTGTACCTCCCAGGAGTCATATATACCCCCTGTCACAGGCTGAAACGGTGGCTATGGAAACCTATGGCACCGAGTCCCTGCGCCAGAGGATGAGTCGAACCGCAGAGTGAAGGAAAGGCAGCCAACAAGTGCTCAGCATACAGTGGGGAATAAAAGTATTTAGTCAGCCACCAAAAGTTCTCCCACTTAAAAAGATGAGAGAGGCCTGTAATTTTCATCATAGGTACACGTCAACTATGACAGACAAATTGAGATTTTATTTCTCCAGAAAATCACATTGTAGGATTTTTTATGAATTTATTTGCAAGTTATGGTGGAAAATAAGTATTTGGTCACCTACAAACAAGCAAGATTTCTGGCTCTCACAGACCTGTAACTTCTTCTTTAAGAGGCTCCTCTGTCCTCCACTCGTTACCTGTATTAATGGCACCTGTTTGAACTTGTTATCAGTATAAAAGACACCTGTCCACAACCTCAAACAGTCACACTCCAAACTCCACTATGGCCAAGACCAAAGAGCTGTCAAAGGACACCAGAAACAAAATTGTAGACCTGCACCAGGCTGGGAAGACTGAATCTGCAATAGGTAAGCAGCTTGGTTTGAAGAAATCAAATGTTGGAGCAATTATTAGGAAATGGAAGACATACAAGACCACTGATAATCTCCCTCGATCTGGGGCTCCACGCAAGGTCTCACCCTGTGGGGTCAAAATGATCACAAGAACGGTGAGCAAAAATCCCAGAACCACACGGGGGGACCTAGTTAATGACCTGCAGAGAGCGGGGACCAAAGTAACAAAGCCTACCATCAGTAACACACTACGCCGCCAGGGACTCAAATCCTGCAGTGCCAGACGTGTCCCCCTGCTTAAGCCAGTACATGTCCAGGCCCGTCTGAAGTTTGCTAGAGTGCATTTGGATGATCCAGAAGAGGATTGGGAGAATGTCATATGGTCAGATGAAACCAAAATAGAACTTTTTGGTAAAAACTCAACTCGTCGTGTTTGGAGGACAAAGAATGCTGAGTTGCATCCAAAGAACACCATACCTACTGTGAAGCATGGGGGTGGAAACATCATGCTTTGGGGCTGTTTTCTGCAAAGGGACCAGGACGACTGATCCGTGTAAAGGAAAGAATAAATGGGGCCATGTATCGTGAGATTTTTAGTGAAAACCTCCTTCCATCAGCAAGGGCATTGAAGATGAAACGTGGCTGGGTCTTTCAGCATGACAATAATACCAAACACACCACCCGGGCAACGAAGGAGTGGCTTCGTAAGAAGCATTTCAAGGTCCTGGAGTGGCCTAGCCAGTCTCCAGATCTCAACCCCATAGAAAATCTTTGGAGGGAGTTGAAAGTCCGTGTTGCCCAGCGACAGCCCCAAAACATCACTGCTCTAGAGGAGATCTGCATGGAGGAATGGGCCAAAATATCAGCAACAGTGTGTGAAAACCTTGTGAAGACTTACAGAAAACATTTGACCTGTGTCATTGCCAACAAAGGGTATATAACAAAGTATTGAGAAACTTTAGTTATTGACCAAATACTTATTTTCCACCATAATTTGCAAATAAATTCATTAAAAATCCCACAAATCTCAATTTGTCTGTCATAATTGACCTATGATGAAAATTACAGGCTTCTCTCATCTTTTTAAGTGGGAGAACTTGCACAATTGGTGGCTGACTAAATACTTTTTTCCCCCACTGTATATAAGTCCCTCCACTTCACCCGCCTCCTCGAGTTTCTTCTATGTGAAGAAGAAGGACGGAGGTCTGCGCCCGTGCATTAATTATCGACCACTGAACAGGGAGACGATAAGATTTAGTTATCCTCTCCCCCTCATTCCTTCAGTGATTGAATCAATGCATGGGGCGCGCTTCTTCTCCAAATTAGATTTCAGGAGTGCGTACAACCTGGTACGTATCCGAGAGGGAGATGAGTGGAAGACAGTATTCATCACAACCACGGGGCATTATGAATACCTGGTGATACCCTATGGTTTGATGAATGCTCCCTCAGTTTTCCAGTCCTTTGTGAACGATGTGTTTCGGGACATGCTTGGTCGCGGTGTAGTGGTCGTCATCGATGACATCATGGTGTATTCCGCTACGCGCGCCGAGCATGTGTCCCTGGTTCGCAAGGTGCTGGCCCGACTGTTGGAAAATGACCTTTATGCTAAGGCAGACAAGTGTATGTTTTCCAGCAGTCCGTCTCCTTCCTTTGATACAGCATTTCCACCTCAGGTGTGGAGGTGGAGGGAGATAGCATTTCAGCCGTGCGTAATTGGCCCACTCCAACCACGGTTAAGGAGGTGCAGCGCTTCCTTGACATTGCCAACTACTATCGGAGGTTTATCCGGGGCTTTGGCAAGGTTGCAGCTCCCATTACCTCCCTGTTGAAGGGTGGGCCGTCCCGGCTCCGCTGGTCTGCTGAGGCTGACCTGGCCTTCAGCAAACTGCGGGGTCTGTTCACCTCAGCCCCAGTACTGGCCCACCCCGATTCATCACTAACGTTCGCAGTGGAGGTGGATGCGTCCGAGGTTGGGATAGGAGCTGTCCTGTCTCAACGCTCGGGTACGCCACCCAAGCTTCGCCCCTGTGCCCTCTTCTCTAAGAAGCTCAGCCCAGCAGAGCAGAACTACGATGTTGGTGATCGGGAGCTGTTGGCTGTTGTCCGAGCCTTGACCGTGTGGAGGCATTGGCTCGAAGGGGCAAAACACCCTTTCCTCGTCTGGACGGACCACCGTAACCTGGAGTACATCCGGGCAGCGAGGAGGCTGAATCCTCGCCAGGCCAGGTGTGCTCTCAGGTTTGATTTTACATTGTCATACTTTCCGGGTACGAAGAATGTGAAGGCAGACGCACTGTCCCAGCTGTATGACACAGAGGAGAGGCCCAGAGACAACACCCCCATACTCCCAGCCTCCCGCATTGTGGCGCTGGTAGTATGGGCGATGGACGCGGATATGGAGCAGGCATTACGCACAGATCTCCACCGCAGTGTCCAGCTGGGCTGCGGTATGTGCCTGCTCTTATCCGTGATCATCTGGTCTTCTGGGCACACACGTCACCCTCCTCTGGTCACCCAGGTATCGGCCGTACAGTGCGCTGCTTGAGCGGAAAGTACTGGTGGCCTACCTTGGCTAAGGACATGAGGGTGTACGTCTCCTCCTGCTTGGTGTGCGCCCAGAGTAAGGCACCTAGGCACCTCCCAGCGGGTAAGCTACAACCATTACCAGTTCCACAACGACCATGGTCTCATCTTAGTATTGATTTTCTGACTGATCTTCCCCTCTCCCAAGGTAACACCACCATCCTGGTCGTTGTGGACCACTTCTCCAAGTCCTGCCACCTCCTTCCTCTGCCCGGTCTCCTCACGGCCCTGCAGACAGCGGAGGCCCTATTTACTCACGTCTTCCGGCACTACGGGGTGCCAGAGGATATAGTGTCCGACCGAGGTCCCCAGTTCACGTCCAAGGTTTGGAAGGCGTTCATGGAATGTCTGGGGGTCTCGGTCAGCCTGACCTCTGGGTTCCACCCCGAGTCAAATGGGCAGGTGGAACGAGTAAATCAGGATGTGGGGAGGTTCCTACAGTCCTACTGCCAGGACCAGCCGGGGGAGTGGTCGGTGTTCTTGCCATGGGCAGAATATGCCCAGAACTCTCTCCGCCACTCCTCTACTAACCTAACACCATTCCAATGTGTTTTAGGTTACCAACCGGTTCTGACACCGTGGCACCAGAGCCAGACCGAGGCTCCTGCGGTGGATGACTGGTTTCGGCGCGCGGAGGAGACGTTGGATGCTGCCCACGTTCACCTCCAGCGCGCCGTGCATCGTCAGAAGGCCAACGCTGACCGTCACAGCAGAGAGGCCCCGGATCGGGTCTGGCTCTCGACCCGGAATCTGCCCCTCCGCCTGCCTTGCCGGAAGCTGAGCCCGTGGTTTGTGGGGCCGTTCAAAGTCCTGAGGAGAATCAACGAGGTTACATATAGGTTGTTACTTCCCCTGATTACTGTATTAACCCCTCGTTTCATGTGTCTCTCTTCAGGCCGGTGGTGGTTGGTCCGTTCCAGGAGTCTGCGGTGCGGGATGTTCCTCCACCTCCTTTGGACATCGAGGGGGCCCTGGCGTACTCTGTCCGTGCCATCCTGGATTCGAGGCGTCAGGTGGGGGGCCTTCAGTACCTCGTGGAGTGGGAGGGGTACGGTCCGGAAGAACGGTGCTGGGTACCGGTGAGGGATATCCTCGATCCCTCCGTGTTACGGGATTGAGCCGCGTGTCAAGGGGGGAGGGTACTGTCACGACCTCCGCCGAGGCTCCCTCCCCTCCTTGTTCGGGCAGGCTTTGGTGTTCGTCATCACCGGAGTACTAACCACTGCCGCCCCAATCATCATACCAATTGTCTTGTCAATCACACACACCTGGTTCTATTCCCCTAATTAGTCCATGTATAAGTGTTCCCTCTGCCCCCTTGTCCTTGTGGGTGATTGTTTGTTGTTGTGGTTAGTAGCTCGGTGGAGCGCTTGTATTTGGTATCGACGGGAGTATTTTCCTTTGTGTCTTGTATTTTCCAGTGCACCTGTTTGTGCCCTGGAGTGTGTTTGACGCATTTCTGCGTAAACCTGTATTTTTCGGATTAAAGCCTATTTCTGTGATTTACCCTCCTGCGCCTGACTCCTTCAACACCACCTTATCACATTAACCTCTGAAAAAAGCAACATTACCATACTGATTTTAATATTAACCATATACAGTGCCTTGCTGTTATTTTAGATTTCTGAACCAACATTCAGAGACGTACAGCTTAGTTATACATATCAACATACAGTGCCTTCAGAAAGTATTCACACCCCTTTACTTTTTCCACATTTTGTTGTGTTACAGCTTGAATTTAAAATGGATTAAATTGAGATGTTTTGTCACTGGCCTACACACAATACCCCATAATGTCAAAGTAGAATAATGTTTGTTGAAAGTTTTACAAATTCATTAAATAGGAAAAGCTGAAATGTCTTGAGTCAATAAGTATTCAACCCCTTTGTTATGGCAAGCCTAAATAAGTTCAGGAGTAAAAATGTGCTTAACAAGTCACATTATTAGTTGCATGGACTCACTCTGTGTGCATTAATAGTGTTTAACATGACTTTTTAATGACTACCTCATCTCTGTACCCCACACATATAATTATCTGTAAGGTCTCTCGGTCGAGCAGTCAGTCAATTTCAAACACAGATTCAACCACAAAGACCAGGGAGGTTTTCCAATGCCACGCATAGAATGGCAGCTATTGGTAGAGGGGTAAAAAAAAAAATGCCATTGAATATCCCTTTGAGCATGATGAAGTTATTAATTACACTTTGGATGGCGTATCAATATACCCAGTCATTACAAAGATACAGGCATCCTTCCTAACTCAGTTGCTGGAGAGGAAGGAAACCACTCAGGGATTTCACCATGAGGCCAATGGTGACTTTAAAACAGTTACAGAGTTTAATGGTCCGTTTTACAACTGAATGCATTCAACTGAAATGTGTCTTCCGCATTTAACCCAACCCCTCTTAATCAGCACCCGGGGGACAGTATGACAGATTTCTACCTTGTCAGCTCGGGGATTAGATCCAGCAACCTTTCAGTTACTGACCCAACGCTCCTACCTGCCAGGCTACCTGCTGCCCCATATGGATCAACAACATTGTAGTTACTCCACAATACTTACCTAATTGACAGAGTGAAAAGAAGGAAGCCTGTACAGAATACAAATATTCCAAAACAGTCTTCCTGTTTGCAACAAGGCACTAAAGTAATACTGCAAAAAATGTGGTAAAGCAATGAGCTTTTTGTCCTGAATAGAAATCCAATACAACGCATTACTGAGTACCACTCTCAATATTTTCAAGCATAGTGGTGACTGCATCATGTTAGGGGTATGCTTGTAATCGTTAAGGACTGGGAGTGCTTCAGGATAAAAAAGAAACAGAATGGTGCTAAGCACAGGCAAAATCCTAGAGAAAACCTGGTTCAGTCTGCTTTCCACCTGACACTGGGAGATTAATTCACCTTTCAGCAGGCCAAATCTACACTGGATTTGCTTACCAAGAAGGCATGGAATGTTCCTGAGTGGCCGAGTTACAGTTTTGACTTAAATATGCTCGAAAATCTAAGGCAAGACTTGAAAATAGTTGTCTAGCAATGATCAATAAAAATGTGAAAGAGCTTGAAGAATTTTGAAAAGAATAATGGGCAAATATTGTACAATCCAGGTGTGCAAAGCTCTTAGAAACATACCCAAAAAGACTCACAGCTGTAATTGCTGCCAAAGGTGATTCTAACATGTATTGATTCATGGGTGTGAATAGTTATTTAAATTAGCTATTTCTGTATTTCATTTTCAATCAATTTGCAGAAATGTCGAAAAACATGTTTTCACTTTGTAATTATGGGGTATTGTGTGTAGATGGGTGAGCAAAAACATATATTTAATCAATTTTGAATTCAGGCTGTAACACTACAAAATGTGGAATAAGTCAATTGGTATGAATACTTTCTGAAGGCACTGTATGTTGATATGTATAATTAAGCTGTACGTCTCTGAATGTTGGTTCAGAAATCTAAAATAACAGCAGCAGCAGTTTCCCAAGAACAGCGCCAACCACAATCAGTAGGTCTATATGTTAACAAATAGTCATTAAAGCAACCAATCCTCTGTTCAGGAGACAACCAACCTATTCTCTCAGCTTTTAGCCTAAAGCAATCACCTCAGAAACAATGAGAAGGAGAGAATATCCTCTACTACTTCCTCAATCTCTGCCCAAAGTACTGTTAACCATAAGAGACCATTAGCACTTACAACCATAAATGAATTATGAGCTCATGTTTACGACATGAGTAGTTTCCATATGCTAAATTAACATGTTGCCATGGGCTGTCTTTTACATTCCAAACAGAACCTGTCTAAAAGGCATACAATAGTATGAAACGCCTGGTCGGAGAGTGGATTTACCAGCTGAAATTAAATGCATGTCTTTAATGCAACATAGTTTTTTCAAAAGGGTAATACAATATTTAATAACCAGTTTTTCCATCTCTAGGCCTTTGTTGCTACAGTTAACTGCAGTTGTTATTAATAATTTTAGCACAACAGACTATAGGCCCTAATAATAACACTGCCACCAGGTCAGAGAATACAGATCCACTGTCAGATGAATCGAGTTCGATTTTTAAACCACCACCTCTGTCCCTCTCTACACTTTTCCCTCATCCTCAGTTCTGCTGTCTACACAGATTCCAATCATTGCACATCATGCAACACATTTGGTTGTGCCTGATGACTTTCACACTAATGAATAATCAGTGTTATGCCATTTAAGTGTTTCACTTGACTTCGTGAGACAAATCTGACAAAAATAGAGTGCGACTTGCAGGGGTTCACAGTTAAATGAACTGTGGCATGCTAAGTTCTGGAAATCTATTTTAGGAAACAAACATAAAAACTAATTAAAGTCCATAATTAAAATCATTATACAGTTTGTTATTATACAGTTGTTACACAATTATACAGTGATTTTCTACATGATTTTATCTGCAGTCACACCCACTGATTACATTAGATTCAGCATTTACAATGAGAGGTCTATTGTGACGTGATGTCAGACCCTTTGCAAAATCGACATTGACTCATATCTATTATGTGGGGCGGCAGGTAGCCTAGCGGTTAAGAGCGTTGGGCCAGTAACCAAAAGGTCAGACAGACAGACAGACAGAGAGAGAGAGAGAGAGAGAGAGAGAGAGAGAGAGAGAGAGAGAGAGAGAGAGAGAGAGAGAGAGAGAGAGAGAGAGAGAGAGAGAGAGAGAGAGAGAGAGAGAGAGAGAGAGAGAGAGAGAGAGAGAGAGAGAGAGTGTGTGAACCCAGCCTAATCCCAGGACTCCAGTTCATCTCCATTTATACCTCTAAATAGGAAAAACGTTAATCTGATAAAGAATGTAGCACTTCACTGACAGGGAAACAAAAGTGCCTCTGACACCAATGTTGTATTTCACACACAGTTGCAAAAATAATAACTCTGCTTATGGCTTCTGACAACATGGGAAATTAAGGGGGGAAGACAGTGGCAACTGAATTCTCCAAGATGATCGTCAGCATGTATGTCCAATAAATCAATTTACTGGTTCATAAAATACCTCTGGGAGTTGTGTTTATTTCAATTATTTTTTTCTAATGCAATCTTTGGTATCCATTTGCCCTCTTTGCCTTTTTGAGTGCACAGAGTACTTTCAGATTTGTAATTTGAGCTACTGCTTTAAAGTATTCTGGATTTATTGTGTGGCAGTAAGCAGTGTAAGACTGGTGACTATTATCTCATTTTCAACACCTTTTTTTCAAACTAAAATACATTTGATCCAGTACATAACATGTTACTCTTACTTACCTGAAATAAATTATTCATAATTGCATGCTCTGTGTTGATTGACTCCATCTGTTGGCCTAATTCCCACATGACTATCAAAGCTATGCCAAGAGGATGCATACAGTTCTGAAGAAAGTAACATACTGCAACTGCATATTATCACAAATGACTATTTGATACAGCTAGCCTATGACCTTTTCAAAGAAAGGCTTACAATCTCAACCGAAATACACTCTTAGAAAAAAAGGTGCTATCTAAAACCTAAAAGGGTTATTTGGTTATCTCCATAGGAGAAGCCTTTGAATAACCCTTTTAGGTTCCATGTAGAACCCTTTCCACAGAGGGTTTTACATGGAACCTAAAAGAGTTCTAACTGGAACCAAAAAGGGTTCTCCTATGGGGACAGCCAAATAACTATTTTGGAAACGTTTATTCTTACAGTGTACAAGGCAGTTGTATTAAGGGTCTATTTTCAGCAAGGTTCCCTTTCATTTAAAGATTTGCAGAGCATTTATTTTATAAGCAATACTCACTGCACGTCGTAGTACACACCTTTCCTGTCGTGCATTATTTGACCGTAACTCGAATAAAAATGGGTTCCAAAAGGGTTCTTCGGCTGTCCCCATAGGAGAACCCTTTTTGGTTCCAGGTAGAACCCTTTTTGGCTCCAGGTAGAACAATTTTTGGTTCCATGTAGATCCGTCTGTGGAAAGGGTTATACATGGAACTCAAAATGGTTCTACCTGGAAGCAAAAGGATTCTACCTGGAACCAAAAAGGGATCTTCAAAGGGTTCTCCTATGAGGACAGCCGAATAACCCTTTTAGGTTTTAGATAGCACCTTTTTTTCTAAGAGTTGAGTCCCTCGTTGATTATCCCTTACATCATAACACCCAGCTTTCTGATAATGGAATCATATACAGCAAGCCAGCAGTAAACTATCAGTGTGCCTCTCATGATTTGATCTAACACACAAACATAAAACTACACCTTCATACAACCTGAAATTTCAACATTCTTTCCTTGCTACATTATAAAGCAGTCAATGTTATTATTCTAAGAAGATCAAAACGATACCTTCTTCAACAGAAAGCAAAATACATTCCAAGTACATTACAACACACACTATTAGCTATATCTTCCCATTTCAAAGCAGCAACATAACTCACATGTTGGTTACTGGTTACTCTTCTGAACTATTCTCTGTCATTCACTCATGCCAATTAGGATGGTAAATAATACACCTCCACCTTTTCATTTAGAAAATAATAATGTCCTCAGGTTATCTTTGAAAAGTGTGTTCTCATATTCTCTTTAAAGGTAACTCTCTCTTCAATACTGGGTATCAGATGACCTCTTGTGGCTCACTATAGACGTGACTGAATGTGACAACAGATGCACGTTCAAAACAAACTATGAATTACAAGCTATTCTGCCAAGATGGGTTGAGTCATGAAGTGTTGGATGCCAATTCATTATGCACAGACTGCTAATTATTCAGTAGCAAATAATCTAGATATCAGAGGTTGTTTGGACATTATACTGTGCACTTCTTGTAAAGGCAAATATCTGTTATCACTGATAACTAGGAGTCTGAGACCAAAGTACCCAATAATCCATTCACAATGTAAACCCCCTGCTGGCATATTTGACAGCCCTTTATGTGTACTTTCATGATAGATTATCAAGTGAATGTGTGACAGTCAAACCAGAGTTAATGGTCTCTTCTCAAGAGCAGGGCCTTTCAATGTCAAACTATAAATATCCCTAGAGTAAATGTGTAATCTGTCAAAGCAGCATAAAAAGGTCACAGCCATCTTAGATGAAAGTAGTCTCACTCTGAATTGATTCGACTTTGGGTGTAGGCCAAATAGCTGTCGTTTTCTGAAAAAATACTGACCTTCACCAATTTGTTCGGTATCGGGAGTAAAATTGAGCACAGATATTAGTTAAGTATAAAATCAACGTATTAGTTCAATAGTGTGTTTCCTTTGAGTCCTGATGAGGGTCTTGTAATATGATCAAAGTATAGCACGAATTGATGCTACTTATGCTTTTCTGAATTAAAACCATACAATGCCCTTACCATCCTGTTGCTTACTGTTGTGTCTGTTTGTGTAGCTGTAGACAACAACACATTCTCCAACGGTATGCTACTGAGATGTCCTCCCTGTGGAGAAAGCACAGGATGCCTCAATTATCATACAACAGAGAAAAGCTGTTATTAAAGCTATAATTCTTAGTTGCTATGTTCATTTTAGGACTTACAAATTAATCATATATACCTCAGTGGATGCTCCTCAGAGGAGGAAGGGGAGGACCATCGTTCTCAGTGAATTTCATACAAATATATATATTTTATTTTTTTGATAAAACTATACAAAATATATTCACGTCACCAAATAATTGATTAAAACACACTGTTTTGCAATGAAGGTCTACAGTAGCCTCAACAGCACTCTTGTAGGGTAGCACCATGGTGTAGCCGGAGGACAGCTGGTTTCCGTCCTCCTCTGGGTACATTGACCTCAGTACAAAACCTAGGAGGCTTGTGGTTCTCAACCCCTTCCATAGACTTACACAGTAATTATGACAACTTCCGGAGGACGTCCTCCAACCTATCAGAGCTCTTGCAGCATGAACTGAAATGTGTCCACCCAATCAAAGGATCAGAGAATTGAACTAGTACTGAAAGCATAAGCTACAGCTAGCTAGCACTGCAGTGCATACAATGTTGTGAGTTGAGAAAGACAATAGTTTAGAACAAATTAATGTCTTCAAAAATGAAGGAGAAGTAAGAGAGAAAGAGAGTGAGAGAGAGCTAGCTATATTTTGTTGTCTTTTTTCCCCAACTTTCTCTTTCATTTCCCTAACGAATGCAGCTAGCTAGTTTATCCTACTCAAACACCCGGCTCATACAGAGGGATGCTATGTTAGCAAGCTGGCTATGGATATCCAACACTGGAACTCTTCCAAGTCAAGGTAAGCTTTTGGTTTTATAAATGTATTGCCACCGGGGCCCACCGGTGTAACTGCTAAACTCCTTGCTGACTGTACACTGTATTACCTGATTGTAATGGATTTACTAGTGCATTAGTTTTAGTAGCTATGTTGACTTTGACATTAGCTAATATGGTGACAACGATGTAGGCTGTGTGTAGCGGTTAGCGGTTACTTATGATATGAAGGTTTGGCTTGGAAAGGTTATTTCGCCTGGTCACAGACAGCTGAAGTGTTGTGCACTGAAGTCCACAAGCGAAGGGAAAAGGTGAGAGGAGGAGAGCGTGTAGACGTGAGAAGGAATTATAGCTACAACAATCAAAGGGATTATGCTGTTTGTATGTGGCTGCTATGAAAGTGAACTGTGTTTGCATGTGTGATCAGGGGTGTATTTTTCCCCCCGATTCTGTTGAAAAATGTTCTTAAACAGAAGCAAATGGAATGAAACAGGGAGAAACATATTAACATTTACATTTTAGTCATTTAGCAGACGCTCTTATCCAGAGCCACTTACAGGAGCAATTAGGGTTAAGTGCCTTGCTCAAGGGCACATTGACCGATTTTTCACCTAGTTGGCTCGGGGATTAGAACCAGCGACCTTTCAGTTACTGGCACAACGCTCTTAACCACTAAGCTACCTGCCGCCCCTTGAATTTGTCCAAACTCTCGTTTGCTACTGTTGGACTAATGATTACACCCTAGATCAGCTGCATGCAAGCAAGAGTGTGCAAGGCGTTATTGAATGTGTCACTGTCTGTCACCTTGATTACTCTCAACCTGTGCACCTACGTTGTAAACTTTCATTCTTAGGCTAGGTTGTAGCAACATCATGATGGGTATAGGAAAAATGTGAGTATCATGTAGTAGCCTAAACCTATCGATGTTACATTGAGCTGGGTGAATAGAATATGATTGACAGTCATCCAATATGCTGTAATAGAAATAAGGCCATGCTCATGAAAAAATAATCGTCCTCCCTCATCTTAAACGGCACCGACTGCCACTGATATACCCACTGCCACTGATATACCCACTGATTCTTTCCTCATGAGCTTAGTTCAACTGTCGCACCCCATCAGAACCCATAATATAAGCTTGTTTTACTCCAATGTTTGTAAACAAAGTTAATATTTAAAAAAAACTTTATAGCCTCAAAACATGGTTAAAACTATCATTTTCATATCATGAATGGTGAGTTCGCTGAGTCAGTAGAGCATGGCGCTTGCGGGTTCGATTCCCGCTGGAACTACCCATATGTAAAATGTATGCAAGCATGACTGTAAGTCGCTTTGGATAAAGCATCTCCTAAATGGCATATATTATTATTATATTATGAATTTGAGAGTGGTTACATTTCTCCAGGGCCATCTCTCAGCTTTTTACCAAAACAGACTTGGGGTGACCACTTCGTTATTGCTTCAATTAAGGATTCTAGCTTTAAGCATATGTCCATGACCAAAGGCAGAGCAACAGTAAATTATCAGGGAAAATAAGGTATTCTACAGGGCCCCAAACCCTAAAGAAAACTGGTCTACAGTGGGCTAGTCATATAACTGATTATCAAATGTTTTACTTCCATCTAGTGGTTGGTTATAATATCACACCACACTTTTGGTTACATCTCACAGGGCACACACTGGTTGAATCATGGTTGTTTTCACGTCATTTCAATGAAACTACATTGAACCAACGTGGAATAGACGTCTATGCCCAGTGGGATAGTACATTAGCTGTTACAAACAACTCAATAGTTTCATTGAGTTGTTGTCAGCTAGTTACATGGGAACTAAAATCACATTCAGATAGTAAGTGTACAGTGTACATAAAATGATTCCTGTAGGCCTACTGTATGATTTACGCACACTTGCAAAATATTAGTTTCCACTCTCTGCACGCAAACACGTTTTACTTTGTCATTTAACTCCATGATTATCCTTGGTAAGTAATCAGTACCTTAAAGCTGCACTGCCTAACTACGTGTGTACAGGTGTTTTTAGAGACTACAGCTAGTTTTTGGAGACTAGCTTACACCACTCGATACTAAACCAAAACAGTTTCCCCAATACTGTATGCAAATCTAGGATCCTCACCAGACATTAGCTATCTCCTCATGTTATACATAATTGCCATTTGGAAGATACCATTTGTATATCCACAAACTTAAAAAGGAATGTGAGGTAGATGTTTGCTGAAATGTGTTTGTTATTCAAAAGTCGGCAAAAGTATGCCTACATGTTCTACGCTAAAACAATAGTTTTCTGCATAAACAGTCAGTAGGCTATGCTCAATAAAATGGCATGTTTCAGATTTGAATGGTGTGGAGTATATTTCCACGCCCCTTTAACTAGTGTGCGCACCACTCTTTGGGACATAAAACTCCTCTCTGCTGCTCTCAGCATTATATAAATAGTCCTGATCCAGTCTGACCAATAAACAGCCGCCAGAATCATGACAGGACTGAACGCTTTAAAAGTGGATGCTAATGTAGTAGTTCTTGGGACAGACAGGGTTGGTAAATCTGGTAAGACCAAATCTCTAATTATTCTCATTATTTATAATTTGTGCATTGTATTCGAACGTCTACAGTGATCAGTGGACCATTTTAGTCAATATTTGTTTTTCCTTAATTGGCATTGCTGACTGAATCAATTTCTTTCCTCAAAATACACATGGTAAAAACTATGATGATGATAATTATTTCACAGCGCTGACAGTCCGCTTCTTAACTAGAAGATTCATTGGAGAATATGGGGATGTTGGTAAGTTTAGTTTGTCTGTCATCACCAGCTATTGTAATATCAAGTAAACATTTTACTACTGTATACTGTACAACTAAATGAATACTTATGTTAATTCCTTTCAGAATCAATCTACAGCCACAATGTTGTTGTGGAAAGAAGGGACATAACTTTTAACATCTGGGATTCACCATATTATCAGGTATTACAAAACGTTAACATTTATTCTGTTTCATGTGCTATCATAATGATGTCTGATACTGTATTTTGGTTTTATATGGCATTGGGCAAAGCTACTGTATTCAGTCTTCTGAAATGACTGCAGGCATTGAGCATATTTGGCAACTTAAACAGAGCACTTCAGTTACTCATAGGCTACTTTATAAGTGCCTGTATGGGACACAGATTTATGATACTTCCATTTCCCCGTACTGCAGTGAGTATTACTGCCAAGAAGTGCCTGGTTGTCTTCGACATGAATCCCATTTTACCAGTGGTGGAAAAAGTACCAAATTGTCATACTTGAGTAAAAGATAAGATACCTTAATAGAAAATTACTCAAGTAAAAAGGAAAGTCACCCAGTAAAATACTACTTGAGTAAAAGTCTAGAAGTATTTGGTTTTAAATATACAGTACTTAAGTATCAAAAGTACTGTAATTGCAAAAATATACTTAAGGATCAAATTACTTATATTAAGCAAACCAGATGACACAAGTTTCTAGTTTTTTATTTATTTATCGATAGCCAGGGGCACGCTCCAACACTTAGACATCATTTACAAACGAAGCATGTGTGTTTAGTGAGTCTGCCAGATCAGAGGCAGTAGAGATGACCAAGGATGTTCTCTTGATAAGTGCATGAATTGGACCATTTTCCTATCCTGCTAAGCATTCAAAATACTTTTGGGTGTCAGGGAAAATGTATGGAGTAAAAAATACATTATTTTCTTTAGGAATGTAGTGAAGTAAAAGTTGTAAAAAATATAAATAGTAAAGTACAGATACCCAAAAAAACTACTTAAGTAGTACTTTAAAGTATTTTTACATAAGTACTTTACACCACTGCATTCTACTAGCACCCTGCAGGGCCACAGTGACTGGACATCATGTCTATCAGCCCAGAGAAATAGGGCTTACATGGACTAACTTATCCCACGATTGGTCCTTTCCCAATACAAAATCTATCACTCTTTGATCCAAGCAAGCCTTTATCAATTGTATATATTATTTTCCCCTTTTCCAGGACCTGTCCATGGAGACCTCCCTATATAAGAAGAGAGTCCAGTGGGCAGATGGTTTTGTCCTGGTCTACAGCATCTGTGACAGGGCCAGCTTCAACGCTGTCACCAAGCTGATCCAGTCCATCAAGGCCACCAAGGACTACCTGGGCATGGACAAGGTGCCCATAGTGATCGTGGGCAACAAGAGGGACCTGAATCACAGACGGACAGTCCTCAGTGAGGAGGGCAGACTGCTCGCCCTCACCACAGCCTGCCAGTTCTATGAGGTTACAGCTGCTGAGAACTACCACAGTGTCCTCATGGTGTTTCATGGACTAATAGACAGGATACGGGAGTCCAAGTCATCCATTAAGAAGCCAGCTGGAATCAAGGGTATAGTGAAAAGCATGTCTGCAGTTTTTGCCAGGAGATGGACAGATACGCTGTGATACTAGGGCACAGAGAGGAAGACATTATATATTGTAATCAATGTATGGGTCTGACATGACTTGTGTGTGCCAAAGATCTCCAGAGACTGCCTTATGGTTCAGACAGGGCAATGAAGGGCAGAAACAATACAGGTGTGGAAATGGAGACTAGTACCCAAAGTTATTGCTGTAGTTGTGGCTGGCTGCTGCAGGACAGGACTGACTTGGATGGAGCACACTGTCCACAGGGATTGTATATTGTATATTACTTACAAGGAAACAATTAATTACTGTAACTGTCCTAAAGCTGCTCCATACACTGAATACTTTTTCAAAGAAATGCATGTGAATATGATGGCCAGAGTACAATGAGATTCTGTGGCTGTCTGGTAAAAGGTGCAAAAGTTGGCTCACAAAGAGCAATATTATTTTTATTAAATTACTATTATCCTCAACCCTCAATCAACTTGTATAGGGCAAGCACTTAATAATTACTTTCATACACAAACATCACTTTTTTATTTTTTACGTGAGTACTTTACATGTCCATATGGTTTGTCACCAAGATGGGAGGGATCCAGGAATTAATACAATTGTAATTGTTTTTGTTTGTATTTATTTAAAAAAAACATTTTTTAATGTAATGTAGCTCAATCATTGTACTGTAGAAAACACTTGGGATAAGTATACATGTATGTATATTTTCCTTTACTGCAATTAAATACTCATTCTAAAAAAATAATGGAATACTGGAATCAATATTGTGCCATATAGTATGTAAATTACTTTTCTTGTAACGACAGCAACTAGTACAGTAGCAAGTTTAGCCACAATCTAAATCACCAGTCAGTAAAGAAACAAAAGCCTCTGAATACAAAGACATGTAGGAATATTTGACCATGTTGATTAGAAAATAGCAGCCTCCCCCAGACAGAATGAGCAGAACATGACAGATGGAACAAATAAAACTGTTCCGTTCAGATTAAATACCTACAAAATGAATCCTCCTACCAGTACAAGGCAGGTAAGGATTTAACGCAAAGTGAGGGTGTAAACAGATACACGTGCTATTAAGAAACACTAATGAAAGTGTCATATTTAAGAATATTTTTAATGGTTTAAATTCATGCATGTCCCTCATCGTGATAAAATGTGGGTTATTTCTTCAAGACAGTCTTTTGTTCAACATTTTCCCATGGTAGGTAGTTACGAAGGGAAAAATTATTCACAGAGTCGGATTTCTCCTCAAATCCAATTTATTAATCCCACTAATGACAGAAAGAGAGCTCAATGTGAACAGGATCAAGGCACTTCGCTTCATTGATATGTCTGTTCTTAATGATTCAGCTACGTTATAGGCAAAGCTAATGTTTCAGACATGCTTTTAGGTCTTCTATTGGGTACTTGTCAACAGAATAGGAGGCATGCTTTCAAGCAAAGCTTTGGCCCTTTTCTTCTTTTTGCAATATCACAAAGAAACATACAGTGGGTAAAAAAAGTATTTAGTCAGCCACCAATTGTGCAAGTTCTCCCACTTAAAAAGATGAGAGAGGTGTCACGCGATGTGTATGCGGTAGCGAAGTCAAAAGCAGGACACAGAGCGGCTGGCAACGTTTTTTACTGAACACAGTAAAATCAACGTACAAACAACAAACCTCCAAACAGGGAGGAAAGCACAAAGACCCGTACATACAGAACTGCCGGAATGACAACAAACAATAACACACAAAGTACCAATGAGAGACAGGGGTTAATATAGGGAATACAATCCAACATAATGGGAAACAGGTGTAAACAATAAAGACCAAACAAGACAAACACCGAAACATCGATCGGCAGCAGCTAGTACTCCGGGGACGACGAACGCCGAAGCCTGCCCGAGCAAGGAGGAGGAGCAGCCTCGGCTGAATCCGTGACAGTACCCCCCCCTTGACGCGCGGCTCCAGCCGTGCGCCGACCCCGGTCTCTGGGACAGCCAGGAGGACGCGGAGCAGGGCGAGTCGGATGACTCCGGTGGAAATCCCTCAACAGGGAGGGATCTAGGATGTCCCTCCTATGGACCCAGCACCGTTCCTCCTGACCGTACCCCTCCCACTCCATGAGATACTGCAGACCCCCCATCCGACGCCTCGAATTCACGATGGAACGGACTGAGTACGCCGGAGCCCCCTCGATGTCTAGTGGGGGCGGAGGAGCCTCTCGTATCTCATTCTCCTGGAGTGGACCAGCTACCACCGGCCTGAGGAGAGACACATGGAACGAGGGGTTAATGCGGTAATTAATGGGCAGTTGTAACCTATAACATACCTCGTTCAATCTCCTCAGGACTTTAAATGGCCCCACAAACCGCCGACCCAGCTTCCGGCAGGGCAGGCGAAGGGGCAGGTTTCGGGTCGAGAGCCAGACCCGATCTCCCGGTGCATAAACCGGACCCTCACTGCGGTGGCGATCGGCGCTCGCCTTTTGCCGTCTGATAGCCCGCTGCAGATGGACATGCGCAGCGTTCCATGTTTCCTCCGAGCGCCGAAACCACTCATCCACCGCAGGGGCTTCGATCTGGCTCTGATGCCAGGGTGCCAGGACCGGCTGATAACCCAGCACACACTGAAAAGGCGTAAGATTAGTGGAGGAGTGGCGGAGTGAGTTTTGGGCTATCTCTGCCCAGGGGATATACCCCGACCACTCCTCCTGCCGGTCCTGGCAATAGGACCACAGAAACCTACCCACATCCTGGTTTACTCTCTCCACCTGCCCATTACTCTCAGGGTGAAAATCCGAGGTAAGGCTAATCGAGACCCCCAAACATTCCATAAACGCCCTCCAGACTCTAGAGGTGAACTGGGGACCCCGAGCAGACACTATATCCTCAGGCACCCCGTAGTGCCGGAAGACGTGAGTAAACAGGGCGTCGGCCGTTTGTAGGGCTGTAGGAAGACCTGGCATAGGAATGATACGGCAGGCCTTAGAAAACCGATCCACAACGACCAAGATCGTGGTATTCCCCTGGGAGGGGGGAAGGTCCGTTAGCAGGAACAGGCCGGACCGGGCTGGCGACGCGCACCACTGGCTTGGTGCGGGGAGCAGGAACAGGCCGGACCGGGCTGGCGACGCGCACCACAGGCTTGGTGCGGGGAGCAGGAACAGGCCGGACTGGGCTGGCGATGCGCACCACAGGCTTGGTGCGAGGGACAGGAACAGGCCGGACCGTACTGGGAACACACACCACTGGCCTTGTGCGGGGATCAGGAACGGGCCGGACCGGACTGGTAACACACCCCAGTACCTCTCGCCGTGCCTCTACACTCTCCTTCTCCCTCGTGACCAGTGGCCCCCGTAACCTGGCGGCCTCCTCTGCAAACCTGCCGAACCGCTCTATCGCGGCCTCCCGCTGCCTCGCCATCCACGGTGTGAGCCCCCCCTAAAAAAATGTTGGGCTTGTCTCTCCCCCGTGAACATGGCCTCCATGGCTCTCGCCAGACTCTCACTCTTCTCCTCCCACGTCCATCCTCTCTCCTCGTCACGCTGCTTGATCCAGTCGAGGTGGGATCTTCTGTCACGATCGTCATAAGAGGCAGACCAAGGCGCAGCGTGATAGGCGTACATACTTTATTAGTACACTCACGAACAAAAACAACAAACGATACGTGAAGTCCTAGGTTAAATAACCCCAACACAAACCTTCCGGAACAAGATCCCACAAAACAAAAGTGCCAACAGGCTGCCTAAGTATGGTTCCCAATCAGAGACAACGAGAATCAGCTGCCTCTGATTGGGAACCACCCTGGCCAACATAGAAGACACGAACTAGAACACAACATAGAAAATAACACATAGAAACTCCACACCCTGGCTCAACATATAAGAGTCCCCAGAGCCAGGGCGTGACACTCCTGAGATCCAATTTTGTGAAGAATCGCGCCCGTGTAATGACTCCGTCATACTAGCAATCAGAGGGAGAGGATAGCTGTATTTGATTGTAATCTGATTGAGACCACGGTAATCAATACACGGGCGTAAACCCCCATCCTTCTTCTTCACAAAAAAGAAACTTGAGGACGCAGGGGAAGTGGACGGCCGTATGTATCCCTGTCTCAGAGATTCGGTGACGTATGTCTCCATAGCTGCCGTCTCCTCCTGAGACAGAGGATACACATGACTACGAGGAAGCGCAGCGCCTACCTGGAGGTCTATCGCACAATCCCCCTGTCGATGAGGTGGTAATTGAGTCGCCTTCTTTTTACAGAAGGCGAGTGCCAAATCGGCATACTCAGGAGGAATGTGCATGGTGGGAATTTGGTTCGGACTTTCCACCGTCGTTGCCCCTACGGAAACACCTACACACCGCCCGACACACTGATCAGACCATCCCTTGAGAGCCCTCTGTTGCCATGAAATGTTGGGGTCATGAGATGTTAACCAGGGAAGCCCCAACACCACGGGAAACGCAGGAGAGTCAATCAAATACGACTGTATAATCTCCTCATGGCCCTCCTGCGTCTTCATCTTAAGTGGCGCTGTGACCTCCCTAATCAATCCCGACCCCAAAGGGTGGCTATCTAGGGCATGGATGGGGAAGGGCACATCAACTGGTACAATAGGAATCCCTAACTTATACGTGAACCGGCGATCGATAAAATCCCCAGCTGCGCCTGAATCTACTAGCGCCTTATGCTGGGAGTGAGAAGAAACCTCGGGAAACACAACTTTAATACACATATGTACAACAGAGAGCTCTGGGTGAGTTGGGTGCTTACTCACCTGGAATGATTCATCAGTGCGTTGCCTACTGCTTCGATTCCTAGGAGACCCTCCCCAGCACCGAACCGCAGTGTGTCCTCTGCGGACACAGTTGGTGCAGGGGACGGCCTCTCTCCTCGTCTCCCTAGCACCAGCACCCCCGAGCTCCATAGGGCTCGGCTCGGAAGTGCTGGGGGATGGAATGGACGACCCCAACTCCGGACGTCCGCGGGTAGCCAACAGGGTATCTAGGCGAATCGACATGTCCACCAGCTGATCGAAGCTTAGGTTGGTGTCCCTGCAGGCCAACTCCCGACGAACGTCCTCCCTTAGGCTGCACCTGTAGTGGTCGATGAGGGCCCTCTCATTCCATCCCGCGTTGGCAGCCAGAGTCCGGAAGTCCATTGCGAACTCCTGCACTCTCCTCTTCCCCTGTCTGAGGTGGAACAGACGCTCACCCGCCGCCTTCCCCTCTGGGGGATGATCGAACACCGCCCTGAAGCGGCGGGTGAACTCTGCATAGTTGACTGTAGCGGGATCTATTCCCCCCCACTCGGTGTTGGCCCACTCCAGTGCCTTGCCGGACAGACAGGAGATGAGGGCGGACACGCTCTCGTATCCCGAGGGCACCGGGTGGATGGTTGCCAGGTAGAGTTCCACTTGGAGCAGGAAACCCTAACACCCGGCCGCGGTGCCATCATAAGCCCTCGGGAGCGAGAGCCGAATCCCACTGGACTCCGGAGGTGAAGCGATGAGTATAGCTGATGGTGTTGGTATCGTTGGAGGAGGTGTGGGCAAACCTCCTCTTTCCCATCGCCTCAAGGTGTTCATCACCCCTTCCATGGCGGTACCGAGATCCTGGATCATGGCCGCTTGTTGCATAACGCGCTCCTCCAGTGATCCAGCTGGCACCGCCGCTCCTGCTGACTCCATGGTGGTGTGTTATTCTGTGACGCGACGTGTATGCTGTAGCGAAGTCAAAAGCAGGACACAGAGCGGCTGGCAACGTTTTTTACTGAACACAGTAAAATCAACGTACAAACAACAAACCTCCAAACAGAGAGGAAAGCACAAAGACCCGTACATACAGAACTGCCGGAATGACAACAAACAATGACACACAAAGTACCAATGAGAGACAGGGGTTAATATAGGGAATACAATCCAACAAACAATAACACACAAAGTACCAATGAGAGACAGGGGTTAATATAGGGAATACAATCCAACATAATGGGAAACAGGTGTAAACAATAAAGACCAAACAAGACAAACACCGAAACATCGATCGGCAGCAGCTAGTACTCCGGGGACGACGAACGCCGAAGCCTGCCCGTGCAAGGAGGAGGAGCAGCCTCGGCTGAATCCGTGACAAGAGGCCTGTAATTTTCATCATAGGTACACGTCAACTATGACAGACAAAATTAGATTTTTTTTTCCAGAAAATCACATTGTAGGATTTTTAATGAATTTATTTGCAAATTATGGTGGAAAATAAGTATTTGGTCAATAACAAAAGTTTCTCAATACTTTGTTATATACCCTTTGTTGTCAATGACACAGGTCAAACGTTTTCTGTAAGTCTTCACAAGGTTTTCACACACTGTTGCTGGTATTTTGGCCCATTCCTCCATGCAGATCTCCTCTAGAGCAGTGATGTTTTGGGACTGTCGCTGGGCAACACAGACTTTCAACTCCCTCCAAAGATTTTCTATGGGGTTGAGATCTGGAGACTGGCTAGGCCACTCCAGGACCTTGAAATGCTTCTTACGAAGCCACTCCTTCGTTGCCCGGGCGGTGTGTTTGGGATCATTGTCATGCTGAAAGACCCAGCCACGTTTCATCTTCAATGCCCTTGCTGATGGAAGGAGGTTTTCACTCAAAATCTCATGATACATGGCCCCATTCATTCTTTCCTGTACACGGATCAGTCGTCCTGGTCTCTTTGCAGAAAAACAGCCCCAAAGCATGATGTTTCCACCCCCATGCTTCACAGTAGGTATGGTGTTCTTTGGATGCAACTCAGCATTCTTTGTCCTCCAAACACGACGAGTTGAGTTTTTACCAAAAAGTTCTATTTTGGTTTCATCTGACCATATGACATTCTCCCAATCCTCTTCTGGATCATCCAAATGCACTCTAGCAAACTTCAGACGGGCCTGGACATGTACTAGCTTAAGCAGGGGGACACGTCTGGCACTGCAGGATTTGAGTCCCTGGCGGCGTAGTGTGTTACTGATGGTAGGCTTTGTTACTTTGGTCCCAGCTCTCTGCAGGTCATTCACTAGGTCCCCCCGTGTGGTTCTGGGATTTTTGCTCACCGTTCTTGTGATCATTATGACCCCACGGGGTGAGATCTTGCGTGGAGCCCCAGATCGAGGGAGATTATCAGTGGTCTTGTATGTCTTCCATTTCCTAATAATTGCTCCCACAGTTGATTTCTTCAAACCAAGCTGCTTACCTGTTGCAGATTCAGTCTTCCCAGCCTGGTGCAGGTCTACAATTTTGTTTCTGGTGTCCTTTGACAGCTCTTTGGTCTTGGCCATGGTGGAGTTTGGAGTGTGACTGTTTGAGGTTGTGGACAGGTGTCTTTTATACTGATAACAAGTTCAAACAGGTGCCATTAATACAGGTAACGAGTGGAGGACAGAGGAGCCTCTTAAAGAAGAAGTTACAGGTCTGTGAGAGCCAGAAATCTTGCTTGTTTGTAGGTGACCAAATACTTATTTTCCACCATAATTTGCAAATAAATTCATGAAAAATCCTACAATGTGATTTTCTGGAAAAAAAATTCTCAATTTGTCTGTCATAGTTGACGTGTACCTATGATGAAAATTACAGGCCTCTCTCATCTTTTTAAGTGGGAGAACATGCACAATTGGTGGCTGACTAAATACTTTTTGTCCCCACTGTACATCATACTGGGTGATCTGAAAAGTCATAGTCAATCGATCAATAATATAATAATACTTTTAGCAAAAATGTTTATTTTCAATTCACAAACTGTAGAAACAATGAGAATAGAAAGGTTCAGAACTTTTGTAAAACATCACAGTACAGTTGAAAAATATATGGCAAATAGAAATCCAATATGGATGGTGTTAAGAGATAGATGGGAGGTGTTGAATGGAGCTGAAGGATGGGACTAATAACAACAACTAATAACAACAAGATAACTAGTGTAAGACATGCTGTGTCCATAATAAGTATATAGGTTATATATTGTGAGCTTTTGTGAAAGAGCACAGTTAGAAAGATATGGCATATGAAAATGTAAAAACAAACAAAATATAATTATTGACTGTGTCCATAAAATGTATATAGCATGTATAAGCATGAAGTAGAGGCCTAAGCATTGTTGTTCACTAGTTTACTCCAATTAGGGCAGGGATGGTGGGGTTGGAAAGTAATAAAAGGGAAATATATATATTTTTAAAGGATATGTATGTATATATATATGTATGTATATGTGTATATTATGTATGTGTATGTATGTGTATATACAGTGAGGGAAAAAAGTATTTGATCCCCTGCTGATTTTGTACGTTTGCCCACTGACAAAGACATGATCAGTCTATAATTTTAATGGTAGGTTTATTTGAACAGTGAGAGACAGAATAACAACAAAAAAATCCAGAAAAACGCATGTCAAAAATATTATAAATAGATTTGCATTTTAATGAGGGAAATAAGTATTTGACCCCCTCTCAATCAGAAAGATTTCTGGCTCCCAGGTGTCTATTATACAGGAGTATAAAGGGAGTACTCCTAATCTCAGCTTGTTACATGTATAAAAGACACCTGTCCACAGAAGCAATCAATCAATCAGATTCCAAACTCTCCACCATGGCCAAGACCAAAGAGCTCTCCAAGGATGTCAGGGACAAGATTGTAAACCTACACAAGGCTGGAATGGGCTACAAGACCATCGCCAAGCAGCTTGGTGATAAGGTGACAACAGTTGGTGTGATTATTCGCAAATGGAAGAAACACAAAAGAACTGTCAATATCCCTCGGCCTGGGGCTCCATGCAAGATCTCACCTCGTGGAGTTGCAATGATCATGAGAACGGTGAGGAATCAGCCCAGATCTACACGGGAGGATCTTGTCAATGATCTCAAGGCAGCTGGGACCATAGTCACCAAGAACAATTGGTAACACACTACGCTGTGAAGGACTGAAATCCTGCAGCGCCAACAAGGTCCCCCTGCTCAAGAAAGCACATATACATGCCTGTCGTAAGTTTGCCAATGAACATCTGAATGATTCAGAGGAGAACTGGGTGAAAGTATTGTGGTCAGATGAGACCAAAATCGAGCTCTTTGGCATCAACTCAACTCGCCGTTTTTGGAGGAGGAGGAATGCTGCCTATGACCCCAAGAACACCATCCCCACCGTCAAACATGGAGGTGGAAACATTATGCTTTGGGGGTGTTTTTCTGCTAAGGGGACAGGACAACTTCACCGCATCAAAGGGACGATGGACGGGGCCATGTACAGTCAAATCTTGGGTGAGAACCTCCTTCCCTCAGCCAGGGCATTGAAAATGGGTCATGGATGGGTATTCCAGCATGACAATGACCCAAAACACACGGCCAAGGCAACAAAGGAGTGGCTCAAGAAGATGCACATTAAGGTCTTGGTGTGGCCTAGCCAGTCTCCAGACCTTAATCCCATAGAAAATCTGTGGAGGGAGCTGAAGGTCCAAGTTGCCAAAAGTCAGCCTCGAAACCTTAATGACTTGGAGAAGATCTGCAAAGAGGAGTGGGACAAAATCCCTCCTGAGATGTGCAAACCTGGGGGCCAACTACAAGAAACGTCTGACCTCTGTGATTGCCAACAAGGGTTTTGCCACCAAGTACTAAGTCATGTTTTGCAGAGGGGTCAAATACTTATTTCCCTCAATAAAATGCAAATCAATTTATAACATTTTTGACATGCGTTTTTCTGGATTTTTTTGTTGTTATTCTGTCTCTCACTGTTCAAATAAACCTCCCATTAAAATTATAGACTGATAATTTCTTTGTCAGTGGGCAAACTTACAAAATCAGCAGGGGATCAAATACTTTTTTCCTTCACTGTATATGCAGTGCTATGAAAAAGTATTTGCCCCCTTTCTAATTGTCTCTACTTTTGCATATTGGTGATGCTGATTGTTATCAGATCTTCAACCAAAACCTAATATTAGATAAAGGGAACATAAGTGAACAAATAACACAACAATTACATATTTATTTAATTTATTTAATAAACAAAGTTATGCAACACCCAATTCCCCTGTGTGAAAAAGTAATTCCCCCCTTACACTCAATAACTGGTTGTGCCACCTTTAGCTGCAATGACTCCAATCAAATGCTTCCTGTAGTTGTTGATCAGTCTCTCACGTCGCTGTGGAGGAATTTTGGCCCACTCTTCCATGCAGAACTGCTTTAACTCAGTGACGTGTGGGTTTCAAGCATGAACTGCTCGTTTCAAGTCCTGCCACAACATCTCAATTGGGATTAGGTCTGGACTTTGACTAGGCCATTCCAAAACTTCCAATTTGTTGCTTTTTAGCAATTTTCATGTATACTTGATTGTGTGTTTTGGATCATTGTCTTGCTGCATGACCCAGCTGCGCTTCAGCTTCAGCTCACAGACGGATGGTCTGACATTCTCCTGTAGAATTCTCTGATACAGAGCAGAATTAATGGTTCCTTCTATTAAGGCAAGTCGTCCAGGTCCTGAGGCAGCAAAGCATCCCCAAACCATCACACCACCACCACCATGCTTGACCTTTGGTATAATGTTCTTACTGTGGAATGCAGTGTTTGGTTTTCACCAGGCATAATGGGACCCAAAAAAAAGACAAAACAAAAGAAAAAAGAAACATACATCATATAAGTACTAAACACACATCACATAAGTACACTGGAACCTCGACACACCTAAATGCACTTGCTTTTACTGCATAAAGCTCAACAAATGTTGTTGCAATGCTTGAATCACAGCCTTGTTGTAAGCTAATATTAAATTGCTGCTAGTTGACACTGTTACCCGTGCATTAGAGTTGTATCCTTCTGCATGGTCTCCCGAGCCTCCCGAGTGGCGCAGTGGTCTAAGGCACTGCATCGTAGTGCTAGCTAAGCCACTAGAGATCCTGGTTTGAATCCAGGCTCTGTTGTAGCCGGCCGCGACCGGGAGACCCATGGGGCGGCGCACAATTGGCCCAGGGTAGGGGAGGGAATGGCTGGCAGGGATGTAGAGCATGGTGTTTGCAACGCCAGGGTTGTAGGTTCGATTCCCACTGGGGGCCAGTATGAAAAAAACAAATCCAAAAGAATGTATGCACTCACTAACTGTAAGTCGCTCTGGATAAGAGTGTCTGCTAAATGACTAAAATGTAAAATGTCTCCACAGTGAGAATGTATTTAGCGATGGGGCTTTAGCGGTTGGTACAGAGTGTGAGGAGTTGTGGAACCTCATAGTGATCTCTCCTCTCTGTTTGAAGCGCTGGCTGGAGACAGAGGTGTAGGACTGGCCCAGTATCATCCTCTGCTGTTGTTGGGGGGATCTTCCTCAGGACCCTCTGCTTGAGGAGTTGGGCCTGGTCAGCTCCTTGTCCTGATCCCCAGCACTGCAGCCAGGCTCAGACCCCTTGTAGGAGGATAACATTTACATTTTACATTTACGTCATTTAGCAGACGCTCTTATCCAGAGCGACTTACAAATTGGTGCATTCACCTTATAGCCAGTGGGATAACCACTTTACAATATGTTTTTCTTTTTTTCTTTGGGGTGGGGTAAGGTGGGGTAAAAGGATTACTTTATCCTATCCCAGGTATTCCTTAAAGAGGTGGGGTTTCAAGTGTCTCCGGAAGGTGGTGAGTGACTCCGCTGTCCTGGCGTCGTGAGGGAGCTTGTTCCACCATTGGGGTGCCAGAGCAGCGAACAGTTTTGACTGGGCTGAGCGGGAACTGTGCTTCCGCAGAGGTAGGGGGGCCAGCAGGCCAGAGGTGGATGAACGCAATGCCCTCGTTTGGGTGTAGGGACTAATCAGAGCCTGAAGGTACGGAGGTGCCATTCCCCTCACAGCTCCGTAGGCAAGCACCATGGTCTTGTAGCAGATGCGAGCTTCAACTGGAAGCCAGTGGAGTGTGCGGAGGAGCGGGGTGAAGTGAGAGAACTTGGGAAGGTTGAACACCAGACGGGCTGCGGCATTCTGGATGAGTTGTAGGGGTTTAATGGCACAGGCAGGGAGCCCAGCCAACAGCGAGTTGCAGTAATCCAGACGGGAGATGACAAGTGCCTGGATTAGGACCTGTGCCGCTTCCTGTGTAAGGCAGGGTCGTACTCTCCGAATGTTGTAGAGCATGAACCTACAGGATCGGGTCACCACCTTGATGTTAGCGGAGAACGACAGGGTGTTGTCCAGGGTCAAGCCAAGGCTCTTCGCACTCTGGGAGGAGGACACAACGGAGTTGTCAACCGTGATGGCGAGATCATGGAACGGGCAGTCCTTCCCCGGGAGGAAGAGCAGCTCCGTCTTGCCGAGGTTCAGCTTGAGGCGATAATCCGTCATCCACCCTGATATGTCTGCTAGACATGCAGAGATGCGATTCGCCACCTGGTTATCAGAAGGGGGAAAGGAGAAGATTAGTTGTGTGTCGTCTGCGTAGCAATGATAGGAGAGGCCATGTGAGGATATGACAGAAGAATAGGAGAGGGCCTAGAACTGAGCCCTGGGGGACACCAGTGGTGAGAGCACGTGGTGCGGAGACAGATTCTCGCCACGCCACTTGGTAGGAGCGACCGGTCAGGTAGGATGCAATCCAAGAGTGAGCCGCGCCGGAGATGCCCAACTCGGAGAGGGTGGAGAGGAGGATCTGATGGTTCACAGTATCAAAGGCAGCAGACAGGTCTAGAAGGACAAGAGCAGAGGAGAGAGAGTTAGCTTTAGCAGTGCGGAGAGCCTCCGTGACACAGAGAAGAGCAGTCTCAGTTGAATGATAACCCTGGTATCTGTGTCCAAAGAAAACAATACCATGATGCACCATTAGAGATTGCTTGGTTGTATTGATGATTGTTCTGTACACATGGCAAGCTATACATCTGGTAGATGTTAGTTACTAGCATTCAAAATCACATATTAACCATTGCAACTACAAGGATACCATCCTTACAAATGAAGAGTTCATGGAATATGCTAAACATTGTCATTCCCACAGATATGGTTGGCCTTATACTAACAGTCCTATTCCAACACGGCTCCTGACTCAGACATTGCATACCTATTATTTCCTGAACGTTTTTAGGGCCTGCTCATTGCACAGGACTCTTTCTCATGGGGGAGGGTTGTTACATTTCCGTCGTCCTAGGCAGACGATGGATTCCATTCTGCTACCAGGAGACCTTTCTCCTGTTGAATTCCTCCAGTTCACTACTGGTGTGTGGAGTGTTCTTGTGAACTTGGTCTGACCCTCCAGATCAGCAAGATTCCCTCACACCTCCTCAGCACAAAGGACTCCCAGGGGACTGCCTAGTGTAGCAGACAGACAGAGACACTAGCCTGGGAGGCTGCATGGCAGGTATGCTGGTGCCAGACCCATTGGAGTCCCCCATCTGTCTGGGTGTGTGTGGGGATCCCCAACAGGAACATGCCAGGGGTTAATGAAGCAGACCTGGGTCTGTCTGTGGCCCAAACAGCTCACCGTCACATTCTCTGACCCCCTGAAGGCCATGCCTCAGCAGGACTATGATGTTATAAAACAGCCCGATGGAGACATCTCACCTGTCAGACCCTTCACTGAATTTATGCAACAGAGGATAATATTATACTGTAACAACGGAATTGCATTCAGAAATATAAACAGGGAATATGTATTTTTGTAAGAGGACATTTTTGAATAACAAATTAAACTACTACATTTGAGAGAGATATGTGAGTATGTGCCTATGAACATCAATCCCAAAAACAAGTTATGGTGTGCATGGGATGAGCAGTTGGCTTTCATTCTGTTTAATACCGACAGATAGAACCACACACTGTAGATGTCAGTGATGTCCTGGTTCCACATGGCTAGCTCCCTGTTCTTAGTAAGGATGTGCACATGCAGGCTTTTCTAAGCCTCTGCACACCCTAATCTCTCCTCACTTTACAGATACACTTTCATTCCTGGAGACAAAGACACTGGAATTCTAAACAACACGAGCAGGAACGAGCAGGACTCACGAGACTATATTAAGTTCAGTTCCAAAACGTGCTTGAATTTGTCTGTCACACACCACAGACTTAACCAGCAGAAGCCAAAATGCTTTGTTTTAAACCACCAGACATGGTCAAAGCAAGTAAAGAGTTCAAATCAATGTCTGAGGTAATCTTCAAAATAACCTGCCCTTGCATATTTGAGACACGTGTCATCTGAGGATGCAGAAAATTAGAACTTCAGATGGTGTTTTTCCCAGAAAAGCCAACTAGACCTGCCTGCTGTTTGTTCAGGGAATCAGGAGCTGTATGATGGCAGGGAGATATGGAATGACATTCTGATTGATTCATTGGCAGTGTCCGAAATCTGGCTTGCCTAGTACTTACTTGAACTGCGTACTGTGTACTAATCGTAAGCAACAAATATCAGCATACTAGGCTCATCTTACTGAGAATGTGTTATCTAATGCGCAATTGTGGTGATTTCCGCCATTAGTTCGTTTTGGAACAGTGTGTCCCCTCAGCTGATTATCAGCTGTTGTCTGATACACGTGGGTCTCGAAAGATGATCGTCTTCGCCAATAGTGTGCAGAGAATTCTACTAGATAAAAAGCCGAAATGAGTATCACATCCTGGCATTTAAAGCAGGGGGGTCATGCACCCCAACAATCTGAGGGGGCACAAAGTACGTGAGGATAGGTTGGGGTCCGGAAGTAAAAGATTGAAAGGAATCGAAGTCTTATTCATACATTTAACAATTGCTTGCTTTTCTAAAGTCTACCAGCCTTGCCAGCAGGCAAGCTAGCTACTTTAACCATTGATAGCCTGAAATGGCTTCTTGGTAGCTAGTTATGAGGTTGGGAGATTGGGAACCTGTATGGGCTAGCTAAAGCCAACTTCATAAAATTGCTAGGTGGCTAGTAGTATTACTGAGAAACAAAACCAAAAAATGTAACCAAAAAATAAAAATAATTATTTTGTATTTTTAAACAGGACAAATCTGAGGGGGCATGTGTCTGAGGGGGCACGTGCCCCTGTGACCCCTATGGGCATGACACCTCTGACTTAAAGCACTACATTCTCAAAATGTCACATACTGTAAAACATTATTTTTTTCGCATACCCAAAATGCCTATTATTTAGAATGCAAGTACAGGGAACTCGGACACGGCAACAATATTTCATTAGGAAGCTATTTGAACAGACAGGCAATTGAGGCCAAACAGACTCTGGTATGATCTATAAAGGGCAGAATCCATGCAGGCCTTTTCATCTGCTGACATTAACCAGAATGCATTGGATCACCTTCAGGCAAATCTGAATTTGAACGAAAATCAAGGTATAGTCTTGCCCTCATCTGTAATTTTGTTAAGAATATACCCTATGTACAAACCCAGTAAAGGTGATAAGAAAATATTAGGCATATCACTGTCATGCTGGCCTGGCACGATACCTATTTGGTTTAGATTAATGCGGTCTTTTGTAATGTGATTGATAAGATAAATTAACTTTGATTGTACGTTTTTTGTTCCACAGCTGACACAAAGCATCTAGTTCTAACCATGTTGTCGCTGTGTCCATGTGGAGTTCATGTTGAGTTTTTGGTCACCTTTTTGCCCCTCAGGTTTAGAGGGTCAATGGCAATGCCAAAGGAGTAAAATTTGTATTTTCTCCCTGCTTGTCATCATGGCAAGTTTTCCTAAGCCACAGCTGATCAATTCCCACAGACAATGTAATTTTCCTGTTCCTTATTGAATACAACCTGCCTTTATCTCATTACTGAGGAAGCAACTGAATCAGGTTGGATTACAGGTTCACTCAACGTGCAGTAAACCTGGGCAACACAAAAAAACAAGATGACAAGACATAACTAAAGATTAATACATTTACATTTACATTTACATTTTAGTCATTTAGCAGACGATCTTATCCAGAGCGACTTTACAGTTAGTGAGTGTAATAAAACAAGTGTGGAAAGTTTGGAATAACTAATCAATTTTGGTCGCAGAAAAAGTAACTGAATTAAATAAATAATGTTGGTAGTTTGACTGAATCCAGTGTACAGTACATATTGTTCTGTTTAGGCCTCATAATTAATAATGTCCACTGCCTACTGCAGACAGTTACACAACAGTAATAAAACATAGTTCTTGGATCATGGTGCTCCAAATAAACATCACCCCATGTCCTGCTTGACAAGTTACCAAGGGAACCCTAAGGCATTAACTTTTAAAGACCCATGATGTAGGTGCTTTACAGACATTTCCAGTGCATAATTAATTTTGACTACAAAAATTGAGAGGGTGGAATTTATGAGTAAGGGCACTATCAATTAAAGTGTATAAGTGTGCCATTGAGCCAACATTGAATTTACTCACCTTTCACAAGGTGAGTCAATACAGGAGCCACACCGTGTATGAAACAACTACCGTCTAACCACTAGATGAACACAACTAAGAGAGTGCATTTTCAAAATGCAAGGGGTAAAAAAATTTGACTTTTATATGTATAACATTATGTATAACATTACATAACAAACTATCCACAGGTTATTTTGGCCACATCTCATGAAGTGCAATCAAACCCTCCTGCTGAGTCCAACATTAAGGCACTGTATGCCAACCTGTCCTGACATTTCAACCTCCCAATAAAGGAGTTACCATGGTCAGTGGGGGTCTGGAATTTTTGAACTGTAAAACTGTTGAGGCTAAGTGGACATTTTTGCCAAAGAAAAAACCTGAAGAAAAACGTTAACTGTTAAAAAATCAGCTATCCAATATCCCTTTGCCATTCCTGAACTCCCCAGCAGAGTATTAAGGCCCCCTGCAGAGTTGCTCTCCTAAAGTCCTCTTTTGTCTCTAAGGAGTGGAAATTCACTTTGTAGAGCACTCTCACTGCTGGTCACTTAACTTCAGCACTACTCCCATGATTTTTCTTCTGCAAGTCAAACTCAAAACATGATGATAAACTTAAGTCAATAGTGGGCTACCACTATACTGGCAAGTCATTTTTGGCTAGCGTCAATCAAGGTAAACAGGATGGATTCCACTCGTTAGCCTTTGGGTTTCAGGTGTTCTGTGCATATTCCTTCATTTGCTTGTGAAATAATCTGAAGTCTGTTAGTCAGGTGATAGGAGACGGATGCCTCTGGTCTGGAGCTGTCTGTCAGTGAGCGCTACACTGCTGTATTGTGACAGCTCTGTAAGCCATCTCTCTCTGCACAGGGTGATAATGAGGGCTATTTCACAGACAGCAGACACAGACATGGTCAGGGGTCTGCCTGGCTCTACTGCAGAGAGATTTGAGGAGATTACACACACGCACGCACATGCACGCGCGCACACACACACTTGAGTACATGACGAGAGACCTCGCTTTGATCATGAAATCCTTTCCCTGTGAACACATTACCTACCAAAGCAACAACATGTAATTATGTCATGGCCATATAACCAAGTTATTACTAGAAACAATCACTAAATAAGCAGTGTCTAAAATCAAGCCCCATTAAGGCTTTTCCAGGGAGAGAATATACACTAAATGCCTATAAAGACATTGGAGAATGTTAATAGTACTTATAGCAGGGGGCCCCTCTGAACAAAATGTGCCTTTAGTTTACATACAAAAATGATGAATTCAACAAAAACATCAACCACTTGTGCCAGTGGTCGACTGTACTGTACCCATAAATTGGTGACTTTTTTTCAGGTACAGAATATGCAATAGGGCAGTGGTCACCAACCGGTCGATCGCAATCGACTGGTCGATCTCCAAGGACTTCCTAGTCGATCGCCAAACATTTCTGTAAAAAGCCCAACAATAAAGCCTTGCGTTCCTATTGTTTTATTGGTTTTGTGCTGTCTTACGTAGGTGAACTGGATTCAGCTACTCTGCACGCCGGTGATCGTCGAAGTGTTCAAATTTTTAACCATTTAATGTGTCTGACGGTACATACTCCACCTACCCAGCAGGCCCGGTGCAAATCAAGTGCAGCTATAGCTCAGATCACTGTGTCTGCAGCTTCCATGAGCTCACAGCGAAGTTGATAGACCGACTGTGTGAGATTTCAAAACGTTAAAAACCATGACTAGAGACATATATACACTGCTCAAAAAAATAAAGGGAACACTAAAATAACACATCCTAGATCTGAATGAATGAAATAATCTTATTAAATACTTTTTTCTTTACATAGTTGAATGTGCTGACAACAAAATCACACAAAACTTATCAATGGAAATCAAATGTATCAACCCATGGAGGTCTGGATTTGGAGTCACCCTCAAAATTAAAGTGGAAAACCACACTACAGGCTGATCCAACTTTGATGTAATGTCCTTAAAACAAGTCAAAATGAGGCTCAGTAGTGTGTGTGGCCTCCACGTGCCTGTATGACCTCCCTACAATGCCTGGGCATGCTCCTGATGAGGTGGCGGATTGTCTCCTAAGGGATCTCCTCCCAGACCTGGACTAAAGCATCCGCCAACTCCTGGACAGTCTGTGGTGCAACGTGGCGTTGGTGGATGGAGCGAGACATGATGTCCCAGATGTGCTCAATTGGATTCAGGTCTGGGGAACGGGCGGTCCATAGCATCAATGCCTTCCTCTTGCAGGAACTGCTGACACACTCCAGCCACATGAGGTCTAGCATTGTCTTGCATTAGGAGGAACCCAGGGCCAACCGCACCAGCATATGGTCTCACAAGGGGTCTGAGGATCTCATCTCGGTACCTAATGGTAGTCAGGCTACCTCTGGCGAGCACATGAAGGGCTGTGCGGCCCCCCAAAGAAATGCCACCCCACACCATGACTGACCCACCGCCAAACCGGTCATGCTGGAGGATGTTGCAGGCAGCAGAACGTTCTCCACGGCGTCTCCAGACTCTGTCACGTCTGTCACATGTGCTCAGTGTGAACCTGCTTTCATCTGTGAAGAGCACAGGGCGCCAGTGGCGAATTTGCCAATCTTGGTGTTCTCTGGCAAATGCCAAACATCCTGCACGGTGTTGGGCTGTAAGCACAACCCCCACCTGTGGACGTCGGGGCCTCATACCACCCTCATGGAGTCTGTTTCTGACCGTTTGAGCAGACACATGCACATTTGTGGCCTGCTGGAGGTCATTTTGCAGGGGTCTGGCAGTGCTCCTCCTGCTCCTCCTTGCACAAAGGCGGAGGTAGCAGTCCTGCTGCTGGGTTGTTGCCCTCCTACGGCCTCCTCCACGTCTCCTGATGTACTGGCCTGTCTCCTGGTAGCGCCTCAATGCTCTGGACACTACGCTGACAGACACAGCAAACCTTCTTACCACAGCTCGCATTGATGTGCCATCCTGGATGAGCTGCACTACCTGAGCCCCTTGTGTGGGTTGTAGACTCCGTCTCATGCTACCACTAGAGTGAAAGCATCGCCAGCATTCAAAAGTGACCAAAACATCAGCCAGGAAGAATAGGAACTGAGAAGTGGTCTGTGGTCACCACCTGCAAAACCAGTCCTTTATTGGGGGTGTCTTGCTAATTGCCTATAATTTCCACCTGTTGTCTATTCCATTTGCACAACAGCATGTGAAATTTATTGTCAATCAGTGTTGCTTCCTAAGTGGACAGTTTGATTTCACAGAAGTGTGATTGACTTAGAGTTACATTGTGTTGTTTAAGTGTTCCCTTAATTTTTTTGAGCAGTGTATATTTGCGTGAAAAACACATATGGGGGGTTGGAAGTGATGCAGACAATTACATTGATGGAAGTTACAATCTATCTGCAATACTAAAGCTGATCTACCCCCCAAAAAATATATATACTGTATATATATATATAAAATAAAAATTAAAAATGCCATGACTAGAGACTGTCATCGAATACAGCTGCTGTTTTTATGAGCGAGTTCAAGTTTAAGATTTTACTCAGCAATGTCAAAACTTGATTCAGCACTTTTATAAGACTTCTCCCTAGCCACTTGCGCTACGGAGTGTATCGATAGACTTGCGTTGTTATTAGTATTGATAGACTTGCTTTGTTATTAGCGGCTTGTCTTTCTAATATCGAGGAGTATTTCACGTTCTCTGGTCATATGAGTAACAACATGAATTGGAGTCAGAAATAAGGACGTGTGTCTCCTTTTTGGTCAGTCAGCGGATGGAGGAAGAACTAAGGGACCATCAGCTCCCTCCATCCGCTGAAACCAGAGTTGTGGACTCAAGTCACATGACTTGGACTCGAGTCTGACTCGAGTCACAAATTTGATGACTTGAGACTCAACTTGACTTGGTCTTGGAGCCTCAAGACTTGGACTCAACTTTGACTTGAGACTGCTGACTTGAATTTATCTGGCCAGGTTTTGTAATGTTTTGTCGCTCATTTTGTGGCACAGAGTCTACGTGGATTACTATACACGCAGCCAGAGACAGTAGCCGCAGCATTGCATTGCAAAAAAAGCCTGCAACAGATTGGCTAGTGAAACGCACACTCGGCACAGTGATTGGACCAGCAAACTGTCAATCAACACAGGTGAGCTAGCGAACAAATTGATGATTTGCTGTAAAGCCATAGGATCGCGTAGAGCACAAACGTCAAATTATAGGGAGCGAGGATTGCCATAATAAATAAATAAGCAGCTACACACAAGTGCTGTATATTGAGCTATTGTGTCATGTACAGTACCAGTCAAAAGTTTGGACACGCCTACTCATTCCAGGGTTTGTCTTTATTTTGACTATTTTCTACATTGTAGAATAATAGTGAAGACATCAAAACTATTAAATAACACATATGGAATCATGTAGTAACCCAAAAACTGTTAAAGAAATCAAATCAGAGATTTATTTAGAATTCAAGGCACACTTAACCAGCATGGCTACCATAGCATTCTGCAGCGATACGCCATCCCATCTGGTTTGCGCTTAGTGGCACTATAATTTGTTTTTCAACAGGACAATGACCCAAAACACAACTCCAGGCTGTGTGAGGGCTATTTGACCAAGGAGAGTGATGGAGTGCTGCATCAGATGACCTGGCCTCCACAACCACCCGACCTCAACCCAATAGAGATGGTTTGGGATGAGTTGGACCGCAGAGTGAAGAAAAAGCAGCCAACAAGTGCTCAGCATACAATTGAAGTCAGAAGTTTACGTACACCTTAGCCAAATACATTTAAACTCAGTTTTTCACAATTCCTGACATTTAATCCTAGTAGAAATTCCCTGTCGTAGGTCAGTTAGGATCAACACTTTATTTTAAGAATGTGAAATGTTAGAATAATAGTAGAGAGAATGATTTATTTCAGCTTTTATTTCTTTCATCAAAATCCCAGTGGGTCAGAAGTTTAGATACACTCAATTAGTATTTGGTAGCATTGCCTTTAAATTGTTTAACTTGGGTCAAACGTTTCGGGTAGCCTTCCACAAGCTTCCCACAATGACTTGGGTGAATTTTGGCCCATTCCTCCTGACAGAGCTGGTGTAACAGGGGCAGGTTTGTAGGCCTCCTTGCTCGCACACGCTTTTAAAGTTGTGCCCACTGTCACGATCGTCTGAAGCAGGAGACCAAAGCGCAGCGTGTTGAGCGAACATCGTAGACTTTATTAATAAGAAACCACGATCAAAAACAACAAACCAAATAGGACGAAAGTGAAGTCCAATACTGATATAGACTAACAGCAACGAGGAAACAAAAACCCACAAAACCAAGGTGAACACACACAGTATAAATATGGCTCCCAATCAGAGATAACGAGCCGACAGCTGTCACTCGTTACCTCCGATTGGGAGTCATATGACTAATAAAGAACAATTAACCCAAACATAGAAATGCACAACCAGAAATCCCCAACATAGAAATACACCCGAACAATGAAATACACAACCCTGGCTCGAATATCAAGGTCCGTGGAGCCAGAGTGCCACAGTACCCCCCCCTAAAGGTGCGACCTCCGGGCGCACCAGCATACAGTCTAGGGGAGGGTCTGGGTGGGTGTCTGTCCCTGGTGGCGGCTCTGGCCCAGGTCGTGGTCCCCACCCCACCTTAGTCACTATCCGCTTCTGTATCCCCCTCCACATGACCACCCCCCAACTAAACCCCACTGGATTAAGGGGCGGCACCGGACTAAGGGGCAGCACCGGACTAAGGGGCAGCCCTGGACTAATGGGCCGCACCGGGCTAAGGGACAGTACCTGACTAGCTGGCTCTGGCGGATCCTGGCTGGACGGCTCTGGCGGATCCTGGCTGGACGGCTCTGGCGGATCCTGGCTGGACGGCTCTGGCGGATCCTGGCTGGCGGAAGGTTCTGGCTGATCCTGTCTGGCAGAAGGCTCTGGCTGATCCTGTCTGGCAGAAGGCTCTGGCTGATCCTGTCTGGCAGAAGGCTCTGGCTGATCCTGTCTGGCGGAAGGCTCTGGCTGATCCTGTCTGGCGGAAGGCTCTGGCTGATCCTGTCTGGCGGAAGGCTCTGGCTGATCCTGTCTGGCGGAAGGCTCTGGCTGATCCTGTCTGGCGGAAGGCTCTGGCTGCTCCTGTCTGGCGGAGAGCTCTAGCGGCTCCGGTCTGGCGGACGGCTCTGAAGGCTCATGGCAGACGGGCGGCTTTGCAGGCTCAGTACCGACGGGCAGCTCCTGCGGCGCTTGGCAGACGGACAGTTCAGACGGCGTTGGGCAGACGGGCAGTTCAGGCGCCGTTGGGCAGACGGGCAGTTCAGACGGCGTTGGGCAGACGGACAGTTCAGGCCCCGTTGGGCAGACGGCAGACTCTGGCCGTCTGAGGCGCACCGTAGACTTGGTGCGGGTGGCCGGAACAGGCCGGACCGGGCTGGCGACGCGCACCGTAGTCTTGGTGCGGGTGGCAGGAACAGGCCGGGTCGGGCTGGCGACGCGCACCGTAGTCTTGGTGCGGGTGGCAGGAACAGGCCGGACCGGGCTGGCGACGCGCACCGTAGACTTGGTGCGGGTGGCCGGAACAGGCCGGGTCGGGCTGGCGACGCGCACCGTAGTCTTGGTGCGGGTGGCAGGAACAGGCCGGGTCGGGCTGGCGACGCGCACCGTAGTCTTGGTGCGGGTGGCAGGAACAGGCCGGACCGGGCTGGCGACGCGCACCGTAGACTTGGTGCGGGTGGCAGGAACAGGCCGGGTCGGGCTGGCGACGCGCACCGTAGTCCTGGTGCGGGTGGCAGGAACAGGCCGGACCGGGCTGTGGAGACGGACAGGAGGCCTGGAGTGCACAGCGGCCACCACCCGTCCTGGCTGAATGCCTACCCTCACACACTCTGTGTGAGGCATCAGCACAGGACGTACAGGGCGGTGTACCCCTGGCCTGGTGGCCTCCTGGATACTCCCCCTTTTCTCCTCCGTCAGCCCCGTCGTCCATGCCGTGTGCCCCCCCCTAAAAAATTTCTGGGGTTGACTCACGACCCTCCGACGATGGCCCTGCTGCCGCCGTTGCTCCTCTCTCGCCAGGGCCTTGATCCTTCCCCAAGGTCCCTTGCCTCCGAGCATGTCCTCCCATGACCACGATGTGCCCACCTGGGCCATCGCCAGCCTCTCCATCTCCTTGCCCGGCGCCTCCTCCCATGTCCAGTCTCCTTGCTCCTGGACACGCTGCTTGGTCTTTCTTTGGTGGGTTTTTCTGTCACGATCGTCTGAAGCAGGAGACCAAAGCGCAGCGTGTTGAGCGAACATCGTAGACTTTATTAATAAGAAACCACGATCAAAAACAACAAACCAAATAGGACGAAAGTGAAGTCCAATACTGATATAGACTAACAGCAACGAGGAAACAAAAACCCACAAAACCAAGGTGAACACACACAGTATAAATATGGCTCCCAATCAGAGATAACGAGCCGACAGCTGTCACTCGTTACCTCCGATTGGGAGTCATATGACTAATAAAGAACAATTAACCCAAACATAGAAATGCACAACCAGAAATCCCCAACATAGAAATACACCCGAACAATGAAATACACAACCCTGGCTCGAATATCAAGGTCCGTGGAGCCAGAGTGCCACACCCACCAATTTTCTAAAGGATTGAGGTCAGGGCTTTGTGCTGGCCACTCCATTACCTTGACTTTGTTGTCCTTAAGCCATTTTGCCACAACTTTGGAAGTATGCTTGGGGTCATTGTCCATTTGGAAGACCCATTTGAGACCAAGTTTTAACTTCCTGACTGATGTCTTGAGATGTTGCTTCAATATATCCACATAATTTTCCTTCCTCATGATGCTATCTATTTTGTGAAGTGCACCAGTCCCTCCTGCAGCAAAGAACCCCCACAGCATGATGCTGCCACCCCCATGCTTCACGGTTGGGATGGTGTTCTTCGGCTTGCAAGCATTCCCTATTTTCCTCCAAACATAACGATGGTCATTATGGCCAAACAGTTCTATTTTTGTTTCATCAGACCAGAGGACATTTCTCCAGAAAGTATGATCTTTGTGCCCATGTGCAGTTGCAAACAGTAAGCTGGCTTTTTTATGCTGGTTTGGAGCAGTGGCTTCTTCCTTGCTGAGCGGCCTTTCAGGTTATGTCGACATAGGATTCGTTTTAATCTCACTGCAACTCCCCTCCATGTCTCCGACCACTACTTTGTATCCTTTTCTCTCTCGCTCTCCTCCAACACTACTCACTCTGCCCCTACACAGATGGTAATGCGCCGCCGCAACCTTCGCTCTCTCTCTCCCGCTACTCTCTCCTCTTCCATCCTATCATCTCTTCCCTTTGCTCAATCCTTCTCCCTCCAATCTCCTGATTCTGCCTCCTCAACCCTCCTCTCCTCCCTTTCTGCATCCTTTGACTCTCTATGTCCCCTATCCTCCCGGCCGGCTCGGTCCTCCCCTCCAGCTCCGTGGCTTGATGACTCATTGCGAGCTCACAGAACAGAGCTCCGGGCAGCTGAGCGGAAATGGAAGAAAACTAGACTCCCTGCGGACCTTGCATCTTTTCACTCCCTCCTCTCTACATTTTCTTCATCTGTTTCTGCTGCTAAGGCCACTTTCTACCACTCTAAATTCCAAGCATCTGCCTCTAACCCTAGGAAGCTCTTTGCCACATTCTCCTCCCTGCTGAATCCCCCCCCCCCTCCTCCCTCTCTGTGGATGACTTTGCTTTGACTTCTTTCTCCCCTCTCTCTCCAGATAAAATCTTGCGACTTGTGACTGCAGGCCGCCCAACAACCTGCCCGCTTGACCCTATCCCCTCCTCTCTTCTCCAGACCATCTCCGGTGACCTTCTCCCCTACCTCACCTCGCTGATCAACTCATCCTTGACCGCTGGCTATGTCCCTTCCGTCTTCAAGAGAGCGAGAGTTGCACCCCTTCTCAAAAAACCAATACTCGATCCCTCTGATGTCAACAACTACAGACCAGTATCCCTTCTTTCTTTTCTTTCCAAAACTATTGAGCGTGCCGTCTTTAGCCAACTCTCTTGCTATCTCTCTCAGAATTACCTTCTTGATCCAAACCAGTCAGGTTTCAAGACTGGTCATTCAACTGAGACTGCTCTTCTCTGTGTCACGGAGGCTCTCCGCACTGCTAAAGCTAACTCTCTCTCCTCTGCTCTTGTCCTTCTAGACCTGTCTGCTGCCTTTGATACTGTGAACCATCAGATCCTCCTCTCCACCCTCTCCGAGCTGGGCATCTCCGGCGCGGCTCACTCTTGGATTGCGTCCTACCTGACCGGTCACTCCCACCAAGTGGCGTGGCGAGAAGCTGTCTCCGCACCACGTGCTCTCACCACTGGTGTCCCCCAGGGCTCAGTTCTAGGCCCTCTCCTATTCTCGCTATACACCAAGTCACTTGGCTCTGTCATATCCTCACATGGCCTCTCCTATCATTGCTACGCTGATGATACACAACTAATCTTCTCCTTTCCCCCTTCTGATAACCAGGTGGCGAATCGCATCTCTGCATGTCTGGCAGACATATCAGTATGGATGACGGATCACCACCTTAAGCTGAACCTTGGCAAGACGGAGCTGCTCTTCCTCCCGGGGAAGGACTGCCCGTTCCATGATCTCGCCATCACGGTTGACAACTCTGTTGTGTCTTCCTCCCAGAGTGCGAAGAGCCTTGGCGTGACCCTGGACAACACCCTGTCGTTCTCCGCTAACATCAAGGCGGTGACCCGATCCTGTAGGTTCATGCTCTACAACATTCGGAGAGTACGACCCTGCCTTACACAGGAAGCGGCACAGGTCCTGATCCAGGCACTTGTCATCTCCCGTCTGGATTACTGCAACTCGCTGTTGGCTGGGCTCCCTGCCTGTGCCATTAAACCCCTACAACTCATCCAGAATGCCGCAGCCCGTCTGGTGTTCAACCTTCCCAAGTTCTCTCACGTCACCCCGCTCCTCCGCACACTCCACTGGCTTCCAGTTGAAGCTCGCATCTGTTACAAGACCATGGTGCTTGCCTATGGAGCTGTGAGGGGAACGGCACCTCCGTACCTTCAGGCTCTGATCAGTCCCTACACCCAAACGAGGGCATTGCGTTCATCCACCTCTGGCCTGCTGGCTCCCCTTCCTCTGCGGAAGCATAGTTCCCGCTCAGCCCAGTCAAATAAAATAAATAAATAAATAAAAATAAAAATAAAAATATTGTAAAGTGGTTATCCCAATGGCTATAAGGTGAATGCACCAATTTGTAAGTCGCTCTGGATAAGAGCGTCTGCTAAATGACGTAAATGTAAATGTAAATGTTTTACTGTGGATATAGATTATTTTGTACCTGTTTCTTCCAGCATATTCACAAGGTCCTGTTGTTCTGGGATTGATTTGCACTTTTCGCACCAAAGTACGTTCATCTCTAGGAGACAGAACGTGTCTCCTTCCTGAGCGGTATGACGGCTGCGTGGTCCCATGGTGTTTATACTTGTGTACTATTGTTTGTACAGATGAATGTGGTACCTTCAGGCGTTTGGAAATTGCTCCCAAGGATGAACCAGACTTGTGGAGGTCTACAGTTTTTTTTTCTGAGGTCTTGGCTGATTTCTTTTGATTTTCCCATGATGTCAAGCAAAGAGGCACTGCGTTTGAAGGTAGGCCTTGAAATACATCCACAGGTACACCTCCAATTGACTCAAATTATGTCAATTAGCCTATCAGAAGCTTCTAAAGCCATGACATCATTTCCTGGAATTTTCCAAGCTGGTTAAAGGCACAGTCAACTTAGTGAATGTAAACTTCTGACCCACTGGAATTGTGATACAGTGAATTATAAGTGAAATAATCTGTCTGTAAACAATTGTTGGAAAAATTACTTGTGTCATGCCAAAACTATAGTTTGTTACCAAGAAATCTGTGGAGTGGTTGAAAAACAAGGTTTAATGACTCCAACCTAAGTGTATGTAAACGTCCGACTTCAACTGTTTGTGGGAACTCCTTTAAGACAGTTGGAAAAGCATTCCTCATGAAGCTGGTTGAGAGAATGCCAAGAGTGTGCAAAGCTGTCATCAAGACAAAGGGTGGCTACTTTGAAGAATCTAAAATCTAAAATATTTTTGATTTCATAGTTTTGATGTCTTCACTATTATTCTACAATGTAGAAAATAGTAAAAATAAAGAAAAACCCTAGAATGAGTAGGTGTGTCCAAACTTTTCACTGGTACTATACATATCAGGCATTTTGAATTGGACTCTTTTAAAAGCATAAGGCTACAAAAATTGAAAAAGATCAGTCCCTGTAGGCCTAATTGCTAAAGCTGTGCACATAGCTCTCGTTGTCTGTCTCTCCTTGTCTCTCTTCAACGCTCATTTCCACTGGGATATCAACTGCCATTCTCCAGTAACCCCTGCTGTTATTGAGAACTAATTGATGTGATTCCCAGAGAGGGATGTGGAATGATTTAAGGCTTTAGAATGTGTGTTGAATTACCCCCTCTAAAGAGTATGCAATTACTCTATTAATAACCTGAATAATTATATCTAATTTCATAAATGACCACACATCAAGTCATTCACATATGAAAATTATGGAGAGAATTGTGTCAGTATTTCCATAAATACAGAAATGATATGCTGGCTGTAACTAATAGGGATACATTTCATATGAGTCTTTCCACAGGCATGCCCTTCCCTCCAGGATTCCTGCAACAACTACTATGGGCTAACAGAGGTCAAAATTCACTAATTTTACCTCATTTAGACTGACTGTGTAGTACCTAATTGGGCTGACAAGATGTTATTTTGGTTGACCAATTCTACTGTATCTAGATCCAATCAGTGAAAATATGAAATGCTTAATTGAATTCCTCCACAATTATTTACAGTGTCTGGGGCTGAGACTAAACCGCCAGCTGGCTCTTACTAGTGGAGACACACCGGGGATGCATGTGACCAGGTCCTGACCTTGACTCTAGGTGCGTTGCTGCTGTCTGATCGTAGGCACGTCGACACACTGCGCTGGCCATGGCCCGAAGCCATCTGTAGCTCGGCTGAGGGCCAGGAGCACTGACATCAGACTCCTGTTCCCGCGAAGCATCCGACTCTGGAGGACAGATAAAGTCTGTCTGTCTCAGATTCTCACTCAACTTTAATATTGCAGATAGATTGTAACTTCCATCAATGTAATTGTCTGCATCACTTCCAATCCCCCATATGTTTGTTTTTTCTCGCTAATATATATACATTACCGTTCAAAAGTTTGGGGTCACTTAGAACTGACCTTGTTTTCGAAAGAAAAGCAACTTTTTTGGTCAGAAATACAGTGTAGCAAATTGGTCAGAAATACAGTGTAGACATTGTTAATGTTGTAAATGGCTATTGTAGCTGGAAACGGCTGATTTTTTATGGAATATCTACATAGGCGTACAGAGGCCCATTATCAGCAACCATCAGTCCTGTGTTCCAATGGCACGTTGTGTTTGCTAATCCAAGTTTATCATTTTAAAAGTCTAATTGATCATTAGAAAACCCTTTTGCAATTATGTTAGCACAGCTGAAAACTGTTGTGCTGATTAAAGAAGCAATAAAACTGGCCTTCTTGAGACCAGTTGAGTATCTGGAGCATCAGCGATTGTGGGTTCGATTACAGGCTCAAAATGGCCAGAAACAAAGAACTTTCTTCAGAAACTCGTCAGTCTATTCTTGTTCTGAGAAATGAAGGCTATTTCATAGGATAAATTGCCAAGAACAATGCTGTGTACTACTCCCTTCACAGAACAGCGCAAACTGGCTCTAACCAGAATAGAAAGAGGAGTGGGAGGCCCCGGTGCACAACTGAGCAAGAGGACAAATACATTAGAGTGTCTAGTTTGAGAAACAGACGCCTCACAGGTCCTCAACTGGCAGCTTCATTAAATAGTACCCGCAAAACACCAGTCTCAACGTCAACAGTGAAGAGGCGACTCCAGGATGCTAACCTTCTAGGCAGAGTTGCAAAGAAAAAGCCATATCTCAGACTGGCTAATAAAAAGAAAAGATTAAGATGGGCAGTCTGAGAAATGGCTATTTCCCACTTGTATCCTGTTTCATTAATAATGAAATCAGACATTCTTCTGGAGTGTCTTCTAATCTAACATTTACATAGGAGTGGTTAAAACATGCTAATAACATCCTCTGAGTATATCAAAACATTTTTGGTATACCTCGACTGGTATGCCATCCAACCCAGTTTTCCCGGACTTAAAGTCTTTAATTGCATCCAGAAGTTCCTCCTCTGTAATTTCACCTTCACATTAGTCTTTCTGTATGGCTGTTCATTTTACATTATCAATAGAAAAAAAATCCCTACAATTCAGTTAGAGGAGATGGAGGCGACTGAAACGAAAACATATGCTTAAAGTACTTTGCTTCCTCCTTCAAAATATCATTTGGTGAATCATGGGTGACTCCATCATTTGTAACCAGTTTCAGTAATTTCTTTTTGGTAGCATTTCTATGTTGAAGATTTAAAAATAATTTGGTGCATTTTCCCCCATTTTCAATCCAGTTTGCTTTATTTTTTATAATATACTACAATTGATCTTTCTTGCATAAGTTTCTCAATTTCTTTTTGTTTTTCCTCTAATTTATTCTGAGCCTCTATGTTACAGTTTTTATTGCTATCTATCTGTTCTGTTAGACCTATTTCCTTTGTTAGTATGGACTCTTTTGACCTAAATTGCTTTTGTTTTCGAGATGAGTACTGAATTGCATGGCCTCTAAAGGCACATTTAAAAGTGTCCCATACAATAAGGAGATTTGCTGTACCTATGTTGTGTCGGAAAAAAATCGGTTATAAATTCCTCTGTCCTAGTTAAAAACAAGTTATCATCCAATAGGCTTTGATTACATTTCCAATATCCTCGCCCACGTGGAAATTCAGTAAGAGTAATGTATATGCCAATTATATGATGGTCCGACCGCATTCTGTCCCCTATCAACACTTCTTAAACTTTTGGTGCCAACGAGAATGACATAAGAAAGAAGTCAAGACGACTAGCTTGATTGAGTCTCCGCCATGTATATCTCACAAGGTTAGGATATTTAAGCCTCCATATATCTACTAGTTCTAATGTATCCATGACATTCATGAGTTCCTTAAGAGCATGAGGGTGATAGTTTGCAGTGTGATTTCCTTTACGGTCCATTGAGCTATTTAAAACAGTATTATAATCTCCCACCATAATAATAGAGTCTTGTATTGCTTGCAGGGTGGATCATTTATTATATATATTGTCAAAGAAGTGTGGATCATCATTATTTGGTCCGTAAAGTGTAATGAGCCATATATGTTTATGGTCCAGTAACATAACTTTCTGTTCTTCTCACTACAATATGTAGATCAATCACTAGCCAGACATAAAGATAATGAACAATGACTGAGAAATCTGAAATCAGGCCAAACTAATAATTACATGCTAACTATACTTGGATACTAGGGGAATCATTACCTACCTGGCCAGGCTCAAGGCAGTTCATGCTGCATGATGCCATTGAAGGGCCTCAAATTGAAATCGTTTTTGACAAGATAAACAGTAAAGAGATTATCTAAAGGTAATGCACCATTATAGATGTCGGTGAAGGGAAAAAAGATAAAACATTTATCCCATGTTAGCCCCAGCTAGCATGTTATGTCTGGAGGTACACATGAGAGGGGAATTATTCCTAGTGACACTTCTGCTAATAAACACATGAGGGTGGGGATAAGGAGAAGAAACAGGATGGGAACATAGAGATAGATAGAGGACTCATCTTTGTATCTGTGTCATAGCGTCTGTGACAGAAAGGGCAGCGCCATTGAGGCTATTTCCATTTTGAAGTAGTCCATTTTATTTTTCACGATTGGCTGATCCCTCCTGATGACCCTGTTGGACATGACTGCAACGGTCACCAGGAGGGATCAGCCAATGAAGTTGGAAGTCCCACCCAGCTGACTACATAAAAATTGCTCTGTTTGCTTCCGTTTGGTTCTTAAACGGTAAATGGTGCCGTAATGTATACGTCCCAGGTAAGGTTGTTTGAAATGTTTATTGTAAATGCAAATGTTTATGCATATTATGTCTTTGTTTTCAGTAATGTGTAGAGTATTGGCGATGCGAAGCGTGATATCAGTTATTTGAGAATTCACTTAAAAGGTGTGAATGGTTTATGCCAGGTGAGGGTAGGTCCTTAGGATGCCTGTGCTCCTCAAGTCCTCGTCTCGAGGGCAAGTGTGGAGAGTGCTCCATGAGGCTTTTTCAGTCAACGCAACATAGCGGCAAATTCAAGATACAAGAACCATTTGAATAGTTTTCTATAAATGGATGAAGGAGCGGAAAGAACTTGGAGATGTGGACATTTTTGGAAAGCCAGGAAGAAGGAAAGGAGCTGAGTGTAGAGGGAAGCAGTGTGGTGAGAAAAAAAATGAAGTACTTCAATAGTTCAGAAATTTAGTGAGGATGAATGAATGAGAGTGAGGATGAATTACCTGCGATGTGGTGAAGATCACAGAGTTCGAGCCTCGTCCCGATGATGACAAAAATGATTCTGGCCCAGTGGGAGTGAGATTTTTGGAGAGAATGGATCTTTGCCTTACGGCTGATCCATATGTGGTGTCAGGCTGGGTGGAGAAGAGGTTGGGGACTGTTGAGTCGGTGAAAGTAACTCGAAGTGGACTCTATGATTTATTCTGTTTTTCTATCCAGGTGGAGCAGGTGCTCTGCACTACGCATCTATAGACAAGAACTGTGAATTGCTTTGCTCTCCGGAGCAGGGCGCAGTTGAAAAGAAAGATAACTGGGGTGGTGTTAAGTGTTGAGGAGGATCAACTGAAATTGAACAATCCTGGTGTCTGTGACGCCCGCCATTTGGTGCGACGCAGATCTGGTGGAGAGAGCGTGATGAAACAGAGAAGACACTGTCTGTCCTGATGAGTTTTGATGCAGATTCTTTACCCTTTTGTCCCTAACACAATACTGTGCTTTAGGTGCCAAGCTTATGGTCATGTTGCAGCAGTGTGTAGGAGGGAGATACCTAGATGTGAGAAGTGTGCAGGAGGGCATGAGACAAAATAATGTGTAGTATTGGTGGGAAAAGTTGTGTGTGTTAACTGTAGGGCTACTCATGGTACTGGAGTTCAGAGGTGTCCGGTGAGAGAAAGGCAGGTTGAGGTTAAAAGGATCAGAGTAGTACAGAAGGTGTTGTATGCTGAGGGAGTGAAGAGAGTAGTAGAGGAAGATGGGTCCAGGACGAGGGATGCTAAAAGGTTCCCTGTGAGTAGGCCGAGGCCAATAGAGAGTGATAAGAATAGCATGTGCTTCAGTAAGGTAGGTTTCTTAGCGTTCATAGCCATGGTTTTCAACTGTACAGCAGAAATGGAACGTAAATCACAGAAAATAGATGTTGTGGTGGCAGCTGCAGAGAAGTACTTGGAGGTACGAGATTTTACTGCAGAAGAGTTACAAGGTGTTTTGAACAATATTGTCCCTTCCTCCCAGGTTGCAGGCCTGGTGTAAGATCAGATGGGGCCAAGTAGCGGAATAGTGGTGAGATTTTAATGCGTGTAGGATTAGTTGGTAGGGAAGTAGGGTTTGTTGGTAGGGCAATTTTCTTCCCTTTTCCCCATCCTTTTTACCTTCCCTTTTTGTGTCACAAAGTGTAATGAATAGATGAATAGGGAGGCCGTGACCGGCGTCACACTCCGGGACAGTAGGTTGCGATTCGCCAATACAAATTTGAAGAAGAAGAGTCTTCGGCTCATTTACAGCGAGCTGTTGGTGACGTAACATACACTGTGTACAAAACATTAAGAACACCTACTTAATATTGAGTTGCACCCCCCACTTTTGCCCCCAGAACAGCCTCAATTCATCGGGGCATGGACTCTACAAGGTGTCAAGCGTTCCACAGGGTGCTGGCCCATGTTGACTCCAATGCTTCCCACAGTTGTGTCAAGTTGGCTGGATGTCCTTTGGGTGGTGGACCATTCTTGATACACAAGGGAAACTGTTTAGCATTTAAAAACCAAGCAGAGTTGCAGTTCTTGACACAAACCGGTGCGCCTGGCACCTACTACCATATGCTGTTCAAAGGCACTTAAATCTTTTGTCTTGCCCATTCACCCTCTGAATGGCACACATACACAATCCATGTCTCAACTGTCTCAAGGCTTAAAAATCATTATTTAACCTTTCTTCTCCCCTTCATCTACACTGATTGAAGTGGATTTAACAAGTGACATCAATAAGGGATCATACTTTTCACCTGGATTCAGCTGGTCAGTCTATGTCATGGAAAGAGGTTGGTGTCCTTAATGTTTTGTACACTCAGTGAATAGTTGTATTTATAGGCCTTTTGCCATTGTTATCAAGTCATTTTTGCCACCTGTACATTTTTGTAAATACAACTATGAGTCCAGTCTTCTTCATCAACTGCACTGCAAAATAAATACCACCTATTTTTGCACCTGATCTACTGCCGCGTCTCAACTCAATGTCTGCGTTTACACAACCAGACCAATTCTGATCTTTTGACCAATTAGATCAGATATTTTGCAAATAATTGGAAAAAAGATCAGCATTTGGCAGCCTGTGTAAACGCAGTCTTTGGTACATCATCAACCCAGCCAACATTACACCACACATCAGAAACAACACATCTTAGGCTGCATTTACACGGGCAGCCCAATTCTGGTCAATTTTGCCAAATGATTGGCAAAAGAGCTGATCTGATTGGTCAGAAGATGCATTTATGAACAAAATATCAGAATTGGGCTGCCTGTGTAAACACAGCCTCAGAACAGGTCAGAGGACCAAGAGTAACATCACATTTACATTTTAGCAGACGCTCTTATACAGAGCGACTTACAGTTAGTGAGTGCATACATCGTTTTTTATTTTTCATACTGGCTCCCCGTGGGAATCGAACCCACAATCCTGGCGTTGCAAACGGCACGCTCTACCAACTGAGCTACATCCCTGACCAGGTGTCAGAGTGGTGTGAGTGTGTGGAATCAAACGCAGGAACCAGGATGACGTTAAACACTTTAGTAAATCCAAAAATGGACAAAATAGCCTCCCCAACCGGGTGGCGCACCAATACGCACTGAAACACTGTGCGGAAAACAAGAAAGAAGCGCACGCAGTGCAAACTCTCGAAAAACCACGAGAGACTGATACAGCTGACACAGGCTGACATAAAACAATAACGCATAACACCTGACCCAAACACACAAACTAAATAAGGGGAACAATCAAGACACAAATAAGGGACAGGTGTTATGAACAGACAAAACCAAAAGAACAAGAAACATCGAACGGTGGCAGCTAGTACTCCGGAGACGACGACCGCCGAAGTCCGCCCGAACAAGGAAGAGGAGCAGCCTCGGCCGAAACCGTGACAGTACCCCCCCCTTGACGCGCGGCTCCAGCCGTGCGCCGACCCGGAGCTCGAGGACGACCCGGACGACGCGGAGCAGGGCGCGCAGGATGACCCCGATGGAAATCGGTCAGTAGGGACTGGTCTAACACGTCCCTCCTTGGCACCCAGCACCGCTCCTCCGGACCGTACCCCTCCCACTCCACGAGATATTGAAGACCCCCCATCCGGCGTCTAGAATCCAGTATGGACCTCACGGTGTACGCCGGAGCCCCCTCGATGTCCAACGGGGGCGGAGGAGTCTCCTCAATCTCAAAGTCCTGGAGTGGACCAGCTACCACCGGCCTGAGGAGAGACACATGGAACGAGGGGTTAATATTTTTGTAGTCAACAGGTAGTTCTAACCTATAACTCACCTCGTTCAATCTCCTCAGGACTTTAAACGGCCCCACAAACCGCCGACCCAGCTTCCGGCAGGGCAGGCGGAGGGGCAGGTTTCTGGTTGAGAGCCAGACTCGATCTCCAGGTGCGTACACTGGCCCCTCACTGCGGTGTAGGTCGGCGCTCGTCTTCTGTCGACGTATGGCACGCTGCAGATGGACGTGTGCAGCGTCCCACGTCTCCTCCGAGCGCCTTACCCACTCATCCACAGCGGGGGCCTCGATCTGGCTCTCATGCCATGGTGCCAGCACCGGCTGGTACCCCAACACGCACTGAAACGGGGTTAGTTGGGTGGAGGAGTGGCGAAGAGAGTTCTGTGCCATCTCGGCCCAGGGCACATATCTCGCCCACTCCTCCGGCCGGCCCTGACAGTATGACCTCAGAAACCTACCCACATCCTGGTTGACACGTTCAACCTGCCCATTACTCTCCGGGTGGTAACCCGAGGTAAGGCTTACCGACACCCCCAACCGTTCCATAAATGCCCTCCACACTCTAGAGGTGAACTGGGGGCCTCGGTCAGACACTATATCCTCGGGTACCCCGTAATGCCGGAAGACATGGGTGAACAGAGCCTCAGCGGTCTGTAGGGCAGTGGGTAGACCCGGCATGGGAAGGAGACGACAGGCCTTCGAGAACCTATCCACAACGACCAGGATGGTAGTATTCCCCTGTGAGGGGGGAAGGTCGGTAACAAAATCCACCGAGAGGTGGGACCAGGGTCGTTGTGGAATAGGCAGGGGTTGTAACTTACCCCTGGGCAAATGTCTGGGCGCCTTACACTGGGCACACACCGAACAGGAGGAGACATAAATCCTCACATCCCTAGCTAACGTTGGCCACCAGTACTTCGTGCTAAGGCAGTGCACTGTCCGGCCGATACCCGGATGGCCAGAGGAGGGGGACGTATGAGCCCAACAAATGAGGCGATCGCGTATCTCGAGCGGAACGTACGTCCGACCCACAGGACACTGAGGAGGACTCGGGTCGGTGCGTAACGCCCGCTCGATCTCACCATCAACCTCCCACACCACCGGAGCAACCAGACAAGACTCCGGTAGTATGGGCGTGGACTCAACTGACCTCTCCTCTGCGTCATACCGCCGGGACAGAGCATCTGCCCTCCCGTTCTGGGACCCCGGGATGTATGTGATCTTAAACACAAACCGGGCCAGGAACATAGTCCAACGAGCCTGGCGAGGATTCAGTCTCCTAGCTGCCCGGATGTACTCCAGGTTACGATGGTCAGTTTGAATGAGGAAAGGGTGTTGAGCCCCCTCGAGCCAATGCCGCCACACCTTTAGGGCCTGTACCACGGCTAACAGCTCCCTGTCTCCTACGTCATAATTCCGCTCCGCCGGACTGAGCTTCTTAGAGTAGAACGCACAGGGACGGAGTTTAGGTGGAGTACCAGAACGCTGGGAAAGAACGGCCCCTATCCCGGCCTCTGACGCGTCCACCTCTACTTGGAACGGTAAAGAGGGATCCGGATGCGCCAACACCGGCGCCGAGGTAAACAGGTCCTTCAGTCTCCCAAATGCCCTGTCCGCCTCAGCTGACCACCGCAAGCGCACCGGACCCCCCTTTAACAGAGACGTTATGGGAGCTGCCACCTGTCCAAAACCCCGGATAAACCTCCGGTAGTAATTCGCAAAACCCAAGAACCGTTGCACCTCCTTCACAGTGGTTGGGGTCTGCCAATTACGCACAGCTGACACCCGGTCTACCTCCATCTTCACCCCTGACGCAGATAACTGGTAACCCAGAAAGGAGACCGACTTCTGAAAAAACAGACATTTCTCTGCCTTGACATATAGGTCATGCTCCAACAGCCTCCGCAATACTCGGCGCACCAGGGCTACATGCTCAGCACGGGTAGGACTATACACCAGAATGTCGTCGATGTACACAACCACTCCCTGTCCCTGCATGTCCCGGAAAATCTCATCAACGAAGGATTGGAAGACTGAGGGAGCATTCATCAACCCATATGGCATGACTAGATACTCGTAGTGCCCGGAAGTCGTGCTAAACGCTGTCTTCCATTCATCGCCCTTTCGGATGCGCACCAAGTTATATGCGCTCCTAAGATCCAATTTTGTAAAGAACTGCGCACCGTGCAGTGACTCCGTCATAGTCGCAATCAGAGGAAGTGGATAGCTGTACTTCACTGTGATCTGATTGAGACCGCGGTAATCAATACACGGCCGCAGACCTCCATCCTTCTTCTTCACAAAAAAGAAACTTGAGGAAACGGGTGAAACGGAGGGCCGTATGTATCCCTGTCCAAGAGACTCAGAGATGTATGTCTCCATAGATTTCTTCTCCTCCTGAGACAAGGGATACACATGGCTCCGCGGGAGAGCTGCGCCTGACTGGAGATCTATCGCACAATCCCCCCGTCTATGAGGCGGCAGCTGCGCAGCCCTAGTCTTACTGAACGCCAATGCCAAATCCTCATACTCGGGGGGAATCTGCAGTGCTGGCATTAGATTCGGACTCTCCACCGAGGTCGCCCCTATGGAAACACCCAGACACCGCCCCTCACATTGAGCAGACCACCCTTTAAGAGCTTTCTCTCGCCACCCAATAATAGGGTCATGAGTCATCAACCAGGGAAGACCCAGCACCACCGGATACGCAGGAGAGTCAATCAGATAAAGCTGAATTCTCTCCTCATGACCCTCCTGCGCCATCATCTGAAGTGGCGCTGTGACCTCCCTAATCAACCCAGACCCTAACGGACGGCTATCTAGGGCATGGACGGGGAAAGGCTTATCCACTGGAAGAAGGGGAATCCCTAACTCTAAACAGAACTGGCGATCTATAAAATTCCCAGCTGCGCCTGAATCTACCAGCGCCTTATGCTGGGAACGAGGTGCAACCTGTGGGAAACAAACAGGCAAGGTTAGGTGCACGACAGAAAGCTCTGGGTAAGCAGGGCGCCTACTCACCTGGGGGGACCCCCCAATGCTAGACCTGCCATCTCCTCCCCTGGAGGACCCGCCCCAGCACCTAGCCGCAGTGTGCCCTCCACGACCACAGTTGGTGCACGGGCCGGGTCCCCGTGGGCTCCTCCACCTCCTTTCCCTAGCGCCAGCACCCCCGAGCTCCATAGGACTCGGCTCGGAGGCGCTGGAAAGTGGAATGGGCGAACCCCCCCCTCCGGGACGCCCACGGGTGGCGAGCAGGGTATCCAGCCGGATGGCCATGTCGACCAGTTGGTCGAAAGTTAACGACGTGTCCCTGCACGCCAACTCTCGCTGGACGTCCTCTCGGAGGCTGCAGCGGAAATGGTCAATATGGGCCCGCTCATTCCACCCTGCATCAGCCGCTAGGGTCCGGAACTCTAAGGCAAAGTCCTGTGCGCTCCTCATCCCCTGTCGGAGGTAGAACAGACGTTCCCCCGCCGCCTTCCCTTCTGGTGGATGGTCGAATACAGCACGGAAGCGGCGGGAGAACTCCGCATAGTTCGTGGTTGCGGCGTCCATTCTCCTCCACTCGGCGTTGGCCCACTCCAACGCCTTGCCGGTGAGACAGGAGATGAGGGCTGAGACGCTCTCGTGTCCCGAGGGCGCCGGGTGTACGGTGGCGAGGTAGAGCTCCACCTGCAGCAGGAACCCTTGACACCCGGCGGTGGAGCCGTCGTACGCCCTCGGGAGCGAGAGCCGAATCCCACTGGGTTCCGGAGATGACACCGGAGGGCTGACCGCAGGAGCTGGGTCGGTGGTTGGAGGTGTGGGCACCCCGCTGGTCTCCCATCGGTGTAGAGTGGTCATCACCCTCTCCAGGGCGTGACAGACCTGGTTCATTCGGTCCTCCTGACCACGAAGACGTTCGTCCATATCGGCGGTCGGCGCGGTCGCTCCTGCTGATTCCATTTCGATGCGTTATTCTGTCAGAGTGGTGTGAGTGTGTGGAATCAAACGCAGGAACCAGGATGACGTTAAACACTTTAGTAAATCCAAAAATGGACAAAATAGCCTCCCCAACCGGGTGGCGCACCAATACGCACTGAAACACTGTGCGGAAAACAAGAAAGAAGCGCACGCAGTGCAAACTCTCGAAAAACCACGAGAGACTGATACAGCTGACACAGGCTGACATAAAACAATAACGCATAACACCTGACCCAAACACACAAACTAAATAAGGGGAACAATCAAGACACAAATAAGGGACAGGTGTTATGAACAGACAAAACCAAAAGAACAAGAAACATCGAACGGTGGCAGCTAGTACTCCGGAGACGACGACCGCCGAAGTCCGCCCGAACAAGGAAGAGGAGCAGCCTCGGCCGAAACCGTGACACCAGGAAAAACTACCTATAACTAGGGCCTGGAGTTTTCCCTGGTCAAGACACTTAGGTTGTGTTTATACAGCCACCCTAAAAACCAAAATCTGATTTTCTTTCTATATCCAATCATTTTTTCTGACTGTCCACACTCAGTTTTACATGTGACCCATATCAGATTTGCACATTTACACTGATGAAGCCTCTGAAGTAGCACACAAATGCAATACTCATTTTCTGTCACTGTTCCTTTTAATTTTGGGGTGGTTGTTGTTACATTTACATTTTAGCCATTTAATAAGAGCAACTTACAGTAGAAATTAGGGTTAAGTGCCTTGCTCAAGGGCACAGACAGATTTTTCACCTAGTCGGCTTGGGGATTCAGCCCAACCCTCTTAACCACTAGACTACCTGTTTTGTTAATGACAGGTCATGTGAAAAAACAAGAAAAAGTGACATCGGTAGAACGGTTGAGGCTAGAAACACAATTCACGTATGGGATCGTTCAGCAGACACTCCCAACCATGTGAAATTAACTATTCACAGTGGAAACGTGGTTCCACAGAGAACAAGGCCTTTTCTTCCATAGAAAACCATTACCTACAGACCTTATTTTGTGACCGGGGGACCGTCATGACCTAGCATATGAAATTTGAAGTAAATTGCCCCCCCCCCCAAAATTTGACATCCATTGGACACAATGGTCTTGCACTACTACTACTACTACTACTACTACTACATTTCATTTTAAGCCCTTTTAAAGACACCCAAAGTAACTTTAAATACACAAGATAATCAGCAGGATAAAAAACTATAAAATCACACATTAAACTAAGTAAGTACACTAAACATAAGGACAGGATAAAAGCTAAGACAACAGAGAATTCGGGTAAGCCTTTGTGAAGAGGTGTGTCTTTAGTTTGGACTTGAATATCTGTATGGATTGTGAGGTTCTGACATGGAGAGGGAGGGGAGGGAGTTCCAAAGTTGGGGGGCTGGCACTGATAAAAGCATGGTCTCCCATGGAGCGCAGCCTGGTGCGAGGGATGATGAGAAGTCCAATGTCAAATGAACGTAATGAACAGGTGGTAGTGTAGGGATGCAGGAGGTCAGTAAGGTATGTGGGCACCAGTCCATTAAGTGCTTTGTTGGTGAGCATGAGCAATTTGAAAATGAACCTGTATTGAACTGGGAGCCAGTGGAGTTTGATGAGGGTGGGGTGATGTGGTCCCCAGGTCTGGTGTGTGTGAGGACTCGTGCAGCTGAATTTTTAATATTTTGTAGTCTGTCCAGTGTTTTGGTGGGGAGTCCGTAGAGCAGGGGTGTCAAACTCATTCCTTAGAGGGCCGAGTATCTGCAGTTTTTTTCTTCTTCTTTCAATTAAGACCTAGACAACCAGGTGAGGGGAGTTCCTTACTAATTAGTAACCTTAATTCATCAATCAAAAACCTATAGGATCCAATAGGATTACTTTTTATTTCCAATAGGAAAATATTTGTCCAATAGGATTCCTATAGGATTCTGATAGAAGTGACACAAAATCTTATAGGATTGCGAGAATCCTATTTTTTATTTATTTAACTAGGCAAGTCAGTTAAGAACAAATTCTTATTTACAATGACGGCCTACACCGGCGAAACCCGGGGGTCTGTAGTGACGCCTCAAGCACTGAGATGCAGTGCCTTAGACCGCTGCGCCACTCGGGAGCCCATATAGGATCCATTAGGATCCAAACTCACCTGATTCAGCTCATTGAGGGCATGATGATTAGTTGACAAGTTGAATCAGATGTGCTTGTCCATGGCTACTACAAAAATGTGTGCTATTGGGGGAACTCGAGGTGAGTTTGGAAACACTGATCTACAGCTTGCCCGCTGTAAGCCCCAACTGTTCTATTTCTCAATTGTAGGATGCGACCTTGTGGTGAAAGTTGAAATAGCTTCAGTATACTATCGCCTTGTACTGTAAATGTTCAGCTGTCATATTCCCATTCTGTGTTTATCTCAACACAGTAAGAAAAAAACATTACATTTGTTATGGTATAGCCATCTCTATACCAGCCACCAGATGATCTAAATGACTCAAAAATGTAAAGTATACCGTTCTCATCAGAGGATTCAGGCAGAACATAGTTGACCAGACTCTCAGCCAAGTTCAGTGTAGTGTCTGCTCCCTCCCCTGCCTGCCAGGCAGACAGGCTTGCTGTTCAGGACATCACCAAAGCCGTCAGCTGGAGCCCATTGAATGCCATGCTTAGCACCGTCTGAGGTGCCAGCGATGGGGCTGGAAATGCCCTCCTTAGCCATCTGCACTGTAGAGGTAACTGCCTCCACAATGCCAGATGCCAGCTGTGTGAAACATATGGAAAAAAGGCAGGTATTGGGGGCAGAAGTCATGTTGTATAACAAGCATTTTAAATTAACTCAGAGAAGAGCGTCCTTGCCTTCTCAGGGGGATACTGCAGAGCTGGGATCTTCTCCTCAAGATGATCCAGCCCTTTACAGGCCAGACTGTTGGCAGCAACAACTAGAGAATACAATGAGTTTAGAGAAGGTCATTATGTTTTACACTGCCAATAACCTCAGACTACACAAAATAAACAGCACACAATAACATACACTGGTTGTACAAAACATTAGGAACACCTGCTCTTTCAATGACATAGACTGACCAGGTGAAAGCTATGATCCTTTATTGATGTTACTTGTTAAATCCACTTCAAATCAGTGTAGATGAAGGGAGGAGACATGTTGAAGAATGATTTTTAAACCTTCAGACATGGATTGTGTATGTGTGCCATTCAGTGGGAGAATGGGCAAGACAAAATATTTAAGTGCCTTTGAACAGGATATGGTAGTAGGTGCCAGGTGCACCGATTTGAGTGTGTCAAGAACTGCAACGCTGCTGTTTTTTCATGCTCAACCGTTTCCCGTGTGTATCAAGAATGGTCCACCACCCAAAGCACATCCAGCCAACTTGACACAACTGTGGGAAACATTGGAGTCAACATGGGCCAGCATCCCTGGGGAAGGCTTTTGAGGCCGTGTAGAGTCCATGCCCCAACGAATTGAAGCTGATCTGAGGGCAAAAGTAGGTGCAACTCAATATTACGATGGTGTTCCTAATGTTTTGTACACTCAGTGTATGTCAATACATTGCAGTAAATGGGCAAAGAAGAGTGTCAACCAATTGATGTTCATGCCAATACATTGCAGTTAATGGTAAAAGATGAGTGTCACAGATGAGTGCTTATGTCAATAGGGTCAACCCTAGCCTCAACTCTAACCCTAACTCTTGCTTCATCTACACATTTTGGCTCAACCCTAACCATTACACTAACCCTAACTTCTTGTCCACATCCCGGCTCAACTCTAACTAAAACCTCAACCCTAACCCTAACCCTAACCCTATGGCTATATTTAGGGTTGAGCCAAGATGTAGAGACGAAGCTAGGGTTAGGGTTAGGGGGTTTAAGGTTGAGGTTATAATCTGTCTGTGCCTGTCTGCCTGCCTACGTACTTGCCTGTTAGGTTAAGGTTAGGTATGAGGGACAGAGCTCCAAGTGGTAGATGAAGTGCAAGAGGCAAGTCATAAACCCCTAGGAGGATGCACACCACTACACGACTGGCGAGCCAAGGAGACAGGCCCACACTTATAAACCCTTAGCATGACAAGCTCGGGCTATCCAGCAACCCCACTGGGGTTTAGTCAAGAAGGTTAGGGTCAGGGTTTGGAGAGAGCTTAGATAAGATCGGTTAGGGTTAGGGTCTCAACCCTAGACATAAACCTAACCCAATTTACAATAAATTAATTTTACCCTCCCCCACTACATGGCAGAAAGGTGCGCCTCACTTGAAGCCTGACTTAGAGTTAAGGTGCTTTTGAGTGACATCGGTAGAACGGTTGAGGTTAGAAACACAATTCACATATGTGATCGTTCAGCAGACACTCCCAATGAACGCAAGCCTACACCTAACCATGTGAAATTAACTATTCACAGTGGAAACGTGGTTCCAAAGAGAACACAGCCTTTTCTTCCATAGAAAACCATTACCTACAGACCTTATTTTGTGACCGGGGGACCGTCATGACCCAGCATATGAAATTTGAAGTAAATTGGCCTCCCCTAAAAATTTGACATCCATTGGACACAATGGTCTTGCACTACTACTACTACTACTACTACATTTCATTTTAAGCCCTTTTAAAGACACCCAAAGTAACTTTAAATACACAAGATAATCAGCAGGATAAAAAACTATAATAGAGCTGATCTGATTGGTCAAACTATGCATTTATGAACAAAATATCAGAATTGGGCTGCCTGTGTAAACACAGCCTCAGAACAGGTCAGAGGACCAAGAGTAACATCACATTTACATTTTAGTCATTTAGCAGACGCTCTTATCCAGAGCGAAGATAATCAGCAGGATAAAAAACTATAAAATCACACATTAAACTAAGTAAGTACACTAAACATAAGGACAGGATAAAAGCTAAGACAACAGAGAATCCGGGTAAGCCTTTGTGAAGAGGTGTGTCTTTAGTTTGGACTTGAATATCTGTATGGATTGTGAGGTTCTGACATGGAGAGGGAGGGAGTTCCAAAGTTGGGGGGCTGGCACTGATAAAAGCATGGTCTCCCATGGAGCGCAGCCTGGTGCGAGGGATGATGAGAAGTCCAATGTCAAATGAACGTAGTGAACAGGTGATAGTGTAGGGATGCAGGAGGTCAGTAAGGTATGTGGGCACCAGTCCATTAAGTGCTTTGTTGGTGAGCATGAGCAATTTGAAGATGAACCTGTATTGAACTGGGAGCCAGTGGAGATTGATGAGGGTGGGGTTATGTGGTCCCCAGGTCTGGTGTGTGTGAGGACTCGTGCAGCTGAATTTTGAATATGTTGTAGTTGTAGTCTCAGCAGTGGGGTCAGTGAGAGAGGGTCTGAATCGTGAGATGTTTTGAGGTGGAAGAAGGCTGACTTGGTGATGTTTCGGATATGGGGTTCAAATGACAGAGTGGGGTCGAATGTTGACCCAGTTTCTAGCTGAGGGAGTTGGGGCCCATGAGCATGATCTCTGTTTTGTCGTTGTTTAGTTTAAAAAAGTTATTGCTCATCAAAGTTAACTTCACGGAGACAGTCAACAACAAAATAGGAGGGTGGCAAGGTGGAGTAGGGTTTGTGTGGATGTAGATTTGTGTGTGATCTGCGTAACAGTGAAATCTGAGTCCAAAGTGACGGAGGATCTGACCAAGAGGTAGCATCTAAATACACCTTGTGATACAGGGGCTGGGGCAGACCTGTAGTTGCCAAGGGAGACAAACTGCTGTCTATCAGATAGATATGAGTGGAACCAGGCAAGGGGTGTTTCCGGAGACTCCAAGAAGCAGGGGCGTTTTGATGCATGGGCTAACCTGGGCTATAGCCACGCCATTGTAAAAAACAAAAATGTATCTGTAACGAGGAAGGTAACACGTCTGCTAAGGCAGTACTACAACTTTTAAGGCGAAGGAAATTATAGTCAATATTTCCTAATGTTGATATGTGACCAACGCAAAGCTTTTCAAAGCTTATTTGGTGAAAAATAAACTGAGATCAACAATGCATCAGGAAAGATAATCACTTAACCCTGATGTCCCTTGAAAGCGACATCCTTCGTGGTAGGATTTTACCAAGGTAAACAAGGACTTCTCAGCAAGAAAACAAGAAGAAAATCTTTCTAAAAGGTAAGGACGTTTATTTATTAGCATAATTTGTGCTCTGTTTGATGCCTATAGTTGTCCATGGTTCTGTCCATGGTGCTGAAAGGCCAGTGAATTTTGTGTACACAGATTATATTACTCAGGACTGCCCAACCCTGTTCCTGGAGAGCTACCATCCTGTAGGTTTTTGCTCCAACCCTAATATAGCACACCTGATTCTAATAATTAGCAGGTTGATAAGATGAATCAGGTTAGTAACACCTGGGGTTGGAGCGAAAACCTACAGGAGGGTAGCTCTCCAGGAACAGGGTTGGGCAACCCTGATATAACTTGTGTTGTTGCTCTGGTGGTCAATTGAGTGGAAATGGACTAAATGCTGTTAGACATGACTTTTTATTGGTTGGTAGGCCTTTAGAGGACTGTCCTTCGTGGCCGTGTTGTGTTAGGCCTTGGTGTATGACATTAGTATGTGTGCAACGTATGTGTGTGTGTGCAACATCTGTGAGTGTTTGTGTGCAACATCTGTGTTCACAGTTAAAATCTGATGATAGACAGTGTCAAATGCTGCAGACATGTCCAGAAGGATGAGGATGGAGATGTTCCCAGCATCAGCAGCACAGAGGTCATTCACTACCTTTACCAAAGCAGTTTCAGTGCCATGCATAGCCCAGAAGCCCGACTGGAGAGGTTTGAAAAGTTAATGAGAGGCCATGTGTTGTTGGGATTTGTGATGCTACCACCCACTCAAGCACTTTGGCGAGGAAAGGGACGTTTGAGATAGGCCTGTAGTTGGTGAGGAGCTCAGAGTCCAGGCCTTGTTTCTTCAGTATGGGAGTCATAGCTGCTGTTTTCAAAGGAGTAGGAACAATGGCAGAAAACTGTCACAGAGGTCAGTGTCTGTCTGTCCGTCCGTCCGTCCGTCCCGGTCTTTCACCAATTTACATGTTGCAGCTTTATCACCAACTTTTTTGGTGTGAATGCATTGTATTGACGTATTAGTCAAATCTATTGACACAAACCTATACGTTAATATCCTTCATGCATATATTTTTACAATGAATGCAATGCATTGACTTCTATGCGTCAATATCCAGTCTGTGGAGGTGGGAGAGAGGAGAGAGAGGTGGAGGTGGGGGAGAGAGAGAGAGAGAGAGAGCGATGGGAGGGAGGGAATGGGGAGGAGGGAGAGTGTGGGAAGGGGGAGAGTGAAGGAGTGGGAGAGAGACAGGGATAGGGAAAGAGAGGGGAGAGAGGAAAGTAATTAATAGAAGAGAGCAGTGGCGAATTTAGCATGTAAATCTTGGTGGGGCAAAAAAAAAAAAGTGGGCACTTTTGAAATGTACAGCGACAGAATTCAGGGCCGTTCTTACAGTGTTCTCCCTGTACACCAAGTCAGAAACATAGGATAAATAAAGGGGGCATATAAGCAGACAATGAAAGCTCTTACAATATTTGATGATTACATTTCTCTAAAACAGGTTATAGGCTACATGTGCACCACAAGTCAGAACAGTAGGCGAAATTAAGAGGGGTAAACAGACCAAATTATTAGGGTGAGGCACATGGGCTACTAACATCTTACTACACAACATACACTTAGTATTACATTCTTAGCTACAGTATACATACAGTGAGGGAAAAAAGTATTTGATCCCCTGCTGATTTTGTACGTTTGCCCACTGACAAAGACATGATCAGTCTATAATTTTAATGGTAGGTTTATTTGAACAGTGAGAGACAGAATAACAAAAAAATAATCCAGAAAAACGCATGTCAAAAATGTTATGAATTGATTTGCATTTTAATGAGGGAAATAAGTATTTGACCCCTCAGCAAAACATGACTTAGTACTTGGTGGCAAAACCCTTGTTGGCAATCACAGAGGTCAGACGTTTCTTGTAGTTGGCCACCAGGTTTGCACACATCTCAGGAGGGGTTTGTCCCACTCCTCTTTGCAGATCTTCTCCAAGTCATCAAGGTTTCGAGCCTGACGTTTGGCAACTTGAACCTTCAGCTCCCTCCACAGATTTTGGGAGGGGTAGAAGGATTACTTTATCCTATCCCAGGTATTCCTTAAAGAGGTGGGGTTTCAAATGTCTCCGGAACGTGGTGAGTGACTCCGCTGTCCTGGCGTCGTGAGGGAGCTTGTTCCACCATTGGGGTGCCAGAGCAGCGAACAGTTTTGACTGGGCTGAGCGAGAACTATGCTTCCGCAGAGGAAGGGGAGCCAGCAGGCCAGAGGTGGATGAACGCAATGCCCTCGTTTGGGTGTAGGGACTGATCAGAGCCTGAAGGTACGGAGGTGCCGTTCCCCTCACAGCTCCATAGGCAAGCACCATGGTCTTGTAACAGATGCGAGCTTCAACTGGAAGCCAGTGGAGTGTGCGGAGGAGGGGGGTGACGTGAGAGAACTTGGGAAGGTTGAACACCAGACGGGCTGCGGCATTCTGGATGAGTTGTAGGGGTTTAATGGCACAGGCAGGGAGCCCAGCCAACAGCGAGTTGCAGTAATCCAGACGGGAGATGACAAGTGCCTGCATTAGGACCTGTGCCGCTTCCTGTGTAAGACAGGGTCGTACTCTCCGAATTTTGTAGAGCATGAACCTACAGGATCGGGTCACCGCCTTGATGTTAGCGGAGAACGACAGGGTGTTGTCCAGGGTCACGCCAAGGCTCTTCGCACTCTGGGAGGAGGACACAACGGAGTTGTCAACAGTGATGGCGAGATCATGGAACAGGCAGTCCTTCCCCGGGAGGAAGAGCAGCTCCGTCTTGCCAAGGTTCAGCTTGAGGTGGTGATCCGTCATCCATACTGATATGTCTGCCAGACATGCAGAGATGCGATTCGCCACCTGGTTATCAGAAGGGGGAAAGGAGAAGATTAGTTGTGTGTCGTCAGCGTAGCAATGATAGGAGAGGCCATGTGAGGATATGACAGAGCCAAGTGACTTGGTGTATAGCGAGAATAGGAGAGGGCCTAGAACTGAGCCCTGGGGGACACCAGTGGTGAGAGCACGTGGTGCGGAGACAGCTTCTCGCCACGTCACTTGGTAGGAGCAACCGGTCAGGTAGGACGCAATCCAAGAGTGAGCCGCGCCGGAGATGCCCAGCTCGGAGAGGGTGGAGAGGAGGATCTGATGGTTCACAGTATCAAAGGCAGCAGACAGGTCTAGAAGGACAAGAGCAGAGGAGAGAGAGTTAGCTTTAGCAGTGCGGAGAGCCTCCGTGACACAGAGAAGAGCAGTCTCAGTTGAATGACCAGTCTTGAAACCTGACTGGTTTGGATCAAGAAGGTAATTCTGAGAGAGATAGCAAGAGAGTTGGCTAAAGACGGCACGCTCAATAGTTTTGGAGAGAAAAGAAAGAAGGGATACTGGTCTGTAGTTGTTGACATCAGAGGGATCGAGTGTTGGTTTTTTGAGAAGGGGTGCAACTCTCGCTCTCTTGAAGACGGAAGGGACATAGCCAGCGGTCAAGGATGAGTTGATCAGCGAGGTGAGGTAGGGGAGAAGGTCACCGGAGATGGTCTGGAGAAGAGAGGAGGGGATAGGGTCAAGCGGGCAGGTTGTTGGGCGGCCTGCAGTCACAAGTCGCAAGATTTTATCTGGAGAGAGAGGGGAGAAAGAAGTCAAAGCATAGGTTAGGGCAGTGTGAGCAGGACCAGCAGTGTCATTTGACTTAACAAACGAGGATCGGATGTCGTCAACCTTCTTTTCAAAGTGGTTGACGAAGTCATCCACAGAGAGGGAGGAGGGGGGGGGGGGGGGGGGGGGATTCAGCAGGGAGGAGAATGTGGCAAAGAGCTTCCTAGGGTTAGAGGCAGATGCTTGGAATTTAGAGTGGTAGAAAGTGGCCTTAGCAGCAGAAACAGATGAAGAAAATGTAGAGAGGAGGGAGTGAAAAGATGCCAGGTCCGCAGGGAGTCTAGTTTTCTTCCATTTCCGCTCAGCTGCCCGGAGCTCTGTTCTGTGAGCTCGCAATGAGTCATCAAGCCACGGAGCTGGAGGGGAGGACCGAGCCGGCCGGGAGGATAGGGGACATAGAGAGTCAAAGGATGCAGAAAGGGAGGAGAGGAGGGTTGAGGAGGCAGAATCAGGAGATTGGAGGGAGAAGGATTGAGCAGAGGGAAGAGATGATAGGATGGAAGAGGAGAGTGTAGCGGGAGAGAGAGAGCGAAGGTTGCGACGGCGCATGACCATCTGTGTAGGGGCAGAGTGAGTAGTGTTGGAGGAGAGCGAGAGAGAAAAGGATACAAAGTAGTGGTCGGAGACATGGAGGGGAGTTGCAGTGAGATTAGTAGAAGAACAGCATCTAGTAAAGATGAGGTCAAGCGTATTGCCTGCCTTGTGAGTAGGGGGGGACGGTGAGAGGGTGAGGTCAAAAGAGGAGAGGAGTGGAAAGAAGGAGGCAGAGAGGTGGGGATGGTGTTCTTGGGGTCATAGGCAGCATTCCTCCTCCTCCAAACACGGCGAGTTGAGTTGATGCCAAAGAGCTCGATTTTGGTCTCATCTAACCACAACACCTTCACCCAGTTCTCCTCTGAATCATTCAGATGTTCATTGGCAAACTTCAGACGGGCCTGAATATGTGCTTTCTTGAGCAGGGGGACCTTGCGATTTCAGTCCTTCACGACGTAGTGTGTTACCAATTGTTTTCTTGGTGACTATGGTCCCAGCTGCCTTGAGATCATTGACAAGATCCTCCCGTGTAGATCTGGGCTGATTCCTCACCGTTCTCATGATCATTGCAACTCCACGAGGTGAGATCTTGCATGGAGCCCCAGGCCGAGGGAGATTGACAGTTATTTTGTGTTTCTTCTATTTGCGAATAATCGCACCAACTGTTGTCACCTTCTCACCAAGCTGCTTGGCGATGGTCTTGTAGCCCTTTCCAGAAGAGAGCAAGAGAGGGAGGGAGCGAGGAAGGGCGAGAGAGAGAGAGTAGGGAGAAAATGAGTGGGGGAGAGGGTGGAGGGGGTGAAGGATGGTTGACATAAACGTCAATTGGTTGACGCTCTTCTTTTCCCACTTTACTGCAATGTATTGATATAAACGTCATATGTTGTGAAGTTTTTACTTTTGTTGTTTCTGCCCATAAAAGAGTAGAAAATAGAAACTGTCCAAGTCTGCTAGACCTGGCTCAGCCCACTAGAACTGGCTTTGTGAAGGGCTGGCCCTAGCCCAGGCGTAATTCCCAGACTCAACAGTACAGCTAAAGATAATCAAACAAACAGCAAACCCTCTCAGTGAGAATATGAGTTAATTTACTCCTTTTCATCTATTGGACTTCACAGCATCAACATGTATTGAATGATTCATTTTGAGGTACAGTATGTTCAAGTTACTGCAATGCAGTAAGATGAACATCATATAATCACTTAACGTTACTGCAATGTGTAGCAGTATAGACTGTATGGTACTGTAGTAGCTGATTGTATGGTTAAGAACAAACTGATTACACAGACTCTCTATATGCCTTGAGGCAAGGTGATTTTCAAAAAATGTTTGCAGTGCAGTATTTGACGACAGTTAGCACTAAAGCAGGGGATCAATGTACTCACGCTGAGTCTCCAGTTGGTCAATGGCAGGCTGGATGCTTCACACTGCCAGGCTGCTGGTTGTCCTGGCTCCCATCTCATACACCCCACACACAGAGCATAGGAGCAGTTGGGTCTGTTTGGTGCTGGCGTATAGCCTCTCAATAACCTCACAGGTAGAGCCTACTGCAGGCTGGCTCAGGAGTCTGACAAACACATTGTCATGAGAGACAAGGAACAACCATTCCCTCCTCATCTGAGACATATATGCTCAACTCTGTAAATGTGGGACCCATGTCATCCAAAAAGTTGACTCAATATTGCCAAAAAGCACGTGGAAGATCATCAAGACTCTTCGAAGAATGTTCTATGGACAGATGAGTCAAAAGTATAACTTTTTTGGACGACATGGGTCCCATTATGCCTGCCGAAAACCAAACACTGCATTCCACAGTAAGAACCTCATACCAACGGTCAAGCATGGGGGTGGTAGTGTGATGGTTTGGGGATGCTTTGCTGCCTCAGGACCTGGACAACTTGCCTTAATAGAAGGAACCATGAATACTGCTCTGTATCAGAGAATTCTACAGGAGAATGTCAGGCCATCCGTCTGTGAGTTGAAGCTGAAGCGCAGCTGAGTCATACAGCAAGACAATGATCCAAAACACACAATCAAGTCTACATGAAAATGCCTTTAAAGCAACAAATTTGAAGTTTTGGAATGGCCTAGTCAAAGTCCAGACGTAATCCCAATTGAGATGTTGTGGCAGGACTTGAAACGAGCAGTTCATAATTGAAAACCCTCAAATGGTGCTGAGTTACAGTAGTTCTGCATGGAAGAGTGGGCCAAAATTCCTCCACAGTGACGTGAGAGACTGATCAACACCTACAAGAAGCGTTTGGTTGGAGTCATTGCAGCTAAAGGCGGCACAACCAGTTATTGAATGTAAGGGGTATTGTAGCGGGTGATTTGGACAGAGTCAGGCGCAGAAGGGTAAATCACAGAATAAACGGTTAATTCAGCAAATACAGCGGTACGCAGCAATGCGTAAAACACTACAGTGCGGTATAACGGCACACTGGAGAAAACAAAGCACACGGGTGAATATCAAGGCGATACAATACAATAAAGCTCCACCGAGCTATCATCACCTCTACATGAAAACAATCACACACAAAGACATGGGGGGCAGAGGGAATAATACAGGTACTGATGAGGGGATATGAACCAGGTATGTGTAAAAACAAGACAAAACAAATGGAATGATGAGATGAGGAGCAACAGTGGCTAGAAGGCCGGTGACGATGAATGCCAAAGCCTGCCTGAACAAGGAGAGGAGGCAGCTTCGGAGGAAGTCGTGACAGGTATACTCCGATTCTGTTGCAAACGGTTTCTTAAAAGGAAGCAAACGGGATGAAATGGGGAGGGACCTACCTGAATTTGTCCAATAGAAACTGTAGTTTTGCTCTGTTTGCTTTGATAATAAACGGTGAACGGTTTCCGTAATGAATACGCCACTGTTTGGGAGTTTGAAAGGAGAGAGAGAGAGAGAGAGAGAGAGAGAGAGAGAGCACACGATGGTGTGATCAACGTACCTTTCTTGACCTTGTAAAATGTAGAGAATAGACCCATAACTGCTCCAAATGGTTGGATAATCAAGCCTAGGCTGTATGTTACTCCCTGTACATACAGTGCATTCGGAAAGTATTCAGACCCCTTTACTTTATCCACTTTGTTACGTTACAGCCTTATCCTAAAATTGATGAAATTGTTTTTTTCCCTCATCAATCTACACACTGAAAAAAATCCCCACAGCGAGATGCTGCCACTACCATGCTTCACCGTAGGGATGGTGCCAGGTTTCCTCCAGACGTGACGCTTGGCATTCAGGCCAAAGAGTCCAATCTTGGTTTCATCAGACCAGACAATCTTGTGTCTCATGGTCTGAGTCCTTTAAGTGCCTTTTGGAAACTCCAAGCGGGCAGTCATGTGCCTTTTACTGAGGAGTGGCTTCCGTCTGGCCACTCTACCATAAAGGCCTGATTGGTGGAGTGCTGCAGAGATGGTTGTCCTTCTGGAAGATTCTCCCATCGCCACAGAGGAACTCTAGAGCTCTGTCAGAGTGACCATCGGGTCACCTCCCTGACCAAGGTCCTTCTCCCCCGATTTCTCAGTTTGGCTGGGCTGCCAGCTCTAGGGAGATTCTTGGTGGTTCCAAACTTCTTCCATTTAAGAATGATGGAGGGCACTGTGTTCTTGGGGACCTTAAATGCTGCAGAAATGTTTTGGTACCTTACCCCAGATCTGTGCCTCGACACAATCCTGTCTCGGAGCGCTACGGACAATATCTTCGACCTTATGGCTTGGTTTTTGCTCAGGCATGCACTGTCAACTGTGGGACCTTATATAGACTGGTGTGTGCCTTTCCAAATCATGTCCAACCAATTTAATTTACCACAGATGGACTCCAATCAAGTTGTAGAAACATCTCAAGGATGATCAATGGAAACAGGATGCACTTGAGATCCATTTAGAGTCTCATTGCAAAGGGTCTGAATACTTATGTAAATAAGGTATTTATTTTATATAAATATTTTTAATTTGCACACATTTTAAAAAATCAGTTTTCGCTTTGTCATTATTATCCATTTTAGAATAAGGCTGTAATGTAACAACATGTGGAAAAAGGGAAGGGGTCTGAATTCTCTCCGAATGCACTGTAGCTCCATTCTTGTGTATTTTATTTTATTCCTCGTGTTACTATTACATTTTTTATTTGTATTATTATTTTTTAACTCTGCATCGTTGGGAAGGGCTCATAAGCAAGCGTTTCACTGTAAAGTGTACACCAGTTGTATTGACGCATGTGACAAATACAATTGCTATGTAGAACAAAGATGCATCAGCTCTTTTTGTTGTATTTCTATCTGTAATGTTCGAGAACGTTTTCATACTGGTCATGGCTCTGCTTCTTCCCGTGTTCTTATTGTTCAGCTAAAATATATATTTGTAAACATTTTAAGAAGTCTAAATAAATTTCGCTTTTTTGTTAAAGCATTTGTCTACGTTGTGTGTACAAGGCTCTGGTGATGGATTGACCAAGCAAGTTCTTTCTCAGGTTTGTCCCTTCCACATCCACAAAATGATGTACCGTGGAAACTTATCAAAGTGGAAAATAATCAAACAACCCTTAGTAGAAACACTGGTTTGGCATTTTAAATTAGGCCTACTCAAGACATTATTGAGAAGACAACTCTGAAAGATTCCAGACTAAATTTAATGTAGGCTATTATTCACTACATTACTTAATACAGTGAGGGAAAAAAGTATTTGATCCCCTGCTGATTTTGTACGTTTGCCCACTGACAAAGACATGATCAGTCTATAATTTTAATAGTAGGTTTATTTGAACAGTGAGAGACAGAATAACAACAAAAAAATCCAGAAAAACACATGTCAAAAATGTTATAAATTGATTTGCATTTTAATGAGGTAAATAAGTATTTGACCCATCTGCAAAACATGACTTGGTGGCAAAACCCTTGTTTGCAATCACAGAGGTCAGACGTTTCTTGTAGTTGGCCACCAGGTTTGCACACATCTCAGGAGGGATTTTGTCCCACTCCTCTTTGCAGATCTTCTCCAAGTCATTAAGGTTTTGAGGCTGACGTTTGGCAACTCGAACCTTCATCTCCCTCCACAGATTTTCTATGGGATTAAGGTCTGGAGACTGGCTAGGCCACTCCAGGACCTTAATGTGCTTCTTCTTGAGCCACTCCTTTGTTGCCTTGGCCGTGTGTTTTGGGTCATTGTCATGCTGGAATACCCATCCACAACCCATTTTCAATGCCCTGGCTGAGGGAAGGAGGTTCTCACCCAAGATTTGACGGTACATGGCCCCGTTCATCGTCCCTTTGATGCAGTGAAGTTGTCCTGTCCCCTTAGCAGAAAAACACCCCCAAAGAATAATGTTTCCACCTCCATGTTTGACGGTGATCTTGGGGTCATAGGCAGCATTCCTCCTCCTCCAAACACGACGAGTTGAGTTGATGCCAAAGAGCTCCATTTTGGTCTCATCTGACCACAACACTTTCACCCAGTTCTCCTCTGAATCAGTCAGATGTTCATTGGCAAACTTAAGACGGGCATGTATATGTGCTTTCTTGAGCAGGGGGACCTTGCGGGCGCTGCAGGATTTCAGTCTGCCTTGAGATCATTGACAAGATCTTCCCGTGTAGTTCTGGGCTGATTCCTCACCGTTCTCATGATCATTGCAACTCCATGAGGTGAGATCTTGCATGGAGCCCCAGGCAGAGGGAGATTGACAGTTCTTTTGTGTGTCTTCCATTTGCGAATAATTGCACCAACTGTTGTCACCTTCTCACCAAGCTGCTTGGCGATGGTCTTGTAGCCCATTCCAGCCTTGTGTAGGTCTACAATCTTGTCCCTGACATCATTGGAGATCTCTTTGGTCTTGGCCATGGTGGAGAGTTTGGAATCTGATTGATTGATTGCTTCTGTGGACAGGTGTCTTTTATACAGGTAACAAGCTGAGATTAGGAGCACACCCTTTAAGAGTGTGCTCCTAATCTCAGCTCGTTACCTTTATAAAAGACACCTGGGAGCCAGAAACCTTTCTGATTGAGAGGGGGTCAAATACTTATTTCCCTCATTAAAATGCAAATCAATTTATAACATTTTTGACATGCGTTTTTCTGGATTTTTTTGTTGTTATTCTGTCTCTCACTGTTCAAATAAACCTACCATTAAAATTATAGACTGATAATTTCTTTGTCATTGGGCAAACGTACAAAATCAGCAGGGGATCAAATACTTTTTTCCTTCACTGTACGTCTCATACCATGATGAAATGGGGAGAAATCATGGGGGAACTTTAAGTGGGAATAAGTAAAATATCTAAAGGTTCATTTTTGTGGACTGTCAGTAACAGCCTTGTCAGTGGAAGGTTAGCTGCTTGTCTCAAAGTTGACCCTTTATGAATCTCTTTTCTAGTCTGAATATTGATCAGTGTATTTCTCTATTCACCTATGCTTTCATCCAATGGAGCCTACAGCAAATCCCTTGACAATAAGCATGCTTATTATTAAGCATCCTTCAGGACATGTTTAGAAGGATATGTTGGGCTCATGAATGTAATGTTAAAGGGGAAGTGCACTGAAAAACATGAATTTCCTGTTTTTTGTAATGATATTTCTACACTATGAGGTTGAAATAACACTCTGAAATTGTGACAATTGAGATAAAGCCCTTTTAGTGTAAAAGGAGGCTCAGGGAAATTAATGCAAAAAAATATATTTGGAGTTATTTTCATGAAATAAACACACACACAGTGATTTATTAGACACACAGTCACGATTTAAAAATACAATTAAAAAGACTGCTTTAAAACATGTATTCTGTTCCATATATGTTCCAAATAGAGGACTTCACCACATCTCAGCATGGCATGGACCTGTGGAAGCACTTGAACAGACATCTCATGCACTACTGACATGTGTAGCTAAAATAAAGCATGACTTAACACTCAAGAAGAACATTTTTCGTTTGGGTACATACAACTCCCCAGATATGAGCCCAACAAAGCTATTCTGTGTTCAACCTATTGTAATCCATCTGTAATATTTAAGTCACTGTTATTAAATATGTCCCCCAAAAGATACAAGTTGATATCACCATTTATATTAACTAGTGTTAAAACATTGATGGACAACATATTTTGTGAAAAAGGTTTAAATTGACACAAGACAGAGTTTACAGACAGCTGGGCAGCATGTAGCCTAGCGGGTAAGAGCGTTGGGCCAGTAACCGAAATGTCACTGGTTTGAATCCCAAAGCCCACTGAAAAATCTGTCGATGTGCCCTTGAGAAAGGCACTTAACCCTAAATGCTGCTGTAAGTCACTCTGGATAAGTTAATTGGTGTCCACGTCACCAACAAACTATCATGGTCCAAACACACCAAGACAGTCGTGAAGAGGGCACGACAACACCTTTACCCCCTCAGGAGACTGAAAAGATTTGGCATGGGTGCCCATATCCTCAAAAATGTCTACAGCTGCACCATCGAGAGCATCCTGACCGGTTGCATCACCGCCTGGTATGGCAACTGCTCGGCATCCGACCGTAAGGCGCTACAGAGGGTCATGCGTATGGCCCAGTACATCACTGGTGCCAAGCTTCCTGCCATCCAGGACCTATATACTAGGCGGTGTCAGAGGAAAGCCCTAAAAATTGTCAAAGACTCCAGTCACCCAAGTCATGGACTGTTCTCTCTGCTACCACATGGCAAGCGGTACCTGAGCGCCAAGTCTAGGTCCAAAAGACTCCTTAACAGCTTCTACCCCCAAGCCATAAGACTGCTGAACAATTCATCAAATGGCCACCCTGACTATTTACATTGACACCCCCCCTTTGTTTTTACACTGCTGCTACTCGCTGTTTATTATCTATGCACAGTCACTTTACCCCTACCTACATGTGCAGAAACTTGCACATAATTGTGTATATACAGTGGGGAGAACAAGTATTTGATACACTGCCGATTTTGCAGGTTTTCCTACTTACAAAGCATGTAGAGGTCTGTCATTTTTATCATAGGTACACTTAAACTGTGTCACGATCGTCGGATATAGAGGACCAAGGCGCAGCGTGGAAGGTGAACATACTTATTTATTAAATGATACACGAACAAAACAACAAATCGATACGGAACAAGATCCCACAAACACTGTGGGAAAACCACCTGACTAAATATGGTTTCCAATCAGAGACAACCAGCAACAGCTGATACTCGTTGCCTCTGATTGAGAACCACTCTGGCCAACATAGATATACAAAACTAGACTAGACACAACGAGCACAAAACATAAACTCTACACACCCTGGCTCAACTTAAAAGAGTCCCTAGAGCCAGGGCGTGACAGTACCCCCCCCCCTAAAGGCGCGGACTGTGACCGCGCCTAAACATCACCGAACAGGGGAGGGCTGGGTGGGCATTCCTCCTCGGAGGCGGTTCCGGCTCCGGGCTTGACCACCACCCTCTACTAACCCCCCCGTAGTGCCCCTGGTCTGGTCTAGCCCCACTGGCTGGAGCTGGACTGGACTTCGGTGGAGCGGATTGCTCAGGCTCCGGTGTGGAGCAGCTGACCGGTACCTGACCAGGCACCGGTGAAACGGGCACAGGCTGGCGATGCGCACCACAGGTTTGGTGCGGGGAGCAGGAACAGGCCGGATCAGGCTGGCGACGCGCACCATTGGCTTGGTGCGGGGAGCAGGAACAGGCCGGGCCGGGCTGGCGACGCGCACCACTAGCTTGGTGCGGGGAGCAGGAACAGGCCGGGCCGGGCTGGTGATGCGCACCACAGGTTTGGTGCGGGGAGCAGGAACGGGCCGGGCCGGGCTGGCAACGCGCACCATTGGCTTGGTGCGGGGAGCAGGAACAGGCCGGGCCGGGCTGGCGACGCGCACCATAGGCTTGGTGCGAGGGGCAGGAACAGGCCGGGCCGGGCTGGCGACGCGCACCATAGGCTTGGCGCGATGGACAGGAACAGGCCGGACCGTACTGGGAACACACACCACTGGCCTAACACGGGGAACAGGAACGGGCCGGAACGGACTGCAACACACTTCAGTACCTCTCGCCGTGCCTCTACATTTTCCTTCCCTCTATACACCAATGGCTCCCGTAACCCGGTGGCCTTCTCTCCTCGTCCACCAACTCGCCCCTTATCTGCCTCCAGTGGCCCCGTCGTCCCTGCCATGTGCCCCCCCCTAAAAATTTATTGGGGGTCCCCCTCGCCTGTCCGACGACTGCCCGGTTGGCGCCGCTTCTCCTCTCCTGCCTGGGCACGCTGCTTGGTCCTGTATTGGTGGGATCTTCTGTCACGATCGTCGGATATAGAGGACCAAGGCGCAGCGTGGAAGGTGAACATACTTATTTATTAAATGATACACTAACAAAACAACAAATCGATACGTGACGTCCACAGGTGCAAAACACAAACCAACACGGAACAAGATCCCACAAACACTGTGGGAAAACCACCTGACTAAATATTGTTCCCAATCAGAGACAACCAGCAACAGCTGATACTCGTTGCCTCTGATTGAGAACCACTCTGGCCAACATAGATATACAAAACTAGACTAGACACAACGAGCACAAAACATAAACTCTACACACCCTGGCTCAACTTAAAAGAGTCCCTAGAGCCAGGGCGTGACAGTACCCCCCCCCCCTAAAGGCGCGGACTGTGACCGCGCCTAAACATCACCGAACAGGGGAGGGCTGGGTGGGCATTCCTCCTCGGAGGCGGTTCCGGCTCCGGGCTTGACCACCACCCTCTACTAACCCCCCCGTAGTGCCCCTGGTCTGGTCTAGCCCCACTGGCTGGAGCTGGACTGGACTTCGGTGGAGCGGATTGCTCAGGCTCCGGTGTGGAGCAGCTGACCGGTACCTGACCAGGCACCGGTGAAACGGGCACAGGCTGGCGATGCGCACCACAGGTTTGGTGCGGGGAGCAGGAACAGGCCGGATCAGGCTGGCGACGCGCACCATTGGCTTGGTGCGGGGAGCAGGAACAGGCCGGGCCGGGCTGGCGACGCGCACCACTAGCTTGGTGCGGGGAGCAGGAACAGGCCGGGCCGGGCTGGTGATGCGCACCACAGGTTTGGTGCGGGGAGCAGGAACGGGCCGGGCCGGGCTGGCAACGCGCACCATTGGCTTGGTGCGGGGAGCAGGAACAGGCCGGGCCGGGCTGGCGACGCGCACCATAGGCTTGGTGCGAGGGGCAGGAACAGGCCGGGCCGGGCTGGCGACGCGCACCATAGGCTTGGCGCGATGGACAGGAACAGGCCGGACCGTACTGGGAACACACACCACTGGCCTAACACGGGGAACAGGAACGGGCCGGAACGGACTGCAACACACTTCAGTACCTCTCGCCGTGCCTCTACATTTTCCTTCCCTCTATACACCAATGGCTCCCGTAACCCGGTGGCCTTCTCTCCTCGTCCACCAACTCGCCCCTTATCTGCCTCCAGTGGCCCCGTCGTCCCTGCCATGTGCCCCCCCCTAAAAATTTATTGGGGGTCCCCCTCGCCTGTCCGACGACTGCCCGGTTGGCGCCGCTTCTCCTCTCCTGCCTGGGCACGCTGCTTGGTCCTGTATTGGTGGGATCTTCTGTCACGATCGTCGGATATAGAGGACCAAGGCGCAGCGTGGAAGGTGAACATACTTATTTATTAAATGATACACTAACAAAACAACAAATCGATACGTGACGTCCACAGGTGCAAAACACAAACCAACACGGAACAAGATCCCACAAACACTGTGGGAAAACCACCTGACTAAATATTGTTCCCAATCAGAGACAACCAGCAACAGCTGATACTCGTTGCCTCTGATTGAGAACCACTCTGGCCAACATAGATATACAAAACTAGACTAGACACAACGAGCACAAAACATAAACTCTACACACCCTGGCTCAACTTAAAAGAGTCCCTAGAGCCAGGGCGTGACAGATTGAGAAATGTGAAATGTTGAATTAGATAGCTTAAGTAGAAGTATTCTAGAAAGGTCTATGAAAATATGTTACAAGGTCCCCGCACCTTCCCCGTAGTTAAAAAATGATAGGGATATGAATTAAATGTGTGCTGGTAAATTATAGCAAGTATTTGTTTTATTAATTAGGGCCTAATCAGAGAGAACAGTTAAAGAAATTGAATAGCGAACTGAAATGGCAATAGAGCTGTGAAAATTGAGTCTAGGACAAAGGAGAGTAATTTATGGCTCTGGTTAGCGGGAGAAAAAAATAATAATACAGACAGTCAAGCGAGTTGGGTTGAGCTGTGGGATTTCAAGTAGAGGTCTGAATGCTTGACTGGAAGGCAGTGCTTTGATACAATCTAATTGTTATTACTTTATCCGATGGGTTGCTTGACGCCAGTGGTGTTACTTTTGATGTAACCGTGATTGTATTGGCTAAAAACTGAAATATGACATTTACAGGGGGGACAGGAACAATAGAAGGGGAGACAGATTTTCCTAGGGGGTTGATCAAATAATTGATAATGGATCATTTGAGATGAGATCACATGTAGCAGAGTTAGGGTAATCAATTAAATAATAATTGTATACTCGGGGAATTTTGAGTGGTTTTATGGATTAGTTATGAGGAATTAGATTGATACAAACAATTATTGATGGGTTAAGACTGGGGATATCTGTATCATGTTTTGTGTGTACTACCATCTTTAGATTATTACCAGGAGAAAGAGATTAGCTCATCTCATTGGAATGTTGCCCAGGGCTAGGGGGAGCAGTAGTGAAGTTAGGCAGTATTTAGGTCATTAAAGTGAGCTACCAAATCAAGTGAGGCCTGGCAATTTGTGGTTGTTGTTTTTCAAATTGGGTATTTCAAACAAAGAACAACACACCTAGCATGATGTTTATAAAGCCTTGTTGTTTCAATTTTGGGGGGTTTTCAGCAGGTCAAGGGTGATAGGTCTTAGAGGAGCACGCACAGTGAATTTTATGGAGTTTTTCGGTTTTGGCTGAGTTTGGGGTATATATGATTTCTTATGAGAATGAATGTCATGAGGACTTAATGAACACTTGGGATAAGTAACATTTATGAAATATTTAGAATAATGGTAATGTTTGGTATATTATGGGATGGAACAGTTCGTTGAATAATTTCAATTGCCTCTGAACTCTGTTTTATATTTCTGGTGTTAATTAATCATCCACACTAGTACATTCTAAAGGCATGAGAGGAGGACTTTAAGATAGTTTATTTTACTAAGTTGAGGGTAATTTATAATACTGTGAAAAGTGTGAAGAAGATTATAATTTGGTAATAATATATATGATTTGAACCATAAAATAACAAAAGAGAGAGTGGAGGGATGGCAATTGGATAATGAATTACCAATATTACCTAAGTGATTGTTTAGGTAGGTGGTAATATTGACACATGGGCAAATCATGTGTCAAAAGGGGGATGGTAGGATTAAATAATAAATATATACGAAGGAGAGGACAAAATACTTAAAAAAACCCCAACAAGAATAGAAATTGAGAGCTGAACATGTATGTGTGAAGATAGTTTATTAACCACACCCGTATGTCAGAGGTTTTGTGCCCCACAGGTGAACTAAAGGAGAAGGTGACCCACTCTATCTAACCAGGAGACTGGTGAGCATCCAGTCCCTAAAGAAGAAAAACTGGAAGCAGGCCTGTTGGGAAGGGCCCTATCAGGTTATATTGGTCACTGCCTTTGCCAGCAGAATAGCCGAAAGATCCACCTGGGTGCATGTCACACACTGCAAAAAGGTAAACCCAGCTACACCTGACGAACAAACACAGAGTTAGGAGAAAGATCGATCACCACTAGGGCTCGGGGGTTGGCTCCTTAACGTAGATTCCCTTACCCTGTCTGATCATCCCTGTGTGAGTTCGATAGAAGGTAAAGCAATGGGTTGGCCTCCGGCGTCTGACATGTTCTCAGGGCGAGGGTGAGGTTTCACAGGTCTCCTGACGGTAGGTAGCTGTCTGATTGTGGGGGCCATATTCCTAACACACTCAAACCCTCCTGATCCGCCAGAAGTAGTAGTTAACCTAACACAAGTTGATAAAATAATACCTGAGCACAGTCTACGAAGGCATAGGAGACAGCTAGACGTAGGGAAAGGGGAAGTACTAGGGACTGTAGGGAGGGACATCACCATATGTATGTCACCATGTACATCCTGGGACTATGTAGTTGCTCATACCGAGCGGGGGGGAATATGTCAATCTCCACACACAGTTTAAGGACAGGTGTAGTATTGTGAAAGTAGGGAATTACTAGAAATGGCAGTGCGACCCATATAAGGGTAGGTACTGTCTGAAAGTCTGAATTATGCTAAAACAGGTTACAGACCTGACAAGTGAGATATCCTCTTCAACTGGGGCACCCTATAGAGTAAACCTCTCTGAGGGAGGTAGTGAGACCGGGGCTGTGGTGAAGATAGTGCAAACTATAGACCTGAAGGAAGTAGTACAGGTGGAGACGGGGTATAGAGATCTTAACCTGTGGTTGAAATGGATTCAGTATACGGCAAGAACTATGTCTAAAGAGGACTGTTATGCCTGTGGGACAGCCAAACCAAGGTTAACAACTACTCCGTTCCCCTTGACAGGCTTTAACTCTCTGTCAGGTTTATCCTCCATGATTAAATTGTTCAAGCCACCTGGGAATGTGGTGAAGGAGTCTTGTAGTAACTTGCACTATCTGGAACTAACCTTGCAGATAGCATTACTGTCACGGTTTCGGCCGAGGCTGCCTCTCTCCCTTGTTCGGGCAGGCTTCGGCGTTCGTTGTCTCCGGAATACTAGCTGCCACCGTTGTATGTTTCATGTTCGTTTGCTTTTGTCTGTTTGTTGTGACACCTGTTCTCGTTTAGCGTAATTAGTGTCCTATAAGTTTCTCGTTGTGTTTGTCTAGTGTTGTGTGTTATTGATTTTGGTCTGTCGTGTGTAGGGCTTATGTTCGCTATTTCGCTCGGTTGAGCTTTCCTCCACTGCGTTGGAGTGTTACGCACCTGTTAGTGCGCTTTTTGTTTATTCGCCTTCGTGCGTAATTTTTGCCTTCGGGCAAGTCGTGTCATATTTTCCTGTTTGGAGATTGACTAAAGTCTGTTGGACTATCCTTCGGTGTTCTGCGTTTGATTCCACCACTGCACCCACCTACAGCACGCGTGACAGAATAACACACCTTTAATGGAATCAGCAGGAGCCGCAGCAGCCCAGACGACGCTGGAGGACCAGGTCCGGGAACAACGGGACCAGATCCTGCAGATGGGGACCGCACTGCAGGAGGTGATCACCACCATCCGAGGCTGGGGAACGCCTCCACCGCCACCCTCCCTGCCAGCACCATCGGCCAGTCCGCCCATTCCCGCACCGGAACCCCGAGGAGTCCGACTCTCGCTCCCGAGGGCCTACGATGGGACCGCGGCCGGGTGTCAGGGATTCCTTCTCCAGGTGGAGCTGTACCTGGCCACCGTGCACCCGGCGCCCTCGGGACATGAGAGCGTGTACGCCCTGATCTCCTGCCTTTCCGGGAAGGCATTGGAATGGGCCAACGCGAAGTGGAGGAGGATCGACGCGGACACCATCACGTACGACGAGTTCTCCCGCCGCTTCAGGGCGGTGTTTGACCATCCCCCGGAGGGGAAAGCGGCGCGGGAGCGTCTGGTCTTCCTCCGGCAGGGGAGGAGGAGTGCCCAGGAGTTCACCCTCGAATTCCGTACTCTAGCGGCAGATGCAGGGTGGAATGATCGGGCTCTCGTCGATCACTACAGATGTAGTCTACGAGAGGACGTCCGTCGGGAGCTGGCCTGTAGGGACACCAGCCTCTCGTTCGACCAGTTGGTCGACATGTCCATCAGGCTGGATAACCTGCTAGCTACCCGCGGACGTCCCGAGGGGGGTCCGTCCATTTCACCCTCCAGCACCTCCGAGCCGTGCCCCATGGAGCTCGGGGGCGCTGGCGCTAGAGAGAGGAGGGGTCGGCTTACTAGGGGGTCCATCTCCTGCACCAACTGTGGTCGGGGAGGACACACCGCGGCTAGGTGCTGGGGATGGCCTCCTAGGGGAGAGGACGACAGGTCCCGCACTGGGGATTCCTTCCAGGTGAGTAGGCGCCCCACTCACCCAGAGCTCTCTGTTGCACATTTCTGTATACCTGTGAGTTTTCCACAGGTAGCACCTCATTCCCAGCATAAGGCGCTGGTAGATTCAGGCGCGGCTGGGAATTTTGTTGATAAGAAGTTTTGTTTAGCCTTAGGGATTCCCCTTCTTCCTGTTGATGTCCCTTTCCCCGTTCATGCCCTAGATAGCCGTCCGTTGGGTGCGGGCTTGATCAGGGAGGTCACTGCGCCACTTAGGATGTGTGCGCAGGGGGGTCATCAGGAGATGATTCAGCTATTTCTGATTGACTCGCCTGCGTATCCGGTGGTGCTGGGCATGCCCTGGTTGAGTACCCATAACCCATTTATTTCGTGGCAGGAGAGGGCTCTGATGGAGTGGTCTGCCCAGTGTGTGGGTCGATGTTTGTGCGTTTCCGTAGGGGCTACCTCGGTGGAGAGTCCAAACCAGGTGCCCGCATTGCACGTTCCCCCTGAGTATGGGGATTTGGCCATCGCGTTTAGTAAGTCGAGGGCGACGCGGTTGCCACCCCATAGGCAGGGAGATTGTGCGATAGACCTCCAGGCAGGAGCTGCGCTCCCACGGAGCCATGTGTATCCTCTGTCTCAGGAGGAGAAGAAAGCTATGGAGACTTACATAGACGAATCTCTGAGACAAGGATACATACGGCCTTCCACTTCCCCTGCGTCCTCGAGTTTCTTTTTTGTGAAGAAGAAGGATGGGGGTTTACGCCCGTGCATCGATTACCGTGGTCTCAATCAGATCACGGTGAAGTACAGTTATCCACTCCCGCTGATTGCGACCATGACTGAGTCCTTGCATGGGGCGCGTTTCTTCACTAAATTAGATCTCAGGAGCGGGTACAACTTGGTGCGCATCAGGGAGGGCGATGAATGGAAGACAGCCTTTAGTACCACCTCGGGCCATTACGAGTATCTTGTCATGCCATACGGGTTGATGAACGCTCCGTCAGTTTTCCAATCATTCGTGGATGAGATCTTCAGGGACATGCAGGGGCAGGGGGTCGTTGTGTACATAGATGACATTCTCGTGTACTCGCCTACCCGTGTCGAGCATGTGGCCCTGGTGCGCAGAGTGTTGCGGAGGCTGGTGGAGCACGACCTGTATGTTAAGGCAGAGAAGTGTCTGTTTTTCCAGGAGTCGGTCTCCTTTTTGGGGTATCAGTTGTCTGCGTCAGGGGTGAAGATGGAGGTAGACCGGGTGTCAGCCGTGCGTAATTGGCAAACACCAACCACTGTGAAGGAGGTGCAGCAGTTTTTGGGGTTTGCGAATTACTACCGGAGGTTTATCCGGGGTTTTGGACAGGTGGCAGCTCCCATCACGTCTCTCTTGAAGGGGGGTCCGGTGCGTCTGCAGTGGTCTGCCGAGGCGGACAGGGCGTTTGGGAGGCTGAAGGACCTGTTTACCTCGGCTCCAGTGCTGGCGCATCCGGATCCCTCTTTACCATTTCAGGTAGAGGTGGACGCGTCTGAGGCCGGTATAGGAGCCGTGCTTTCACAACGGTCAGGCGCGCCACCTAAACTCCGCCCCTGTGCTTTTTATTCCAAGAAGCTCAGTCCGGCGGAGCGAAACTATGACGTAGGGGACAGGGAGCTGTTAGCCGTGGTACAGGCCCTAAAGGTGTGGAGGCACTGGCTTGAGGGGGCTCAACACCCTTTCCTCATTTTGACGGACCACCGTAACCTGGAGTACATCCGGGCAGCGAGGAGGCTGAACCCTCGGCAGGCTAGATGGAATATGTTTTTGACCCGGTTTACATTTAAGATCACGTACATCCCTGGGTCCCAGAACGGTAAGGCAGATGCGCTGTCTCGGCGGTATGACACGGAGGAGAGGTCCGTGGAGCCCACTCCCATACTGCCGGAGTCGTGTCTGGTGGCACCGGTAGTGTGGGAGGTCGATGCTGAGCTCGAGCGGGCGTTACGCACCGACCCTAGTCCACCACAATGCCCGGAGGGTCGGAAGTACGTTCCGCTCGAGGTTCGGGATCGATTGATCTATTGGGCTCACACGTCACCCTCCTCTGGACACCCGGGTATCGGCCGGACAGTGCACTGTCTTAGTGCCAAGTACTGGTGGCCCACGTTGGCAAGGGATGTGAGGGTTTATGTTTCCTCCTGCTCGGTGTGCGCCCAGTGTAAGGCGCCTAGACATCTGCCTAGGGGTAAGTTACTACCCCTGCCCGTTCCACAACGACCATGGTCCCACCTCTCGGTGGATTTCCTTACTGACCTTCCTCCTTCACAGGGGAATACCACTATACTGGTCGTTGTGGACCGGTTTTCTAAGGCCTGTCGTTTGCTCCCCATGCCGGGCCTTCCTACCGCCCTGCAAACTGCCGAAGCCCTATTCACCCATGTGTTCCGGCACTACGGGGTACCCGAGGATATTGTGTCTGATCGAGGTCCCCAATTTACCTCCAGAGTCTGGAGAGCTTTTATGGAGCGGTTGGGGGTCTCGGTGAGCCTCACCTCGGGTTACCACCCGGAGAGTAATGGGCAGGTGGAACGTGTGAACCAGGATGTGGGTAGGTTTCTTAGAACATACTGCCAGGACCGGCCGGAGGAGTGGGCAAGGTACGTTCCCTGGGCCGAAATGGCCCAGAATTCCCTACGCCATTCCTCCACTAACCTAACCCCTTTCCAATGTGTGTTAGGTTACCAGCCGGTTCTGGCACCTTGGCAGCAGAGCCAGATCGAGGCTCCTGCGGTGGATGAGTGGGCGCGGCGCTCGGAGGAGACATGGAACGCTGCACACGTCCACCTGCAGCGGGCCCTCCGACGTCATAAGGCGAGCGCCGATCTCCACCGCAGTGAGGGACCGGTGTACGCACCTGGTGATCGAGTCTGGCTCTCTACCAGAAACCTGCCCCTCCGCCTGCCCTGTCGGAAACTGGGTCGGCGGTTTGTAGGGCCATTTAAAGTCCTGGGAAGGTTGAACGAGGTGTGTTACAAATTACAACTACCTGTTGAATATAAAAGTATTAACCCCTCGTTCCATGTGTCCCTTCTCAGGCCGGTGGTAGCTGGCCCACTCCAAGAAAGTGAGATCAGGGAGACTCCTCCGCCCCCATTGGACATCGAGGGGGCACCGGCGTACTCCGTGAGGTCCATCTTGGATTCGAGACGTCGGATGGGGGGTCTCCAATATCTAGTGGAGTGGGAGGGGTACGGTCCGGAGGAGCGGTGCTGGGTGCCGAGGAGAGACATTTTGGACCCGTCTCTCCTGACGGAATTCCATCGTGGGCACCCGACGCACCCTGCTCCGCGTCCTCCGGGTCGTCCCCGAGGCCGGAGTCGGCGCACGTCTGGAGCCGCGCGTCAAGGGGGGGGTACTGTCACGGTTTCGGCCGAGGCTGCCTCTCTCCCTTGTTCGGGCAGGCTTCGGCGTTCGTTGTCTCCGGAATACTAGCTGCCACCGTTGTATGTTTCATGTTCGTTTGCTTTTGTCTGTTTGTTGTGACACCTGTTCTCGTTTAGCGTAATTAGTGTCCTATAAGTTTCTCGTTGTGTTTGTCTAGTGTTGTGTGTTATTGATTTTGGTCTGTCGTGTGTAGGGCTTATGTTCGCTATTTCGCTCGGTTGAGCTTTCCTCCACTGCGTTGGAGTGTTACGCACCTGTTAGTGCGCTTTTTGTTTATTCGCCTTCGTGCGTAATTTTTGCCTTCGGGCAAGTCGTGTCATATTTTCCTGTTTGGAGATTGACTAAAGTCTGTTGGACTATCCTTCGGTGTTCTGCGTTTGATTCCACCACTGCACCCACCTACAGCACGCGTGACAATTACTGGGTGATCTGAAAAGTCATAGTCAATCAATCAATAATATAATAATACTTTTAGCAAAAATGTTTATTTTTAATTCACAATCTGTAGAAGCAATGAGAATAGAAAGGTTCAGAACTTTTGTAAAACATCACAGTACGGTTGAAATATATATGGCAAATAGAAATCCTATATGGATGGTGTTAAGAGATAGATGGGAGGTATTGAATAGAGTTGAAGGATGGGACTAATAACAAATAACAACAAATAATAACAAAGATATCTAATAACATAAGCATACTGTGTCCATAATAAGTATATAGGTTGTATGTTGGGAGCTTTTGGGAAAGAGCACAGTTAGAAAGATATGGCATATAGAAGCAAACCGGATGGACATCATGAAAATGATCAGAGAGGTTGAGAGTAGAAGAAGTTCAGGAGCAAAAAAAATAAATTATATATATATATAATATAATATAATTATTGTAAAATTTACTCTGTCCATAAGGTGTAGATAGTAATTATAGACCGGAAGTAGAGGCCTGGGCATTGTTGTTCACTAATTTAAGTAGGGAAAGGATGGTGGGGTTGAAAAGTAATAAAGGGGAGTATATATATAAAAAAAAACAATAAAAAAAACATGGGGGATTGGAAGTGATGCAGACAATTACATTGATAGAAGATACAATCTATCTGCAATATTAAGCTGATCCATTCCCCCCGGAAAACAAAAAACAAAAAAATTCTAATAAAAATTAAAAATAATTAATAAAAAATTAAAAACTTGCACTATCTGTATCCCCCGATAACAAAGTCACCCCGACCTAGGTTGCCTCCGTTTGAAGTCTCAGGGGATTCTTATTATTGTTTTTCTAGGACTAATAAGATAGGATACAGGGTAGGGCATCTTAGCTCCTGCTCCCACACAGAGAATGTCACAACTAAAGAGACCATGACTAATCTCTCCTCTTTGTTGCAGCCAGAGGATTTAAGGAACCAAAACCAGGCCCGTGCTGACATCTGATGGTTGTGTGGTGATAACAGATTGTGAACTCACCTACATACGCAAACAATCAAACGTGTCAGAGACTGGTGAGTTGTCACGTAGAAATTGGGACCTCCTCCCGGGATCCTTTGATGAAAGGATATAAATTGATGGGATAGGAGTACCTCGAGGGGTTCCAGAAGAATTCAAAGCTAGGAATCAGATCGCAGCTGGGTTTGAATCAAGTCTTTTCTGGTGGTCAACAATTAATAAAAACGCAGATTGGATAAATTATATTTACTATAACCAGCAAAGATTTATAAACCACACTCGTGATGCAATAAAGGGATTAGCTGAGCAGACAGCGGCAACTAGCTTAATGGCATGGCAGAATAGAATAGCTTTAGATATGCTTTTGGCTGAGCGGGGCGGAGTTTGTGTTCTGTTTGGATCTATGTGCTGTACTTTCATCTCCAACAATACAGCACCGGACGGGTCCGTGACCAAAGCGCTTCAGGGACTCACCACGCTGGCGAACGAACTGGCTGAGAACTCTGGTATTGATAGTTCCCTAAACGGTTGGTTTGATAACATATTTGGTAAATGGAAAACTATTGTTGTAACTATTCTGGGTGAAGTTATAGCTTCTATGGGTATACTTGTTCTTTGTGGATGTTGTCTTATTCCCTGTGTCCGAGGGTTGGTGAGAAAGGAGATGGAGAAGGCGGTTTCCCAACAGATGGTGAGATACGGCCCAATCCCGGATTCCGACCTAAGGAATGACGGATATGACCTACCAGGCTTGGTGGAGTGACACCCTAGAGCAGGGGTGTCAAACTCATTTTAGCTCAGGGGCCACATGGAGGAAAATCTATTCCCAAGTGGGCCGGACCGGAAAAATCATGGTATATATAACTTAAAAACAACAACTTCAGATTGTTTTCTTTGTTTTAATACGATCAACATACAACATAAAGCTGGAGCCTGAGGACAGTGTGTCCAAAATAGTACAAGCACAACATCACTATTAATCATAAAACACGTCAAGTTTATTTGAAAATTCTAAAGAAAAAGAACACACAAACACACAATGCCTCAGTGATTAACAGAACTGTTTCACAGATCACAGAACTATATCAGGGTGTCATTTCTCAGGCAGAAATGTAGATAAAAATAATGAAATCCTGTTCCCCAAACAAGTGCAAGAACCACAGAGTCAAGAATAGGTTAAATATACAAATAAAATTAAATCAATTAAAAACAATAGCACATCAACATAAAAACGTATAAACATAAAGCTGGAGCCTGAGGACAGTGTCCAAAAGCACAACATCACTATTAATCATAAAACACCTCAAGTTATTTGAAAGTTCTGAGGACAAAGAACACACAAACACACAATGCCTCAGTGATTCACAGAAGTATATCACAGATCACAGAACTATATCAGGGTGTCATTTCTCAGGCAGAAATGTAGATAAAAATAATGAAATACTGTTCCCCAAACAAGTGCAAGAACCACAGAGTCAAGAATAGGTTAAATATACAAATCAAATCAAATCAATTAAAAACAATAGCACATCAACATAAAAACATATAAACATAAATCTGAAAGCGTTGCTCAAACTCCCGTAACAGTCCCGTTATTTTATCTTTGAACCGCTTCATGTCTGCCACATGTTGGGTCGCGCACACATTTTTCAGACAGGGGAAGTGAGCTGCATCACCACCGGCAAGTTGCGTCTCCCACAATGACAGCTTCAACTTGAAAGAACGTATGCTGTCATAATACTGCGTGACAACTTTGTTGCGCCCTTGCAGCTGTTTGTTCAAGTTATTCAGGTGCTCTGTAACATCCACCATAAATGCAAGGTCCTGCATCCATTCTGCGGAATGAAATTCTAACACTGGTTTGCCCTTTTCTTCCATGAACTGTTTCTTCCATGAATTTCTTCTCGTAAATCAAAGAAACGCCTCAGCACAGCACCTCGGCTTAACCATCTTACCTCAGTGTGGTATGGCAGGCCATAGATGTGGTCTTTCTCTCTGAGAAGGCTGTCAAACTGACGGTGATTCAGGCTTCTGGATCGGATGAAATTAACAGTTTGGATGACCACCTTCATGACGTTATCCATCTTTAATGACTTGCAACACAAAGCCTCCTGGTGCAAAATACAGTGAAAAGTCAAAAAATCACGTCCTCTATTTGCAGATTGCACTTTCTCTCTGAACTTTGTCACAACGCCTGCTTTTTTCCCGATCATTGAGGGCGCACCATCTGTAGCCAGGCTGACAGCGCGGGAACAGTCCACTCCGACCCTGTCCAGCGCGCCGACGAGTGCGGTAAAAATATCAGCTGCTGTCGTTGTATCTGTCATCGGCACCAACTCCACGAACTCCTCGGTGACGGTCAATGTGTCATCAACTCCGCGGATGAAAATGGCCAGTTGTGCAACATCTGTAATGTCCGTGCTTTCATCAATTGCAACCGAAAACGCAATAAATGACTTTACTTTTTGCTTCAACTGGCTGTCCAAATCCACTGAAAGATCGGAAATCCTGTCTGCAACTGTGTTTCTTGTCAGGCTGATATTTGCAAAAGCCTGCCGCTTTTCAGGGCACACAATCTCCGCTGCCTTCATCATGCATGTTTTTACAAATTCACCCTCACTAAATGGTTTTGAAGCCACTGCGATTTCATTAGCAATGAGGTAGCTAGCTTTCACTGAAGCGTCACTGATGTCTCGGCTGTGAGTAAACACAGACTGCTGTTTCTTCAGACCCGCCAACAGTTCATTCACCTTCTCTCATCTCCGCTGTCCTTGAAAGTTGTCATATTTGTCGGCATGAAGACTCACATAGTGGCGACGAAGGTTATATTCTTTCAGCACTGCAACATGCTCTGAACACACCAAACATACAGCTTTCCCATTCAATTCCGTGAAGAAATAGGATGACCATTTTTCTTGGAACACTCTGCACTCTGCGTATACTTTTCTCTTTTTTGACAGAGACATATTGGGGCAATGAGGGTGCCAAAGCACATAATGTTAAAAGAAGAAGCCGTAATAAATATCGCGGGCAAAACAAAGTAGCTCATTGGCTGCACGTGCTTGACCTACTTGCTCTGCCCCGGTATAAACAGTTTGCTTGTTTAACACAATTGCTATTGCGCCATCCAGTGGACGCAATTGGAACAGCAGTTTATTTTATTGAAAAATTGCAGCGCATTTTTATACTTTACAAAATATTATTATTATTATATATATATATATATATATATTTTTTTTTATCATCTCGCGGGCCGGATTAAACCCGTTTGCGGGCCTGATCCGGCCCGCGGGCCGGACGTTTGACACCCCTGCCCTAGAGGGTGTCTAAAGGGGGCCAAAATTTACTTCCCTGTTTGTGTTTTATGTTTTAATAATCTTGTGTTTTGTGTTCTATTAATCCTGTGTTTTATGCTTTATTAATCAAGTTAACCATTGTGAATGTTTGTCTTTCCTTATGTGAAGGTTTGAAGTTCCTGGGTGGCTGGTAGCCAATCTAGTACAAGTTAGGTGTAGATGGAAGGACTGAAGGCCTTTTTATTATCATTATTGCCTATTAATAAAAGTGTGATTCTTTTTGTTTGTATTGTATTTTAATGAGTGACACCCTGTGTTTTCTTATTTTGGGTTCACACCCAGTGGGTGTGAAAAGGGGGATTGTGGGGATCTAGATGTGATGACTATCTCAGAAAGAATGCATTAATGATTAAACATAAAAGGTTTGTACTGTACTGATATAAATTGTTTCACATAACAAGCTGTGATTCATGTGAGGAACGTTAGGGGGTAGGATGAGATAAGACACGAACACTGCCTCTTTGTGATCTGTGAACCATCCAAGGACGTAGGTACAAGGAGTACAGGGGAACAGTGTCTATGGGTGATGACTCTACAGGTTGTGATGATAACAAACTTAATCCTGGCAACAGTGTGCAACAGTGGAGCGCCAAGGGGCTGGGACCAGCCTGTGCGCCAACGATTGGCTGAGTAAGTCTAAACCACGCTCAGTCTCTACTCTGATTGGCCAGCAGGGAGCGGGAACTATCTCTGTCAGAGTATTTTAAGAAGAACTCATAACAATGGCTTAGTTCTCTGAGTGCCCTGCGTGGTATTTCAGTGGACCCGTATATATGACCATCATATTTACCATTGAAGTGGTTTGCATTAATTAAAATACTAGTCTATTTTAGAAGACGTGTATTGACCTCTTTTGTTCCTAATACCAGATTTGAATTGACGCAACTTAACAGTGGCAAAGAAGGGCGTTGCAAACATAGGATCTGTGCTCCAGTATTCTCTTCTTTACTATTCCCATGAGAAGGACTGTCACCAGGAAGGTATACATTTCACTAATTGTGGTTGTCACCCATTTAGCGAGTTTCCCCCTCACTACTGTCTTTCTCTTATCCTGTAGCTCCAAGGCATAGCGATTGGTCTCCTCGACTATGTCTCCCACCAGCTCCTCTGTTAGAAACTGCTTGAAACACTCTGCCTCAGAGGGAAATGGCAAGGGGCTTTGCACTCCAGACTGGGACTCATCAAAGCAAACAGCAGGGCCAGGAGGGGTGAAATGGCTGGCTACCACAGAACTCCTGTACTTCATCCACTGTCGGTCTGCCTCCATCACCACCAGCATCTTCAAAAGGGACCTGGGACTTTGTCAGTGGACAAGGGGTCCTCAGATTCAGGGTTCTCAATGTCTACAAGGTTGGGGGGAAGCTCCTTACTGTCACTGTCAGAATCGGATTCCTGACTTTCATACTCAGACTCATTGTCAGAATTTATCAAAATCTCCAGAATTTCCGCATTTGTGAGTTGTCACCTTTTGAAAGACATTGCTAATGCTACAGCTTAGCTCACTAGCTACATACACAAACAACAACACTGAATGGCTCAGAGTGGGAGTGAGAGGTTACGTGATTGAATGCCGGCACGCGCCACTTGAATCAATAAATCACTATCAGAAAATGTTTTCTGTGGTAATTATTTATTTATTCACTGTTTTATTCACATGTTTTCAAGTACTGGTGACAAATCATGCATTCCGATTCTTGCATAGATTGTAATGGACACATATTATGTGTGTAAAATACTTTTTTGAAGGTTGTACTGATTACGCTGAGCTAAGCTAATTCCAGCTATGTGTGGAGCCATGTTTGTTGACATACAATGCATTCTGGGTTTCACGCAAACGTCTGTCGGACCAAAGATGTTATAACAAAATGAGGTGAGGGAGAGTTCACTCATTTTTCGAGTAAACTTCCGGAAGTGAATGATGGGATGTGAACGATGGTAGACGACACACCCCCTTCAACATGCATACTATAAACAGACCAAACTCATTTTGTCTCCTCTTATTATCTTTGGTTGATGTGAGAAAAAAAAAACATGGCGGTGCGCACAAACTACCCATCGTCGGATTACTTTCGATTTCTAGAAAGTGTTTTACTCAATTGGGCCTCGGTACGCCTATGTAGATATTCCATTAAAAATCAGCCGTTTCGAGCTACAATAGCCATTTACAACATTAACAATGTCTACACTGTATTTCTGATCAAAAAATTGCTTTTCTTTCGAAAACAAGGACATTTCTAAGTGACCCCAAACTTTTGAATGGTAGTGTACGTCCCCATCTCACTTAGAAACATCCTTGTTTGTCTAACATAAAATACACTGTATGTAGGGGCCTACTTGTTTTAGAAGCAAAATACTTTAATAGTATATGCATATTTTCCAGATATGTTATATAAAAAACAAAACAAAAATCCTGACACAGCTAACGTTACCTGAGAATGTAGAATATGCACAAGTTTCTTTTATAACCTCCACACACATAACAAAAACATACCTCTGACAGAAAATGTCTATAGCCAATAGACCAACAGTGCAAATTAAATATCTTTAGTCCATCTTTTTTTTTCTTATAACAAACTCAATGTCCTTTTTCTCCAAACCATCAAAGTCCACAAGGATCATGTGCGGTCCGCACGCACACAACAAGCCCACGGTCGTGTGGGAGACGCATCCCCAAGGCCTATTTCAGTTTCACTTGACTCTGTCACAAAAGGTCACACAAACAGTAGCTGGTTGCATAGCTCTCCCACTCAGCTCAAAGGTAGGCAGCTCCATCCATTCCATCTGGGCATCCAGCCAGTCGAAGAGCAGAACCCTCCTGTGCTGAGTGCACACCCATGCAGCCACATTGTACTCAAATAACTTCACTGGACCTTATGCAAACTGGAAACCACATATCCTGAGGCTGCATTTATTGTAGCCGGGGATTTTAACAAAGCAAATTTGAGGACTAGGCTGCCGAAGTTCTATCAACAAATCGACTGTTGTACTCGCGTTGCTAAAATCCTCGACCATTGCTATTCAAACTTCCGGGATGATTATAAGGCCCTCCCCCGCCCTCCTTTCGGCAAATCTGACCACGACTCCATTTTGCTTCTCCCTTCCTATTGGCAGAAACTCAAACAGGAAGTACCCGTGCTAAGGACTGTTCAACGCTGGTCTGACCAATCGGAATCCACGTGTCACGCCCTGGCTCTGGGGACTCTTAAATGTTGAGCCAGGGTGTGGATTTTCTATGTTTAGTTTTCTATGTTTTTTGTTCTAGATCGTTTAGTTCTATGTTGGCCAGGGTGGTTCCCAATCAGAGGCAGCTGTAGCTCGTTGTCCCTGATTGGGGACCATACTTAGGCAGCCTGTTGTCACCAGTTAGTTTGTGGGATCTTGTTCCGTAAAGGTTTGTGTTGTGTAACCTCAGGACTTCACGTATCGTTTTGTTGTTTTGTTCGTGTGTTGTGTACGAAATAAAATGTACACTTATCACGCTGCGCCTTGGTTCCACGAGTCATCAGTCAACATGCGTGACAGAAGATCCCACCAAAAAAGGACCAAGCAGCGTGTCCAGGAACAGACAGCCTGGACTTGGGAGGAGATCCTGGACGGGAAGGGATCCTGGACTTGGGAAGAGATTCAGGCCGGAATGGATCGCCGTCCTTGGGAGGAGACTGTGGAGGCTCGCTACAGAGAGGAGCAGCGGCATCGCAGAGGGTACCGGCCGAGGAGGAAGCCAGAGAGACAGCCCCAAGAAAAAAAATTTTGGGGGGCTAAAAGGGTGGTTGGCGGAGCCTAGAGTCAGAGCAGAGCCAACTCCCCGTACTCAGGCTAGGAAGCGTGAGACTGGGCAGGCTCCGTGTTATGCAGAGCCACGTACTGTGCCGCGAGTGTTCCGGCACAGTCCTGTACGTCCGGTGCTAGCACCACGCACGTGTCGTGCTAAGATGGGCATGCAGCCAGGACGGGGTGTGCCGGCTCAACGCTCGTGGCCTCCAGTACGCCTCCTCGGTCCCGTATATCCTGCGCCAGTGCCACGTGCTGTAGCGCCAGTATGAGTGCACAGCCCTGTACGTCCTGTGCTGATGCCTCACACATATTGTGTGGAAATAGGCATTCAGCCAGGACGGGTTGTGTCAGCTCTTCGCTCCAGACCTCCAGTCCGCCTCCACAGTCCGGCCTGGCCCGTTCCGGCTCCCCGCACCAAGCCAGTGGTGCGTGTTCCCAGTCCAGCCCGGCCTGTTCCTGCTCCCCGCACCAAGCCAGTGGTGCGTGTTCCCAGTCCAGCCCGGCCTGTTCCTGTCCCTCGCACCAAGCCAGTGGTGCGCGTCGCCAGCCCGGTCCGGCCTGTTCCTGTCCCTCGCACCAAGCCAGTGGTGCGCGTCGCCAGCCCGGTCCGGCCTGTTCCTGTCCCTCGCACCAAGCCAGTGGTGCGCGTCGCCAGCCCGGTCCGGCCTGTTCCTGGCCCTCGCACCAAGCCAGTGGTACGCGCGTCGTCAGCCCGGTCCGGCCCGTTCCTGCTCCCCGCACCAAGCCAGTGGTGCGCGTCGTCAGCCCGGTCCGGCCCGTTCCTGCTCCCCGCACCAAGCCAGTGGTGCGCGTCGTCGCCCGGTCCGGCCCGTTCCTGCTCCCCGCACCAAGCCAGTGGTGCGCGTCGTCAGCCCGGTCCGGCCCGTTCCTGCTCCCCGCACCAAGCCAGTGGTGCGTGTGTCCAGTCCGGCACGGCCCGTGCCTGTTCCACCGGTGCATGGTCCGGCACCGGTCAGCTGCTCCACTCCGGAGTCAGAGCAATCCGCTCCACCGGGGTCCGGTCCAACTCCAGTCAGCGGATCCACTCCGGAGCCAGAGCAATCCGCTCCACCGGTGTCCAGTCCAGCTCCGGCCAGCGGCTCCAGTCCGGAGCCGGTAAGGTCTGGTCCACCGTCGTCAGGTCCAGCTCCAGTCAGCGGGGCCAGACCAGACCAGGGGCGCAACGGGGAGGTGTAGAAAAGGTGGTGGTCACGCCCGGAGCCGGATCCGCCTCCGAGGCGGAATGCCCACCCGGCCCCTACTCTCTTGTGTTTGTGTGGCGCGGTCGCGCCCTGGCTCTGGGGACTCTTAAATGTTGAGCCAGGGTGTGGATTTTCTATGTTTAGTTTTCTATGTTTTTTGTTCTAGATCGTTTAGTTCTATGTTGGCCAGGGTGGTTCCCAATCAGAGGCAGCTGTAGCTCATTGTCTCTGATTGGGGACCATACTTAGGCAGCCTGTTGGCACCAGTTAGTTTGTGGGATCTTGTTCTGTAAAGGTTTGTGTTGTGTAACCTCAGGACTGTGTAACCTCGTTTTGTTGTTTTGTTCGTGTGTTGTGTACGAAATAAAATGTACGCTTATCACGCTGCGCCTTGGTTCCACGAGTCATCAGTCAACGTTCGTGACACCACGCTTCACGATTGTTTTGATCATGTGGACTGGGATATGTTCCGAAAATAATTTAGACATATACACTGAAACAGTGACTGAGTTTATCAGGAAGTGTATAGGTGATGTTGTGCCCACTGTGACTATTAAAACCTACCCTAACCAGAAACTGTGGATAGACGGCAGCATTCGCGCAAATCTGAAAGCGCGAACCACCGCATTCAACCATGGCAAGGTGACTGGGAATATGGCAGAATACAAACAGTGTAGCTACTCACTCCGCAAGGCAATTAAACTGTATAGAGACAAAGAGGAGTCGCAATTCAACGGCTCAGACACGAGACGTATGTTGCAGGGTCTACTACAAAAAGAAAACCAGTCAAGTCGCCGACACCGACATCTCGCTTCCAGACAAGCTAAACACCTTCTTCGCCCGCTTTGAGGATAACACAGTGCCACTGACGAGGCCCACTACCAAGGACTGTGGCCTCTCCTTCTCCATAGCCGACGTGATTAAGACTTTTAAGCATGTTAACCCCCGCAAGGCTGCCGGCCCAGACGGCATCCCTAGCCGCGTCCTCAGAGCATGCGCAGACCAGTTGTGTTCATGGACATATTCAATCTCTCCCTTTCCCAGTCTGCTGTTCCCACATGCTTCAAGAGGGCCACCATTGTTCCTGTACCCAAGAAAGCAAAGGTAACTGAACTAAATGACTATTGCCCTGTAGCAGTCACCTCTGTCATCATGAAGTGCTTTGAGAGACTAGTCAAGGATCATATCACCTCCACCTTACCTGTCACCCTAGACCCACTTAAATTTGATTACCGCCCCAATAGATCCACAGACGATGCAATTGCCATTATACTGCACACTGCCCTATCCCATCTGGACAAGAGGAATACCTATGTAAGAATGCTGTTCATTGACTATACAGTGAGGGAAAAACCCTGCTGATTTTGTACATTTGCCCACTGATAAAGACATGATCAGTCTATAATTGGTAGGTTTATTTGAACAGTGAGAGACAGAATAACAACAAACAAAATCCAGAAAAACGCATGTCAAAAATGTTATAAATTGATTTGCATTTTAATGAGGGAAATATATATTTGACCCCCTCTCAATCAGAAAGATTTCTGGCTCCCAGGTGTCTTTTATACAGGTAACGAGCTGAGATTAGGAGCACACTCTTAAAGGGAGTGCTCCTAATCTCAGTTTGTTACCTGTATAAAAGACACCTGTCCACAGAAGCAATCAATCAATCAGATTCCAAACTCTCCACCATGGCCAAGACCAAAGAGCTCTCCAAGGATGTCAGGGACAAGATTGTAGACCTACACAAGGCTGGAATGGGCACCAAGCAGCTTGGTGAGAAGGTGACAACAGTTGGTGCGATTATTCGCAAATGGAAGAAACACAAAAGACCTGTCAATCTCCCTCTGCCTGGGGCTCCATGCAAGATCTCACCTCGTGGAGTTGCAATGATCATGAGAACGGTGAGGAATCAGCCCATAACTACATGGGAGGATCTTGTCAATGATCTCAAGGCAGCTGGGACTTTAGTCACCAAGAAAACAATTGGTAACACACTACGCCGTGAAGGACTGAAATCCTGCAGCGCCCGCAAGTTCCCCCTGCTCAAGAAAGCACATATACAGGCCTGTCTGAAGTTTGCCATTGAACATCTGAATCATTCAGAGGAGAACTGGGTGAAAGTGTTGTGGTCAGATGAGACCAAAATCGAGCTCTTTGGCATCAACTCAACTCGCCGTGTTTGGAGGAGGAGGAGGAATGCTGCCTATGACCCCAAGAACACCATCCCCAGCGTCAAACATGGAGGTGGAAACATTATGCTTTGGGGGTGTTTTTCTGCTAAGGGGACAGGACCACTTCACAGCATCAAAGGGACGATGAACGGGGCCATGTACCGTCAAATCTTGGGTGAGAACCTCCTTCCCTCAGCCAGGGCATTGAAAATGGGTCGTGGATGGGTATTCCAGCATGACAATGACCCAAATCACATGGCCAAGGCAACAAAGGAGTGGCTCAAGAAGAAGCACATTAAGGTCCTGGAGTGGCCTAGCCATTCTCCAGACCTTAATCCCATTGAAAATCTGTGGAGGGAGCTGAAGGTTTGAGTTGCCAAACGTCAGCCTTGAAACCTTAATGACTTGGAGAAGATCTGCAAAGAGGAGTGGGACAAAATCCCTCCTGAGATGTGTGCAAACCTGGTGGCCAACTACAAGAAACGTCTGACCTCTGTGATTGCCAAAAAGGGTTTTGCCACCAAGTACTAAGTCATGTTTTGCAGAGGGGTCAAATACTTATTTCCCTCATTAAAATGCAAATCAATTTATAACATTTTTGACATGCGTTTTTCTGGATTAGTTTGTTGTTATTCTGTCTCTCACTGTTCAAATAAACCTATAGACTGATAATTTCTTTGTCAGTGGGCAAACGTACAAAATCAGCAGGGGATCAAATACTTTTTTCCCTCACTGTAGCTCAGCATTCAACACCATATTACCCTCAAAGCTCGTCATTAAGCTCGAGGCCCTGGGTCTGAACCCCGCCCTGTGCAACTGAGTCCTGGACTTCCTGACGGGCCGCCCCCAGGTGGTGAAGGTAGGAAACAACATCTCCACTTCGCTGATCCTCAACACTGGGGCTCCACAAGGGTGCGTGCTCAGCCCCCTCCTGTACTCCCTGTTCACCCAAGACTGCGTGGCCAAGCACGCCTCCAACTCATTCATCAAGTTTGCAGACGACACAACAGTAGGAGGCTTGATTACCAACAATGACGAGACCGCCTACAGGGAGGAGGTGAGGGCTCTGGGAGTGTGGTGCCAGGAAAATAACCTCTCACTAAACATCAACAAAACAAAGGAGATGATATTGGACTTCAGGAAACAGCAGAGAGTGCTATCCACATCGATGGGACCGCAGTGGAGAAGGTGGAAAGCTTCAAGTTCCTTGGCGTACACATCACCAACAAAATGAAATGGTCCAACCACGCAGACAGTGTGGTGAAGAAGGTGCAACAGAGCCTCTTCAACCTCAGGAGGCTGAAGAAATTTGGCTTATCACCTAAAACCCTCACAAACTTTTACAGATGCACAATTGAGAGTATTCTGTCGGGCTGAATCACCGCCTGGTATGGCAACAGCACCTCCCACAACCGCAGGGCTCTCCAGAGGGTGGTGCGGTCTGCCGAACTCATTACCGGGGGCAAACTACCCGCCCTCCAAGACACATACAGCACCCGATGTCACAGGAAGTGTTTGCTATTGAATGCTTGTCTTCATAGAATGTGTCAGCTAAGCTCATTCATTATTACAATGAAAAGCCTGAAGTCAAACTCCTCTGCATATTAACCATCTTTTCTGTTTTCTTGCACAAGTCTAAGTGCCAAGACTGTGAATAATTACATTTGTTCACATCCCACATTAATTATGATGAATTTTTTTTAAACAGCCAAGCTTTACAAAATAGTTGTAGCTGTTGCAAAAAAAAAAAGACCTAATCTGAGAATCGCTTCAAGCACTCACCTATTAATAGACTCATATTCTTTCATAGTTTAATAATGACGCTGACACATATGAGTCTTTCCTCAAGCAGACTCCCCACTGCTGCCCCTGGAGCATGTTCACATTGAGGTGGATCACCAAGCTTCCGTGTCTCTCCTGCTGATACCTCAAAGGTGAAGCAGCAGGGGCTAACAGGTGCCACCCTCATGAAAAAGTATTAATATTATTATTAATATTATTTATTATTATTATTATTATTAAGTACTACTGAATAATTGGTTGTCTCTTGTGCTTGTCTTTATTTTCTAAAAGGTTACATGGTGGAGAAATGTGGCTGCAACAAAAAAGAGGATCCAAAGATAGTTAAGTTAAAGCTGAATAAAGACAAGGCAACAAAGGGATTAACAAAAGTGTAAATATGTAATTAATTATATATTTTTTAAATGCAATGATGTATCTATAAGCTTATTATTTTGATAATATAACTACAGTTAGAAACTTGAGGAAATCACATGAGCACTAGTCTAGTAGTGACACGGTAGTGAAACAATAAGATGTCAATAGTGATTTTGAATAGGCAAACAGTAGTAAATGTGTCAGTTTTCAATAGTAATTCAAAAGGGTTTATGTACAGTTGAAGTTGGAAGTTTACATACACTTAGGTTGGAGTCATTAAAACTCGTTTTTCAACCACTCCACAAATTTCTTGTTAACAAACTATAGTTTTGACAAGTCGGTTAGGACATCTACTTTGTGCATGACACAAGTAATTTTTCCAACAATTGTTTACAGACAGATTATTTAACTTATAATTCACTGTATCACAATTCCAGTGGGTCAGAAGTTTACATACTCTAAGTTGACTGTGCCTTTAAACAGCTTGGAAAATTCCAGAAAATGATGTCATGGCTTTAGAAGATTCTGATAGGCTAATTGACATCATTTGAGTCGTTTGGAGGTGTACCTGTGGATGTATTTCAAGGGCTACCTTCAAACTCAGTGCCTCTTTGCTTGACATCATGGGAAAATCAAAAGAAATCAGCCAAGACCTCAGAAAAAAAATTGTAGACCTCCACAAGTCTGGTTCATCCTTGGGAGCAATTTACAAATGCCTGAAGGTACCACGTTCATATGTACAAACAATAGTACGCAAGTATAAACACCATGGGACAACGCAGCCGTCATACCGCTCAGGAAGGAGACGCGTTCTGTCTCCTAGAGATGAACGTACTTTGGTGCGAAAAGTGCAAATCAATCCCAGAACAACAACAAAGGACCTTGTGAAGATGCTGGAGGAAACAGGTACAAAGTATCTATATCCACAGTAAAACGAGTCCTATATCGACATAACCTGAAAGGCCGCTCAGCAAGGAAGAAGCCACTGCTCCAAAACCGCCATAAAAAAGCCAGACTACGATTTGCAACTGCACATGGGGACAAATATCTTACTTTTTGGAGAAATGTCCTCTGATCTGATGAAACAAAAATAGAAATGTTTGGCCATAATGACCATCATTATGTTTGGAGGAAAAAGGAGGGGCTTGCAAGCCGAAGAACACCATTCCAACCGTGAAGCACGGGGGTGGCAGCATCATGCTGTGGGGGTGCTTTGCTGCAGGAGGGTCTGGTGCACTTCACAAAATAGATGGCATCATGACGAAGGAAAATTATGTGGATATATTGAAGCAACATCTCAAGACATCAGTCAGGAAGTTAAAGCTTGGTCACAAATGGGTCTTCCAAATGGACAATGACCCCAAGCATACTTCCAAAGTTGTGGCAAAATGGCTTAAGGACAACAAAGTCAAGGTATTGGAGTGGCCATCACAAAACTCTGACCTCAATTCTATAGAAAATTTGTGGGCAGAACTGAAAAGGCGTGTGCGAGCAAGGAGGCCTACAAACCTGACTCAGTTACACCAGCTCTGTAAGGAGGAATTCACCCAACTTATTGTGGGAAGCTTGTGAAAGGCTACCCGAAATGTTTGACCCAAGTTAAACAATTTAAAGGCAATGGTACCAAATACTAATTGAGTGTATGTAAACTTCTGACCCACTGGGAATGTGATGAAATAAAGAAAAGCTGAAATAAATCATTCTCTCTACTATTATTCTGACATTTCACATTCTTAAAATAAAGTGGTGATCCTAACTGACCTAAGACAGGGAATTTCTACTAGGATTAAATGTCAGGAATTGAGTTCAAATGTATTTGGCTAAGGTGTACGTAAACTTCCGACTTCAACTGTACATCTATTCATGGAGACTTTAACCTAAATGTAATGTGTAGGCACACCTGCACACGACATACAGACATTACATGCCTGTGCACAACACCTCATTGTGTCTTCAAATACTACACATCTGTCATTGAACATAGATTGCATATTTATCTTTAAGACATTTCTTAGAGCAAAGACCAACAGGTTGAGTAAAATAAAGTGGACCTTCATATTATACAGTGAAAAGACCAAAGTATATATTATAACAAATTCAGTATATATTATGAATAGATATGGTGATCTGGAGGTCAGTAACCCAAGAAGTTATATATATTTTAGACGTGCTTGGATAATGCATTGAATAAGTTTCTACTGAGATCAGTATCCGAATGAAATGACAGTGAATAGACAGTTCAGACACTAAACAGACATGAAAAAGGTCAGCATGGTATATACATTTGGGATATTCCCATTGTAACTGCCAATTATTTTAGTAAACAATGGTTGCATATTCTTTAACAGGCCTATTCCAAAACGGGTCATGAACTCATTAATTCAGACAAGAATGAGACAATTATCTCCCAAGCTGTCTGCATGTGGAACGCTGATTCCTAATTCCGTTTTGAGACCCTTCGTGTAAAATCAATATACTGTTGGGCATGAAACTGGTGACAAAAGACAGAGTACTGTACCATAGGATAGGGGCTTCTCAGTGGATTCTGAGAACTTATTACTGTTTAAGTGTTTATCTGTGTTTAATTAAGAGGGACGGGGTTGGTCTGAGAGGGATGGAGAGGGACTGATGAAGGGACAAAGAGAGAGATTATTATTTTCTCAGATAAAGCACATTTGTTTTTATATACACTTCTACTTCTTTATCAGAGAAGACACACATGCCCTTGTGGTTCAAAGTAAAATTAAAGAGTACAGACTTATACAGTATATAAATGCTTTGAAGAAACAAAAAGAGTAGCCCCACCTCATCACATCCACCACTAATGGAGAGCACACATCAGGGTGATGCATGTCAGACATTTATCAACAGTTATCACAGCTATTCAGCAGCCTTCCGAGTTGCCCACATTAAAAAATACTACAGTTGACTATAGAATGCTATAGTACTTACTATAGAATTCTGTAGTAAACTGTAGTATACCGTAGAATACTATACTACACACTGTGGTATCCCTCGATCATGTGTAGGACTTACTCAATAATTGTGTAGTATACTGTAGTGTGTACGAAGACCGAAAAAAACTAAAGTAATTACTATAGTATATACTACAGTATTTAATTTGCACATATACTGCCCATTCCCCTCCCCCATATCCCAATTTGTGCCACCCATAAATGAGAAACCTACATGCCAAGTATAGATTGTATTCCCTAGGTTCCCTAAGTTACAGAATATATAGTCTGCAAAAACACTAGTGACTACGATAGTATTTATACCATAGTATGCAATTGTATTTTTTCACATGGGTCACTGCCCCAGGGCTATGGGTTCTCCTGAATCGAGAGAGAGATGTGAACCCTGCTGACCCCTCAACACCACTTCCATCAGGATCTTAATTTTCATAGACCATTTAGAGTGCCATTTTGGCAGATGCAGTTGGGGCTGATGGCAGCATTTACAGCTGGATGTAAACACTGATGCTCAGACTTTACCATATTACCACATCCTATTAAATAACATACTATTGTCATGACGTGACCTATATTAATATGGTGACTGTTATTTATTGAATCAACTAACTATGTTTAATTGTCACTCGATTAAATTAATCATGTAACAATTAACTCATTAGGAATTTGGGGCTCCATGGAAGAAGTTGTTTAACGAGTTACCATCTCCCGAATTAAACTCTTAGAAGATATACATTTCTTAACTACGCTCACGGAAATACAAATGCTTAGCACCTGCTCATTCGGATTAGAAATGCAACATGTATTTACGTGTAGCTGTCCTCGATAGTTGAGTTGATGATGTAGGACTCTGGTTTGCCCACCAGAGATTCCAATGTGGTAGAGTTTCTGGTCGTAGTGGTGGTTATAATGGATACTTCAGCTTACCCTGTAGTTCGTAGAGTTGATCTGTTAAGATAGATACTTCAGATGTACCAACGGTTGTCTGAGAGGAATTGTCCTTCCCAACTCGTGTCTTTAGTGAAAGTTCTCTAGATGACTATACATGCCAGCTGCAGACTGAGATGATAAGGTCTAGTGCATTGTCTTCTTCTTACATTAGAGGTTGAGAGTTTCAGAGTTTCTCCATTTCAAATGTGTGGAATACCGTCTCACATTTTGTGGTCTTTCTGGTCTAACCATTTTGTAACGTTTAGCTCACATTTCACGTCTGCTGGTCTAATGTTAATTTGTTTTTCGAGGTTTTTTATGCCCTCGGGGTAAAAGGGGCGTTCCATCATGTTTGTGCACATCTGGGCGTGGCCACTGACTGAGAACAAATCAATATGGAAAACAAACATCTTATCTAGAATGCTAAAATCACATTGTTATCTTCACAAAATTATTATTATACTTAATAATTTGTTTTATACAACAATTACATGCAAACCTCATAACTGGGAAGTGTACACCCCCAGAGATACAGTTATGTTGTTCCACCGTCTTTAATGACATCACAACATAGTAACACATTTGACATGATTGTTCTTTAAGTCCCCACCGACCATTTCCCACATTCTTTGAAGTAGGAATATTATTTCATTATCCACTTTTGGATGTTGGAGACTTGGCGGGAAGACTTCCTTTGTTCCACAGGGAAATTCCCTCTCCCAATACTGCATGGCATGGAAAAGAAAGTTTCTGCAAAGAATTTACGACCGGTCATAAACCTGGCCCCCAGGAAAGGAGGTGTTCAAACCTTTGCCTAGCCGGCATCTTTGATCCTCAGCCCATGAGGGCAAGTCATGACACTATTAATTAGATCCCAATGGGAATGTATACATAAACTTAGCCCAATCATAGTTTCCAAACATTGCAACACATTGGCTGAAATATACTGTTTGAGGATATATACAGTACCAGTCAAATGTTTGGACACACCTACTCATTCAAGGGTTTTTCTTTATTTTTACTATTTTCTACATTGTAGAATAATAGTGAAGACATCAAAACTATGAAATAACACATATGGAATCATGTAGTAACCATAAAACGGTTAAACAAATCAAAATGTATTTTATATTTTGAGATTCTTCAAATAGCCAACCTTTGCCTTGATGACAGCTTTTCACACTCTTGGCATTCTCTCAATCAGCTTCACCTAGAATGAAGGAGTTCCCACATATGCTGAACACTTGTTGGCTGCTTTTCCTTCACTCTGCCGTCCGACTCATCCCAAACCATCTCAATTGGGTTGAGGTCTGGGGATTGTGGAGGCCAGGTCATCTGATGCAACACTCCATCACTCTCCTTCTTGGTCAAATAGCCGTTACAAAGCCTAGAGGTGTGTTGGGTAATTGTCCTGTTGAAAAACAAATGATAGTCCCACTAAGCCAGATGGGATGGCGTATCGCTGCAGAATGCTGTTGTAGCCATGCTGGTTAAGTGTGCCTTGAATTCTAAATAAATCACAGACAGTGTCACCAGCAAAGCACCTTCACACCATAACACCTCCTCCTCCATGCTTTACGGTGGGAAATACACTTGCGGAGATCCTCCGTTCACCCACACCGCATCTCACAAAGACATGGCGGTTGGAACCAAAAATGTCAAATTTGGACTCCAGACCAAAGGACAAATTCTCCAGCGGTCTAATGTCCATTGTTCGTGTTTCCTGACCCAAGCAGGTCTCTTCTTCTTATTGGTGTCCTTTAGTAGTGGTTTCTTTGCAGCAATTCGACCACGAAGGCCTGATTCACACATTCCCCTCTGAACAGTTGATGTTGAGATGTGTCTGTGACTTGAACTCTGTGAAGCATTTATTTGGGCTGCAATTTCTGGGGATGGTATTATTTTACTTTAACCAGGTAAGCCAGTTGAGAACAAGTTCTCATGTACAACTGCGACCTGGCCAAGATAAAGCAAAGCAGTGCGATAAAAACAACAACAACACAGAGTTACATATGGGATAAACAAAACATACAGTCAATAACACAATAGAAAATCTATATACATTGTGTGCAAATGTAGTAAGTTATGGAGGGAAGGCCATAAATAGGCCATAGTGCAAAATAATTACAATTAGTATTAACACTGGAATGATAGATGTGCAGAAGATGATGTGCAAATAGAGATACTGGGGTGCAAATGAGCAAAATAAAGAACAATATGGGGATGAGGTAGTTGGGTGGGCTAATTACAGATGGGCTGTGTACAGGTGCAGTGATCGGTAAGCTGCTCTGACAACTGATGCTTAAAGTTAGTGAGGGAGATAAGAGTCTCCAGCTTCAGAGATTTCTGCAGTTCGTTCCAGTCATTAGCAGCAGAGAACTGGAAGGAATGGCGGCCAAAGGAGGTGCTGGCTTTGGGGATGACCAGTGAGATATACCTGCTGGAGCGCATACTACGGGTGGGTGTTGCTATGGTGACCAATGAGCTAAGATAAGGCGGGGATTTGCCTACCAGTGATTTATAGATGACCTGGAGCCAGTGGGTTTGGCGACGAATATGTAGTGAGGGCCAGCCAACGAGAGCGTACAGGTCATAATGGTGGGTAGTATATGGGGCTTTGGTGACAAAACGGATGGCACTGTGATAGGCGACATCCAATTTGCTGAGTAGAGTGTTGGAGGCTATTTTGTAAATGACATCGCCGAAGTCAAGGATCGGTAGGATAGTCAGTTTTACGAGGGCATGTTTGGCAACGTGAGTGAAGGAGGCTTTGTTGCGAAATAGGAAACCGATTCTAGATTTAACTTTGGATTGGAGATGCTTAATGTGAGTCTGTAAGGAGAGTTTACGGTCTAACCAGACACCTAGGTATTTGGAGTTGTCCACATATTCTAAGTCAGACCCGCCGAGAGTAGTGATTCTAGTCGGGCGGGCGGGTGCAAGCAGCGTTCGATTGAAGAGCATGCATTTAGTTTTACTAGCATTTAAGAGCAGTTGGAGGCTATGGAAGGAGTGCTGTATGGTATTGAAGCTCGTTTGGAGGTTTGTTAACACAGTGTCCAATGAAGGGCCAGATGTATACAAAATGGTGTCGTCTGCGTAGAGGTGGATCTGAGAGTCACCAGCAGCAAGAGCGACATCATTGATATACACAGAGAATAGAGTAGGCCCGAGAATTGAACCCAGTGGCACACCCATAGAGACTGCCAGAGGTCCAGACAACAGGCCCTCCGATTTGACACATTGATCTCTATCTGAGAAGTAGTTGGTGAACCAGGCGAGGCAGTCATTTGAGAAACCAAGGCTATTTAGTCTGCCAATAAGAATGTGGTGATTGACAGATTCAAAAGCCTTGGCCAGGTCGATGAAGACGGCTGCACAATACTGTCTTTTATCGATTGCGGTTATAATATTGTTTAGGACCTTGAGCGTGGCTGAGGTGCACCCACGACCAGCTCGGAATGGGCAAGTTGCAGCGGATGGTGCAGAGCTGGTGGCCGGGGTAGGGGTAGCCAGGTGGAAAGCATGGCCAGCCATAGCAAAATGCTTGTTGAAATATTCGATTTATCGATAGTGACTGTGTTTCCTAGCCTCAGTGCAGTGGGCAGCTGGGAGGAGGTGCTCTTATTCTCCATGGACTTTACAGTGTCCCAAAACGTTTTGGAGTTAGTGCTACAGGATGCAAATTTCTGTTTGAAAAAGCTAGCCTTTGCTTTCCTAACTGATTGTGTATATTGGTTCCTGACTTCCCTGAAAAGTTGCATATCACTGGGGCTGTTCGATGCTAATGCAGTACATCACAGGATCACACTATCTCTACAGTAGATTGCAACTCCGTCCCCTTTGGCAGTTATATCTAGACGGAAAATGTTGTAGTTGGGAATGGACATTTCTGAATCTTTGGTGGACTTCCTAAGCCAGGATTCAGACACTGCTAAAACATCAGGGTTGGCGGAGTGTGCTAACTCAGTGAATAACTCAAACTTAGGGAGGAGGCTTCTGATGTTAACATGCAAGAAACCAAGGCTTTTGCGGTTACAGAAGTAAACAAATGATAGCGCCTGGGGTGTAGGAGTGATACTGGGAGCTACAGGGCCTGGGTTAACCTCTACATCACCAGAGGAACAGAGGAGGAATAGAATAAGGATACGGCTAAAGGCTTTAAGAATGGTCTTCTAGTGCGTTGGGTACAGAGAATAAAAGGAGCAGATTTCCGGGCGTTGTACAATAGATTCAGGGCATTATGTACAGACAAGGATATGGAAGGAGATGAGTACAGTGGAGGTAAACCTAAGCATTGGGTAGCGATGAAAGAGATAGCATCACTGGAGGCACCGATTTAGCCGGTCTGGGGGATGGGACAAAGGAGCTCTCTGAGGCAGGTTGAGGGGCACTGGGGGCTCTACAGTGAAAAAGTACAGTAAGAACTAACCGAAACAGCAATAGGCAAGGCATATTGACATGGGAAAGAGGCATAAAGCAATCACAGGTGTAACTCTAATGAACTTATCCTCTGCAGCAGAGGTAACTCTGGGTCTTCCATTCCTGTGGCGGTCCTCATGAGAGCCAGTTTCATCATAGCGCTTGATGGTTTTTGCGACTGCATTTGAAGAAACTTTCAAAGTTCTTGAAACATTCCGTATTGACTGACCTTCATGTCTTAAAGTAATGATGGACTGTCATTTCTTTTTGCTTATTTGAGCTGTTCTTGCCATAATATGGACTTGGTCTTTTACCAAATAGGGCTATCTTCTGTCACAAAACAACTGATTGTCTCAAACGCATTAAGAAGGAAATAAATTCCACAAATTAACTTTTAACAAGGCACACCTTTTAATTGAAATGCATTCCAGGAGAATACCTCATGAAGCTGGTTGAGAGAATGCCAAGAGTGTGCAAAGCTGTCATCAAGGTAGCTTCCTGAGGGTGGCTATTTGAAGAATCTCAAAAATAATACATATTTGTTTTGTTACTACATGATTCCATATGTGTTATGTCATAGTTTTGATGTCGTCACTATTATATTACAATGTAAAAAATAAAGAAAAACCCTTGAATGAGTAGGTGTGTCCAAACTTTTGACTGGTACTGTTTATTTAAATGAGGTTGCATGATTTGACTGGTATTGAGGATCAATATCAGGTTTCACATTGTTTCTATTGTTGTGTTCAACAGTGCTCATGTGTCACGCCCTGGCTCTGGGACTCTTATATGTTGAGCCAGGGTGTGTAGATTCTATGTGTTTGTGTTCTGTGTTTAGGATCTAGTTCATGTGTATCTATGTTGGCCGGGGTGGTTCTCAATCAGAGGCAACGAGAATCAGCTGTTGCTTGTTGTCTCTTATTGGGTACCATACTTAGGCAGCCTGTTTGGCACAGTGTATTGTGGGATCTTGTTCCGTGTATGGTTTGTGTTTTGTTACCAAGGACTTCACGTATCGTTTTGTTGTTTTGTTCGTGTGGTGAATATAATAATAAAGTATGTTCGCATTCCACGCTGCGCATTGGTCCAATCCTTTTGACGATCGTGACAGAAGATCCCACCAAAACAGGACCAAGCAGCGTGTTTCGGAGCTAACGCCGGGTAAGGAGATGGAGAAGTTGGCGATGGCCCAGGTGGGTCAATGGTGGTCCTGGGAGGACATGTTCGAGGGCAGAGGACCATGGGCAAAGGTTAAAGCCTTGGCGAGAGAGGAGGTACGGCGCCAACAGTGTCGTCGTCGGACAGGCGAGAGGCAACCCCAAGAAATGTTTAGGGGGGGGCACATGGCATGGACGACGGGGCTGCTGGAGGCAGATAAGGGGCGAGTTTGTGGACGAGGAGAGAAGGCCACCGGGTTACAGGAGCCATTGGTGATTAGAGGGAGGGAAAGTGTAGAGGCACGGCGAGAGGTACTGAAGTGTGTTGCCAGTCCGGCCCGTTCCTGATCCCTGTATAAGGCCAGTGGTGTGTGTTCCCAGTGCGGTCCGGCCTGTTCCTGTCCCTCGCACCAAGCCTGTGATGCGCGTCGCCAGCCCGGTCCGGCCTGTTCCTGCCCCTCGCACCAAGCCTATGGTGCGCGTCGCCAGCCCGACCCGGCCTGTTCCATGCCCCTCGCACCAAGTCAGTGGTGCGCGTCGTCAGCCCGGCCCAGCCCGTTCCTGCTCCCTGCACCAAGCCTGTGGTGCGCATCGTCAGCCCGGTCCGGCCCGTTCCTGCTCCCCGCACCAAGCCAGGGGTGCGCGTCGTCAGTCCGGTCCGGCCCATTCCTGCTCCCCGCACCAAGCCTATGGTGCGTGTCGCCAGCCCGGTCCGGCCTATCCCTGCTCCCCGCACCAAGCCAATGGTGCGCTTCGTCAGCCCGGTCCGGCCCGTCCCTGCTCCCCGCACCAAGTCAATGGTGCGCGTCGTCAGCCCGGTCCGGCCCGTCCCTGCTCCCCGCACCAAGCCTGTGGTGCGCGTCGTCAGTCCGGCACAGCCTGTGCCTGTTTCACCGGTGCCTGGTCAGGTACCGGTCAGCTGCTCCACACCGGAGCCTAAGCAATCGGCTCCACCGATGTCCAGTCCAGCTCCAGCCAGCGGGACCAGACCAGGGGCACTACGGGGGGGTTATTAGAGGGTGGTGGTCACGCCCGGAGCCGGATCCGCCTCCGAGGAGGAATGCCCACCCGGCCCTCCCCTGTTCGGTTTATGTTTGGCGCGGTCGCAGTCCGCGCCTTTGGGGGGGGGGGGTACTGTCACGCCCTGGCTCTGGGACTCTTATATGTTGAGCCAGGGTGTGTAGATTCTATGTGTTTGTGTTCTGTGTTTAGGATCTAGTTCATGTGTATCTATGTTGGCCGGGGTGGTTCTGAATCAGAGGCAACGAGAATCAGCTGTTGCTTGTTGTCTCTGATTGGGAACCATACTTAGGCAGCCTGTTTGGCACAGTGTATTGTGGGATCTTGTTCCGTGTATGGTTTGTGTTTTGTTACCAAGGACTTCACGTATCGTTTTGTTCGTGTGGTGAATATAATAATAAAGTATGTTCGCATTCAAAGCTGCGCATTGGTCCAATCCTTTCGACGATCGTGACATCATGGTGCACTTTTGGTGCACTGGTTTTTAGTATTGCATGCAAATCAGCCAAGTAATGCTCTCATTTCAAACTGGAATAGAAAGAAACCAAGATCTTTCACATTATAAAACAGTTTCAGGTCCAGTTGAAGTCAGAAGTTTACATGGACCATAGCCAAATACATTTAAACTCAGTTTATCACAATTCCTGACATTTAATACTAGTAATAATTCCCTGTCTTAGGCCAGTTAGGATCACCACTTTATTTTAAGAATGTGAAATGTCAAAATAATAGTGGAGAGAATGATTTATTTCAGCTTTTATTTCTTTCATCACATTCCCAGTGGGTCAGAAGTTTACATACACTCAATTAGTATTTGGTTGCATTGCCTTTAAATTGTTTAACTCTGGTCAAACGTGTCGGGTAGGCTTCCACAAGCTTCCCACAATAAGTTGGGTAAATTTTGGCTCATTCCTCCTGACAGAGCTGGTGTAACTGAGTCAGGTTTGTAGGCCTCCTTGCTCGCACACATTTTCCAATTCTGCCCACAAATGTTCTCTAGGATTGAGGTCAGGGCTTTGTGATGGCCACTCCAATACCTTGACTTTGTTGTCCTTAAGCCATTTTGCCACAACTTTGGAAGTATGCTTGGGGTCATTGTCCATTTGGAAGACCTATTTGCGACCAAGCTTTAACTTCCTGACTTATGCCTTGAGATGTTGCTTCAATTTATCAACATAATTTTCCTTCCTCATGATGCCATCTATTTTGTGAAGTGCACCAGTCCCTCCTTTTTCCTCCAAACATAATGATGGTCATTATGGCCAAACAGTTCTATTTTTGTTTCATCAGACCAGAGGACATTTCTCCAAAAAGTACGATCTTTGTCCCCATGTGCAGTTGCAAACTGTAGTCTGGCTTTTTCACCTGTTTCCTCCAGCATCTTCAGAAGGTCCTTTGCTGTTGTTCTGGGATTGATTTTCACTTTTCGCACACGAAGTACGTTCATCTCTAGGAGACAGAACGCGTCTCCTTCCTGAGCGGTATGACGGCTGTGTGGTCCCATAGTGTTTATAATTGCGTACTATTGTTTTGTACTGATGAACGTGGTACCTTCAGGCATTTGGAAATTGCTCCCAAGGATGAACCAGACTTGGCTGATTTATTTTCCCATGATGTCAAGCAAAGAGGCACTGAGTTTGAAGGTAGGCCTTGAAATACATCCACAGGTACACCTCCAATCGACTCAAATGATGTCAATTAGCCTATCAGAAGCTTCTAAAGCAGGGGTGTCAAACGTACGGCCCGCGGGCCGGATCAGGCCCGCAAACGGGTTTAATCCGGCCCGCGAGATGATTTCAAAAAAAAAAAAAAAAAAAGTTATTTTTTGTTTTTGTTTTTTTTAAGTATAAAAATGCGCTGCAATTTTTCAATAAAATAAACTGCTGTTCCAATTGCGTCCACTGGATGGCGCAATAGTAATTGTGTTAAGCAAGCAAACTGTTTATACCGGGGCAGAGCAAGTAGGTCAAGCACGTGCAGCCAATGAGCTACTTTGTTTTGCCCGCGATATTTATTACGGCTTCTACTTTTAACATTATGTGCTTTGGCACCCTCATTGCCCCAATATGTCTCTGTCAAAAAAGAGAAAAGTGGACGCAGAGTGCAGAGTGTTCCAAGAAAAATGGTCATCCTATTTAATCACGGAATTGAATGGGAAAGCTGTATGTTTGGTGTGTTCAGAGCATGTTGCAGTGCTGAAAGAATATAACCTTCGTCGCCACTATGTGAGTCTTCATGCCGACAAATATGACAACTTTCAAGGACAGCGGAGATGAGAGAAGGTGAATGAACTGTTGGCGGGTCTGAAGAAACAGCAGTCTGTGTTTACTCACAGCCGAGACATCAGTGACGCTGCAGTGAAAGCTAGCTACCTCATTGCTAATGAAATCGCAGTGGCTTCAAAACCATTTAGTGAGGGTGAATTTGTAAAAACATGCATGATGAAGGCAGCGGAGATTGTGTGCCCTGAAAAGCGGCAGGCTTTTGCAAATATCAGCCTGACAAGAAACACAGTTGCAGACAGGATTTCCGATCTTTCAGTGGATTTGGACAGCCAGTTGAAGCAAAAAGTAAAGTCATTTATTGCGTTTTCGGTTGCAATTGATGAAAGCACGGACATTACAGATGTTGCACAACTGGCCATTTTTTCATCCGCGGAGTTGATGACACATTGACCGTCACCGAGGAGTTCGTGGAGTTGGTGCCGATGACAGATACAACGACAGCAGCTGATATTTTTACCGCACTCGTCGGCGCGCTGGACAGGGTCGGAGTGGACTGGTCCCGCGCTGTCAGCCTGGCTACAGATGGTGCGCCCTCAATGATCGGGAAAAAAGCAGGCGTTGTGACAAAGTTCAGAGAGAAAGTGCAATCTGCAAATGGAGGACGTGATTTTTTGACTTTTCACTGTATTTTGCACAAGGAGGCTTTGTGTTGCAAGTCATTAAAGATGGATAACGTCATGAAGGTGGTCATCCAAACTGTTAATTTCATCCGATCCAGAAGCCTGAATCACCGTCAGTTTGACAGCCTTCTCAGAGAGAAAGACCACATCTATGGCCTGCCATACCACACTGAGGTAAGATGGTTAAGCCGAGGTGCTGTGCTGAGGCGTTTCTTTGATTTACGAGAAGAAATTGAACAGTTCATGGAAGAAAAGGGCAAACCAGTGTTAGAATTTCATTCCGCAGAATGGATGCCGGACCTTGCATTTATGGTGGATGTTACAGAGCACCTGAATAACTTGAACAAACAGCTGCAAGGGCGCAACAAAGTTGTCACGCAGTATTATGACAGCATACGTTCTTTCAAGTTGAAGCTGTCATTGTGGGAGATGCAACTTGCCGGTGGTGATGCAGCTCACTTCCCCTGTCTGAAAAATGTGTGCGCGACCCAACATGTGGCAGACATGAAGCGGTTCAAAGATAAAATAACTGGACTGTTACGGGAGTTTGAGCAACGCTTTCAGATTTATGTTTATATGTTTTTATGTTGATGTGCTATTGTTTTTAATTGATTTAATTTTATTTGTATATTTAACCTATTCTTGACTCTGTGGTTCTTGCACTTGTTTGGGGAACAGGATTTCATTATTTCTATCTACATTTCTGCCTGAGAAATGACACCCTGAATTAGTTCTGTGATCTGTGAAACAGTTCTGTTAATCACTGAGGCATTGTGTGTTTGTGTGTTCTTTTTCTTTAGAATTTTCAAATAAACTTGACGTGTTTTATGATTAATAGTGATGTTGTGCTTGTACTATTTTGGACACACTGTCCTCAGGCTCCAGCTTTATGTTGTATGTTGATCGTATTAAAACAAAGAAAACAATCTGAAGTTGTTGTTTTTAAGTTATATATACCATGATTTTTCCGGTCCGGCCCACTTGGGAATAGATTTTCCTCCATGTGGCCCCTGAGCTAAAATGAGTTTGACACCCCTGTTCTAAAGCCATGACATATTTTCTGGAAATTTCCAAGCTGTTTAAAGGCACAGTCAACTTACTGTATGTAAACTTCTGACCCACTGGAATTGTGATACAGTGAAATAATCTGTCTGTAAACAATTGTTGGAAAAATTACTTGTGTCATGCACAAAGTAGATGTCCTAACCGACTTGTCAAAACTATAGTTTGTTATCAAAAAACTTGTGGAGTGGTTGAAAAACAAGTTTTAATGACTCCAACCTAAGTGTATGTAAACTTCCGACTTTAACTGTAGATAGATACAGTGAAAGAAAAAACTATTTGATCCCCTGCTGATTTTGTACGTTTGCCCACTGACAAAGAAATGATCAGTCTCTAATTTTAATGGTAGGTTTATTTGAACAGTGAGAGACAGAATAACAATAAACAAATCCAGAAAAACGCATGTCAAAAATGTTATAAATTGATTTGCATTTTAATGAGGGAAATAAGTATTTGACCCCCTCTCAATCAGAAAGATTTCTGGCTCCCAGGTGTCTTTTATACAGGTAACGAGCTGAGATTAGGAGCACACTCTTAAAGGGAGTGCTCCTAATCTCAGTTTGTTACCTGTATAAAAGACACCTGTCCACAGAAGCAATCAATCAATCAGACTCCAAACTCTCCACCATGGCCAAGACCAAAGAGCTCTCCAAGGATGTCAGGGACAAGATTGTAGACCTACACAAGGCTGGAATGGGCTACAAGACCATCGCCAAGCAGCTTGGTGAGAAGGTGACAACGGTTGGTGCGATTATTCGCAAATGGAAGAAACACAAAATAACTGTCAATCTCTCTCGGCCTGGGGCTCCATGCAAGATCTCACCTCACCATGGGAGGATCTTGTCAATGATCTCAAGGCAGCTGGGACCATAGTCACCAAGAAAACAATTGGTAACACACTACGCCGTGAAGGACTGAAATCCTGCAGCGCCCGCAAGGTCCCCCTGCTCAAGAAAGCACATATACATGCCAGTCTGAAGTTTGCCAATGAACATCTGAATGATTCAGAGGAGAACTGGGGAAAGTGTTGTGGTCAGATGAGACCAAAATGGAGCTCTTTGGCATCAACTCAACTCGCCGTGTTTGGAGGAGGAGGAATGCTGCCTATGACCCCAAGAACACCATCCCCACCGTCAAACATGGAGGTGGAAACATTATGCTTTGGGGGTGTTTTTCTGCTAAGGGGACAGGACAACTTCACCGCATCAAAGGGACGATGGACGGGGCCATGTACCGTCAAATCATGGGTGAGAACCTCCTTCCCTCAGCCAGGGCATTGAAAATGGGTTGTGGATGGGTATTCCAGCATGACAATGACCCAAAACACACGGCAAGGCAACAAAGGAGTGGCTCAAAAAGAAGCACATTAAGGTCTTGGAGTGGCCTATCCAGTCTCCAGAACTTAATCCCATAGAAAATCTGTGGAGGGAGATGAAGGTTCGAGTTGCCAAACGTCAGCCTCGAAACCTTAATGACTTGGAGAAGATCTGCAAAGAGGAGTGGGACAAAATCCCTCCTGAGATGAGTGCAAACCTGGTGGCCAACTACAAGAAACGTCTGACCTCTGTGATTGCCAACAAGGGTTTTGCCACCAAGTACTAAGTCATGTTTTGCAGAGGGGTCAAATACTTATTTCCCTCATTAAAATGCAAATCAATTTATAACATTTTTGACATGCGTTTTTCTGGAATTTTTTGTTGTTATTCTGTCTCTCACTGTTCAAATAAACCTACCATTAAAATTATAGACTGATCATGTCTTTGTCAGTGGGCAAACGTACACAATCAGCAGGGGATCAAATACTTTTTTACCTCACTGTAGATGTATTTGACAATTTAAAACACAATACAACCACACATAATGCATTTACAATCATCGAGGATGACACAAAAAAGTGTTTCCATTGTGGTCCTCTTAAATAAATGATTCAAAAATGTATAAACATAGTAGGCCTATTCTACACAGTAGACATAGCTTACTAGCCATACTTTGGTTACACATATAACACATAACAAAACAAAGGACGACATTGTCATTACATTACATACATTACATACAGACATGATTTTTTTTCTGCTATTGCGTGATAATTAGCCAGCTTTTGACATTATTTTTTAATTAAGTCATGGTCGGCATGGCTTTGAGTTGCTGTGGTAGTTTGTTTCGCTCAATAGTGTCGGTATATAAAAAGGTGTTCTTACCAGATAGACTCTTACATTTAAAAAATGCAATATCAGACTCTCTGGCTCTACTGTTGTATTGGTGGACATCTCTAATATAAGTAAATTATCTTGATAGGTACCTGGGGGCTGAGTCAGTAATAATTATATGGACTAGACCAAGTTGAATTAATATGACCCTTTTCTCTACAGATAGCCAGCCCAGCTGATTAAAATGCTCGACCTCCAGATGAGTACGAGGGTGGAGAATAAGTACAACTCTCAACAGCTTGTTTTGGCTGGTCTGTAGCTTATTCTTTAGATGTTTAGGGATGCTGGTGAACCATGATGTGCATGCATAATCAAAGTGACACTGAACTAGTGCACCTGCCAGAGTCTTTAAGGTGTCACTATCAAGATATTTTGAGATCTGAGCTAGTAATACTTTTTTTGGGTTAATCTTTGTTAAAACCTTTAGAGCCATAGTCTCACCTGTCAGGTACCTATCCAATTCACACCCAAGGTAGCAGACTGTGGTGTAATCTGAATTTAAATGGTTTGTAAATTGAGGCCAAGGGGAGTTGTTGTAATGGTCTTTGCCAGAGGACCTTATACCTCTTACATAAAGGTCCCATTTGGCCACTTACTATACATACAGTATCCATTAGTCCCCTTGTTATAGAACGAAACCATGGAATTAAAGAAAATGACTGTCAGTTCACTTTTTACACGCATACAACATTATTTCAATAGTTGTGGTTATTCTTAGCTGCTCTGCCATTTTCTCTGTGTTGGTACCCTGCAGCACAGATGATCATCATGTCCTGACAAGGGCAAGAGTGGCTATCTAGGAACTACAGCAACTACACTCAATTGTCCAATCCACAGATTATTCAAGGGCAATGGTGAAATACATTGTGCTGTCTGAGTGCACTAAACAAGATGTCTTTATTTTCAATACACTTTCTAATGAATAAGCATATAGCCAGAATAATTAACTTTTCAGACAAAAGCCTCAAACTATTTGGCTAAGGAGAAGATGAGGTATGAGATTTGAGTAGGAGGAGGCATTGCAACCTAATCTGCATGTTTTATTTGTTAGCCTGACCAAACTGGCCTGGGTTACAGTTAGATCTTCTATTAGGTTCATCATTGTGGTTAAGCAAGGGATAATCAACGAAGGGCTATGCATTCTACGGAAAATAATGCACAATGTGGAAGGTGTGTGCCACGACGCGTTAGCGGATTGGCACTAACCTTCCACCGAAGAGCATTATTTTCCAGAGACGCATTATAGAGCCCCGAGTTGATTATACTGTTTATAGAGCTCGTCAACTTGTAGTCCTAGAAACACAGAAATGAATTACTGTCACGACTTCCGCCGAGGCTGCCGCCCCTCCTTGTTCGGGCAGGTTTCGGCGTTCGACGTCACCGGCTTACTAGCTACTGCCGCTCCCATTCTCATCACTCTACTTGTCTTGTCTTGTCAATCACACACCTGGTGCTCGTCCCCTAATTAGTCTGTGTATAAGTGTTCCCTCTGGCCCCTTGTCTTTGTGAGTGATTGTTCTATGTGGGAGGAGAGTAGCTCGGTTGAGATACTCTCTCATTTATTTTGCCAGGGTTGATTTTCCCCTGTGTCATTACATTTATTGTATTTTCTGAGACTGTGTTTGGTCAGGGAGGATTATTTCCCCTGTACCTGTTTCGATTGCCGTTGTAGGCGCATTGTATGTCTGGAAGGAATACATCTGCATCCGGTTATTTTACTCCTGCGCCTGACTCCGTCCATCATTCACCACAATTACAGTAGTTACCACTGGTTCATTCAGCCATTCCTATGTGGAAAATTAATGGGTAAAGAATTGGGTTTTGGGATAAATGCCTAAAATAAGGTCTGAGGTTAACACAGGTTTAGGAGATCTTATACCTTTTGTTGTATGAGATTATATCAGTCAGTTACAACCTTTACAGATGTGATCTTAATTTAAACCAGTTTGCTACAGCAGGAAAATAATCCTGCAACAATAAGAAATGTGAATTAGCCTATTATGTGGATTATAATTAATGGACGTTTTTGTAGGGGTTGATACATATTTCATAAGGGAAAATTAAGTCTGACATTTCTAAATGGAAATTACAAACTTCAGTCAGAAGCATTTTTATACCTCAAATACGCTAATAGTTTTACATGTTCTGCATTGCAGGAAAGTTATCCTGCAACAGGCTGATTAAAATAAGATCCTACATCTGTATGAATTATGAAGCCTTTATGCTTTATGTGCTTTTTTTGATTACGTAAAATACAGACATTAAAAAAAGGGGACGTTAGCTGATGAAGATGATCTCATAGAAAAAAACATATAAGATCTCCTAAGCATATGTTTACCACAGACATTATTTTTGGCATTTATCCAAAAACTCTCCAAAAACTCCATTCATTTCCCCATAGGCTTTGGCCAATGAGCCATGGCGGAGTTAGTGCCTACTAAAAGATGATAAAATTGCTCTCTCTAACCAGGTTTCCATCCAACCTTTTTATGCAAGTAAAGTACATGTCGGATAAAAAATGTAATTACAGGCCTGATGAAAACATCACATTTGTTGGTAAAACAAAATATGATAGACAAGGTGGGATCGTTTTGTGGAAGGAAAAAATGTATTGTAACGACCCTGTATTGTGTTCTGTGTTCATGGGTGTGTATCGTTCTCATGGGTGCTAGCAGGGGTTAAATATGCCAGGACAGATGGAAAGGTTGGGGGGGTATGATGGGTAATCCCGCGGGGTTTTGGAATGCTTAAATAGGGGTTACGGTCTCATCTCTCTCTCTTCTGTTCGGGACCCTTGATTTGACATGTTATATTTGTGTATGTTCGAGGTTTAGCGGCGTGGGCTGTGGCCTGAACAATAGCCCATTCAGGAATAAACCTGTGTTCTGCCTGTACACCTGGTGCCCGTCTCTCTTTTACTTTATGACCCAGCTGGGTCATTACATTGGTGTCAGAAGTGCTTTCGAACGACGGGATAGATCGAGATTAGGCGAGTTAGCTGTTTCAGTATAGGCCGTGGTTAGCTTTAGCGTGACTCGCATCTACGGTCATGATGATCGGGGCGAGGCGGAAAGTTAAGGAAGAGTCGGACAAAGTGTCCGTTGTGGGCTCGGGTGTACCCGGTCGGGAGGGTCAGGCGATGACGGCTGTAGAAGAGCTGGAGAGCCACATGGCGGAAGTTAAATTGTCAGTCAGCAAGATGGCAGAACGGGCGGGTTTTCCTTCAAACCGCTCGACCAGAACAGACGTCACGGCGACGGAGATATCGACGTCACCGCGTGCGGAAATGGCTGGGCCTCCTTATGTAAACAGAGATGGCAGCGCCCTATTGCCATTAGCCACGGTAGCGGCTAAACTTCCAAAGTTCAATGGACAAGGTAAATGGGAAGTTTTTTTCACTCAATTCGAGTTGTTGGCTAGAGCCGGGAGGTGGTCTGACGAGACGAAAGGGTTACAGCTTGCCCTGAGCCTGGCAGAGGAGGCGTCGGAATGCCTGCTAACGCTAGCCCCGGACGAGAGGGGCGACTACGGTGCGCTAGTGGAGGCATTGGGGGGCCGTTTCGGCAGCGATGCACAGCCCAACATGCTGCGGATTGAACTGAATAACAAAAAGAGACTTCAGGGGGAATCATTAAAGGCGTTGGCAAGTGATATTCTGAGCCTGACCAGGCGGGCTTATGCAACTATGCCGATTGGGGTGCAAGACGAGCTGGCACGGGACAGTTTTATTAGAGCGCTCTCCCCCACCGAACTGGGTAAGCATGTTCAGATGTCGGACCCAGCATCTCTGCGGGCTGCAGTGGAGATAGCCAGGAAGAGGGAGCTGATCTGGGGTGAGGGAGTGAGAGTGGAGGTTGCCAGTCAACCAGAGGTGAGAGCAGCGGCGGCCGGGGTGCCGGGGGTCACCAAACCAGAGTGGGTCGACGAGTTGGGCGGGTTAGTCAAGACCGCTTCGCTTGTCATTGAGAGGGGCTCCAGACAACTTCGCAGTGTCAGCTCAACTTCCATTGTCTGCTGGGGTTGTGGCCAGCCTGGCCACATTCAGCGGGAGTGTGGCAGATTCTCCAGTCAACAGGGAAACGACAGCGGGTTCTCGCGCAGGGGGCAGCGCGGGCCCACCCCTCCGCCCCCGAACCCACAGTAAGCAGAAGAGGTACCCAGCAGCGCAGGCAAGAGGGTGGGGACCTGCTTCCCCAGGGTGTAGCTGCCACCGTGTTTCCTAGTCCGGTAGTTGTGGTGGGACGTACCACCATTGGGGACTTCTGCAATGTCATCGTCAAGGTAGAGGGGGTGGAATGTTTGGCCCTGGTCGACACGGGCTCTACAGTAACCCTGGTGAGACCAGACATACTACCTGTTGGGGTGCGGGTGGAGCCGACCCTTGTCCAGCTACGGACTGTCACGGGGGAGCTAGCCCCCATGTTAGGGAAGTGTCGGTTGTCTGTGACTGTGGGGGGGAGAACTGTGGGGTGTCCGGTGTGGGTAGCAGCGGTACAGGACCCCTGTATACTGGGAATGGACTTTTTGAAAAACTGTGGGGCTCAGTTGGACTTAGCTTCGGGCACTTTGAGGCTGTCAGGGGGGCCCACAGTGGGAATGTCGCCTTCGGGAGGGCCAGCAGGGGGCAGGGCTGTCCCTCCGTCTTCCTCCAAGCTTGCCGAAACTCCACTGGTCGTCCCGGCTGCTCCCTTGGTCGTTGTGCCATCCCAGCAGCTGTCTCCGGCGGCAACGACCTTCACTCCCCATAATGGTGCAAGCACAGGCATCCCAGTAGCCCAAAACACACTGGCTCCTTCACCCCATCAGCCCGACGGGGGGAAGGAGGAAGTTATCGACGCCGTTGAGGCTGTGTGGCTGAAAAACTGTCAAGGTCTGGACGAGAGACAACAGAGACAGTTAAAGCAGCTGCTGTTTGACTTTAAAGATAGCTTCGCTTGGGGGGAAGATGAGGTAGGGCAAACGCACCTGGTTCAGCACGACATCGACACTGGGGACAACCAACCCATTAAAATTCGGCCCCATCGCATTCCCCTTGCCAAGTGGGAAGCAGCAGCCACAGCTATTGCTGACATGTTGCGGGCTGATTTCATTGAGCCATCAGATAGCCCATGGTCCACGCCGGTCGTCATGGTGCCTAAGAAAGGGGGTAAACTTAGGTTTTGTGCGGACTACAGGGGCCTAAATTCTGTCACCATTAAAGACTCTTACCCCATACCGAGGATCGATGAGTCGCTAGACCACGTCAGAGGGTCCTCGTGGTTCTCTTCCCTTGATCTGCGCAGTGGCTACTGGCAGGTGCCCCTCTCGCCTGGGGCACGTGAAAAAACGGCCTTCTCCACGGATAGGGGCCATTGGCAGTTCAAGGTGCTGTGCTTCAGGCTTTGTAATGCTCCTGCCACCTTTGAGAGGCTCATGGACAGAGTGCTGGCGGGGGTTCCGAGAGACGAGTGTGTCGTGTACCTAGACGACATATTGGTACACGGCACGTCGTTTGAGGGGGCACTGGGGGCACTTAGGCGAGTGCTGGAGAGGATCTCGGGGGCGGGGCTAAAATTACACCCGGAAAAGTGCCATTTCATGCAAAGGGAGTTGGCGTTCCTGGGTCATCAGCTGGGTGGTGAGGGTATCAGCACGATGCCAGACAAAGTGGAGGCTGTGAGGGGGTGGCCAATTCCAAGGGGAAAAAAAGAGGTTAAGAGCTTCCTGGGTCTGGCATCCTACTATCGTAGGTTTGTGAAAGGGTTTGCGGGGATAGCAGCTCCTTTGAACCACCTTCTCAAGAAGGACACTGTTTTTCAGTGGACCGAAGAGCACCAGCGGGCGTTTGAGGCCCTCAAACGTGCCCTGGTGGAGGCCCCTGTCCTGTCCTCACCAGACCCGAACCGTCCGTTTATCCTGGACACCGACGCAAGCAATGAGGGCTTGGGGGCCGTGCTGGCTCAGCGTGGTTCTGACGGGGAGCACGTAGTAGCTTATTACAGCAGAACTTTTGATAAGGCTGAAAAACGCTACTGCGTGACAAGGAGGGAGCTTTTGGCTGTCGTGGCAGCAGTACGCCATTTCAAGTACTACCTGGGGGGCCTGCCGTTTGTGGTGCGGACGGATCACTCCGCCCTGCAGTGGCTTCTCTCCTTCAAGGAGCCAGAGGGTCAGATCGCCCGCTGGTTGGAGGAGCTGCAACCCTACGACTTCCAGGTGGAGCACAGGACCGGCCTTCGCCACAGCAATGCAGACGCCTTGTCCCGCCGCCCGTGTGCTGAGGACGGCTGTGGGTACTGCGCCAAACGGGTGGAGCGAGAGAGGGAACTGTGCATGGAGGAGGGAGTCACCGCCACGGTGAGTCAGCTGAGGGTGACAGAGTGCCGGGAGCTTGAGGCTGTGGACGTCGGGGAGTGGAGGCGTCGCCAGGAGGAGGACGCAGAGCTGCGTCCTGTGCTGGGGTGGGTGGAAGAGAGAAGACGACCACCATGGGGGGAAGTAGCCCCTCTATCACCAGTCACCAAAGGACTCTGGGCTAAATTCTCAGTCCTTAGAGTGGCTGAGGGAGTGCTCCAGAGGGGGTGGAAAAAGCCAGCTACTGGAGAAATGACGTGGCAGGTAGTGGTTCCCAAAAGGCTGCAAGGGAGCGTGTTACAGCAGCTTCACGGGGGAGTAGGCGCAGGGCATTTTGGGGTCTCCAAAACGTTAAAGCGCGTACGTAAAGGCTTCTATTGGGCCAGGCACAGGAGGGATGTGGAGGACTTTTGCAGGCAGTGCGATGAGTGTGCTGCTAAGAAAGGACCTCCAGGTCAGTCACACGCCCTCCTACAACAATTCCCAGTAGGGGAGCCCATGGAGAGACTGGGGGTAGACATAGTTGGACCGTTTCCAACCACAGACAGCGGTAACAGGTGGATTCTAACTGCTATGGACTACTTCACCAAGTGGCCAGAGGCTTACGCTCTCCCAGACCAGGAGGCAGAAACAGTAGCTGATGCATTGGTAGGGGGAATAATCAGTCGGTTCGGGGTGCCACAGTCTATACACAGCGACCAGGGGAGAAACTTTGAGTCACGGGTGTTCTCAGAGTTGTGTAGACGGTTAGGCGCGGAGAAGACGCGCACTACTCCGCTTCACCCCCAGAGTGATGGGCTGGTGGAAAGATTTAACAGAACATTAGCACAACAGCTGGCTATCGTTACCTCAAAACACCAGAGAGATTGGGACACCCACTTACCGTTTATTCTTATGGCATGTAGGTCGGCTGTTCAAGAATCGACTGCGTGCTCCCCAGCGCTACTAATGTTAGGTCGTGAGTTGCGCACCCCAGCCGAACTGACGTTTGGCCACCCTCCTGATAACGACGACAGGGTTTTGCCTGGCCCGAACTATGTTCGTCGTCTGCAGAACCGGTTAGAAGCGGCTCACACCTTCGCAAGAGAGCAACTCGAGAACGCAGGAATGCGCCAAAAGCGCCACTATGACTCACGCGCTAGGGGGAGGCACTTTGGAGCGGGAGAACGCGTGTGGCTTCACAACCCCACGCGCAAGAAGGGGCGGTGCCCAAAGCTGGACAGTGCCTGGGTGGGGCCGTGCCTGGTGATAGAGAGAGTGGGGGAGGTGACGTACCGGGTGGAGGTCCCCCCACGGAGCAGGAAGGTGGTGGTCCACCGGGACCGATTGGCGCCCTACAGAGGGAGGAAAACGGTAGGGAATGGAAGTGAGGACTCTGATGTGAGCACACAGGGACAGTCTAGCGAGGAGACTCTAGTGCAAGCTGAGCCTGGGACGGGGGCTGCCTCTTCGGAGGGCGCTGGAAATGACATTGGGGCAGATGAGTGTTCTGGGGGTCCACCAGTGAGAGTCAAGGGGAGGCACAAGAGACTGATGCGACCTCCGGGTCGTTTTAAGGATTTTGTTTTGTAACCCTAGGGGCTATGGTTTAGAAAGGGGGGGGGCTATGTAACGACCCTGTATTGTGTTCTGTGTTCATGGGTGTGTATCGTTCTCATGGGTGCTAGCAGGGGTTAAATATGCCAGGACAGATGGAAAGGTTGGGGGGGTATGATGGGTAATCCCGCGGGGTTTTGGAATGCTTAAATAGGGGTTACGGTCTCATCTTTCTCTCTTCTGTTCGGGACCCTTGATTTGACATGTTATATTTGTGTATGTTCGAGGTTTAGCGGCGTGGGCTGTGGCCTGAACAATAGCCCATTCAGGAATAAACCTGTGTTCTGCCTGTACACCTGGTGCCCGTCTCTCTTTTACTTTATGACCCAGCTGGGTCATTACAGTATTATGCGAGAAATTGTGTAAACGCCTTTATATACAAATATTTATCTAACAACCATCAAATCAAAGTAAACTTGGAGTCACGCGATGATATGTTGTGTGGTCCTCCCACTACGACTCCGGAAAGCATGCAGTTTATTAGGCTACAGATATAAGTTATCATGAACTTCACAGGGTGGTGAAAGTGCACGGGATGAGCTTGATGCTCCTTTCCAATACATATCCAAGGTCTTATTCTGGTGACATGATGATTGATGCTTGGCTGCCGTTTGACAAATACAAATAATCTTGCTCTTTTGTCCATAAAAATCTCATCATGTAGGCTATACCGAAGACCAGAGTGGGCACATTTGCTATAGTCTATAACGCAAAATTCTTTGTGACAAAACATCAGGAGAGTTGAATATGCGATAGAATCCCATTTAACTTATATTTTTATTTGGTACATAGGAATGTAACCAATACTATCTATCTGCGGACTGCAGTAAAGCAGTAACTACACACCCTGCCCACTACACTCTGCACCGACTACATGCCACGCCCACTGCCATTGAAGGTACTTAAAACAGTACCACGGCCATTAGCAGTATGTCACTACATGCCACACCCACTAGCATTACATCACTACAAGCATTATGTCACTACATGCACACTAGCTAGCTAGTACAACACTAGCCACTAGTTGGTGGGTGCGGTGTGTAGTAGATCGTCACTACACGCTGCACCCCACACGCCGCGCCCCCAGTCTGCGGTCCGCAGATAGACCTTACTCAATTTAACCTAAACATTTCTTTTTATGTGCACTACGTCACCACTCATAGCCTTTTATCCACAACAAGTCAATTTGATGGAAACATCTCTGGTGGGAAAATGGGCATATTGTTTTTATGCACATTTTAGAATATTCACATGAAAATCTGTCTCCAATTGGATGGAAACCTAGCTTCTACCATGGCTATATTTGCCGCTAGAAATGTGTTAATTTGCTGGTAGAAATGTGTTCAATATGAACATCCACTGAAGTAGCTAGCACTAGAACCGCCAAGACGGTCAAACTGTTTTACATTTTGTAATTTCAATAAGTACATTTCAATAAAAACCTTGAACCCACCTGTCCCTTACTTTTTCCTAAATATGTGTATTTTACACTCTAGCAGTATGTTGAGATAAATATCATAAAAGACAAAAACTTTCTGAACATTTCATATTTAACAGTAGAATAGCTGGGCCTCGAGGAGTACCAATAGCCGCCAGTCTAATAAATCCATTTAACTAGAAAAGCCTGGCTTCATTGGACCCCCTTTGTGCCAATGTCATGTGGTTGTGTTTATGAAGGTCTAGGTAACATTAGAATACAAAATGTAAATATTTGAAAGAACATAATACAATTTTAATTAGTTTATGTTACTGTAGGCTATATGTAAAAAAGAAAAACAACTATGAAACAAAAAGCATGTGTGTTGGAACAGTAAAAGCTTATTTTTATAAAGACAAAACAAACAAAAAATACCCAAACCACCTAGATGGACAGTCAGCAAGACACTCGGTCATTGAAGAAAATATCTGAGATATCAGTAGCCTGAACATCAGTATAAGCGCCAAGTGTGCTTGTGAATAGTGAAAATCAGCACAAAAGCAATAGTGGCATTATAATACACTGCTCAAAAAAATAAAGGGAACACTAAAATAACACATCCTAGATTTGAATGAATGAAATAATCTTATTAAATACTTTTTTCTTTACATAGTTGAATGTGCTGACAACAAAATCACACAAAAATTATCAATGGAAATCAAATTTATCAACCCATGGAGGTCTGGATTTGGAGTCACCCTCAAAATTAAAGTGGAAAACCACACTACAGGCTGATCCAACTTTGATGTAATGTCCTTAAAACAAGTCAAAATGAGGCTCAGTTGTGTGTGTGGCCTCCACGTGCCTGTATGACCTCCCTACAACGCCTGGGCATGCTCCTGATGAGGTGGCGGATGGTCTCCTGAGGGATCTCCTCCCAGACCTGGACTAAAGCTTCCGCCAACTCCTGGAAAGTCTGTGGTGCAACGTGGCGTTGGTGGTTGGAGCGAGACATGATGTCCCAGATGTGCTCAATTGGATTCAGGTCTGGGGAACGGGCGGTCCATAGCATCAATGCCTTCCTCTTGCAGGAACTGCTGACACACTCCAGCCACATGAGGTCTAGCATTGTCTTGCATTAGGAGGAACCCAGGGCCAACCGCACCAGCATATGGTCTCACAAGGGGTCTGAGGATCTCATCTCGGTACCTCATGGCAGTCAGGCTACCTCTGGCGAGCACATGGAGGGCTGTGCAGCCCCCCAAAGAAATGCCACCCCACACCATGACTGACCCACCGCCAAACCGGTCATGCTGGAGGATGTTGCAGGCAGCAGAACGTTCTCCACGGCGTCTCCAGACTCTGTCACGTCTGTCACATGTGCTCAGTGTGAACCTGCTTTCATCTGTGAAGAGCACAGGGCGCCAGTGGCGAATTTGCCAATCTTGGTGTTCTCTGGCAAATGCCAAACGTCCTGCACGGTGTTGGGCTGTAAGCACAACCCCCTCCTGTGGACGTCGGGCCCTCATACCACCCTCATGGAGTCTGTTTCTGACCGTTTGAGCAGACACATGCACATTTGTGGCCTGCTGGAGGTCATTTTGCAGGGCTCTGGCAGTGCTCCTCCTGCTCCTCCTTGCACAAAGGCGGAGGTAGCGGTCCTGCTGCTGGGTTGTTGCCCTCCTACGGCCTCCTCCACGTCTCCTGATGTACTGGCCTGTCTCCTGGTAGCGCCTCCATGCTCTGGACACTACGCTGACAGACACAGCAAACCTTCTTGCCACAGCTCGCATTGATGTGCCATCCTGGATGAGCTGCACTACCTGAGCCACTTGTGTGGGTTGTAGACTCCGTCTCATGCTACCACTAGTGTGAAAGCACCGCCAGCATTCAAAAGTGACCAAAACATCAGCCAGGAAGCATAGGAACTGAGAAGTGGTCTGTGGTCACCACCTGCAAAACCAGTCCTTTATTGGGGGTGTCTTGCTAATTGCCTATAATTTCCACCTGTTGTCTATTCCATTTGCACAACAGCATGTGAAATGTATTGTCAATCAGTGTTGCTTCCTAAGTGGACAGTTTGATTTCACAGAAGTGTGATTGACTTGGAGTTACATTGTGTTGTTTAAGTGTTCCCTTTATTTTTTTGAGCAGTGTATATATAAGTGTCGATATGACAGCGGCAAATAATAGTCTAACATTGTCAGTTATTGGACACATTATTTGTGGCCTCGCTCGTGCTTAAAGTATAGTGTGCGTCTTCACACAACAGTTGAATCTAATTTAGCTGTTATCCCTTGTCCTAACAGTAGCCACAAATCTTTGCTACTTTCACTTGATTGCAACACTTCCCACAAACAGGTCACTTGCACCTGTTCAGAGTGCATCTGCCCACCTGGCAGTTTCTCCTCCCTGGGAGCTGTGCGCAATTTGGCTCAAACAATGGCTCGTGTGGAATCTTTGCTGCTGCCTTGGCCTTCATATGTCTGTCACGTAGCCCGTGTGCCAGATTCACGATGAAGTCTCACCAGCTCATGGTGTTGTTCACAGGCAGGTTTGATTTAGGAAGGTCATAAAAAACATGATATAAGACAATTTATTTGAAAAGAACAGAATAGCATGTTTTGAGTTGTGTTTATCTGTGTAGTAGCCAAGGCTATGGCTACGCCATGCCAATTAAATCAACTTTTTCATTTAGCAGACATCACAGGCCCTACCCTACCATAGTCAACACACATATATTTTACAGTAAAAATATAATGGATTTTTTTTTCTTCCCCAAACGGCTATGGCTGATTGTCACCAGTAGCCTACTCACATGAGGAACTCACATAGAGCCATGGTTATTCTAGTAAAAAGTACATTTTGAAATAGAGACCACCCGCACAATTTCTATAATTGTTTGGCAAAAATAGGTTCATTAGAAACCTTGGAATCTGATCATTCTGATAGGGTATAGCAATTAAAACATTTGGCCTGCATGGACCTCTGTAGGATAATATGGAAGAAGTGCTATTTGGTAAGCTCCGTTCCATTCTTTGTCAATACACGCTGTGCTGGTCATCAGTCTCTTCATTCTCTATTTGACAATTGATAACATTGTGACCCATCAGACTATCAATTTAATCTTGTCTTTAGGCCAGTGTTTCCAAACCCTGGTCCTCGAGTACCCCCAACAGAACACAGTTTTGTTGTAGCCCTGGACAAACACACCTCATTCAGCTCATTCAGCTCCAAAAAAATGTGTAGTGTTGGGAGTACTCGAGGAACAGGGTCGGGAAACAGTGCTTTAGGCCAGATCTATTATTATTATTATTATTATTATTATTATTATATGTTTGAAATTAGTATTAATATAGTTTCGGTGTAGTTTGGATGGGTCAGCTGGGCAGGCAACTGTTGTCTTACAGTCAGAAAATACACTATCCTCTTATTTAAGTATTTAGCTACAGTCTATGCGCTTCTGGATCAATCAATACATTTTCTGACTGATTACAATTTACATTTGGTGGCCTAAAGATTCTTATGAACTATTTTAACATACACTACCAGTCAAAAGTTTTAGAACAACTACTCATTCAAGGGTTTTTCTTTATTTTTACTATTTTCTACATTGTAGAATAATAGAGAAGACATCAAAACTATGAAATAACACACACGGAATCATGTAGTAACCAAAAAAGTGTTAAGCAAATCAAAATATATTTTATATTTGAGATTCTTCAAATAGCCACCCTTTGCTTTGATGACAGCTTTGCACACTCTTGGCATTCTCTCAACCAGCTTCATGAGGTAGTCACCTGGAATGCATTTCATTGAACAGGTGTGCCTTCTTAAAAGTTAATTTGTGGAATTTATTTCCTTCTTAATGTGTTTGAGCCAATCAGTTGTGTTGTGACAAGGTAGGGGGGGTATACAGAAGATAGCCCTATTTGGTAAAAGACCAAGTCCATACAGTGCCTTGCGAAAGTATCCCCCCCCCCCCCCCCACCTGATTTTTGGGGGGTTTGTATCATTTGATTTACACAACATGAAGATGCAAAATATTTTTTCTTGTAAAACAATGAGCGTGCATAACTATTCACCCCCCCCCCCCAAAGTCAATACTTTGTAGAGCCACCTTTTGCAGCAATTACAGCTGCAAGTCTCTTGGGGTATGTCTCTATAAGCTTGGCACATCTAGCCACTGGGATTTTTGCCCATTCTTCAAGGCAAAACTGCTCAAGCTCCTTCAAGTTGGATGGGTTCCGCTGGTGTACAGCAATCTTTAAGTCATACCACAGATTCTCAATTGGATTGAGGTCTGGGCTTTGACTAGGCCATTCCAAGACATTTAAATGTTTTCCCTTAAACTACTCGAGTGTTGCTTTAGCAGTATGCTTAAGGTCATTGTCCTGCTGGAAGGTGAACCTCCGTCCCATTCTCAAATCTCTGGAAGACTGAAACAGGTTTCCCTCAAGACTTTCCCTGTATTTAGCGCCATCCATCATTCCTTCAATTCTGACCAGTTTCCCAGTCCCTGCCAATTAAAAACATCCCCACTGCATGATGCTGCCACCACCATGCTTCACTGTGGGGATGGTGATCTCGGGGTGATGAGAGGTGTTGGGTTTGCGCCAGACATAGCGTTTTCCTTGATGGCCAAAAAGCTAAATTTTAGTCTCATCTGACCAGAGTACCTTCTTCCATATGTTTGGGGAGTCTCCCACATGGCTTTTGGCGAACACCAAACGTGTTTGCTTATTTTTTGCTTTAAGCAATGGTTTTTTTCTGGCCACTCTTCTGTAAAGCCCAGCTCTGTGGAGTGTATGACTTAAAGTGGTCCTATGGACAGATACTCCAATCTCTGCTGTGGAGCTTTGCAGCTCCTTCAGGGTTGTCTTTGGTCTCTTTGTTGCCTCTCTGATTAACGCCCTCCTTGCCTGGTACGTGAGTTTTGGTGGGCGGCCCTCTCTTGGCAGGTTTGTTGTGGTGCCATATTCTTTCCATTTTTTAATAATGGATTTAATGGTGCTCCGTGGGATGTTCAAAGTTTCAGATATTTTTTTATAACCCAACCCTGATCTGTACTTCTCCACAACTTTGTCCCTGACCTGTTTGGAGAGCTCCTTGGTCTTCATGGTGCCGCTTGCTTGGTGGTGGCCCTTGCTTAGTGGTGTTGCAGACTCTGGGGCCTTTCAGAACAGGTGTATATATACTGAGATCATGTGACAGATCATGTGACACTTAGATTGCACACAGATTGCTTCAGAGCAAAGAGGGTGAATACATATGCACGCACCCACCATTTTTTTTAATTTTTTGAAACAAGTTATTTTTAAAACTTCACTTCACCAATTTTGACTATTTTGTGTATGTCCATTACATGAAATCCAAATAAAAATCCATTTAAATTACAGGTCGTAATGCAACAAAATAGGAAAAACGCCAAGGGTGATGAATACTTTTGCAAGGCACTGTATATACTACAGTACTTTGACTACAGTATTTATACTATAGTTAACTGTAAATAATACAGTATACACTACAGTAAATACTACAGTATTGTCTGCAAAAACACTACAGTGAATACTATGGTAAAGTCTGCAAAAACACTAGAGTGATTTTTTTTATGTTGGTCAGCTGGTGTTAAGTGAATTCGTTCAATGAGATTTGGAAATGTGAAAGGCATGAAATCATGGATTCAGTTTTTGTGTGTGTACATCTTCCCAGGAGCTATATCCAAACAAATCTAAGGGGAGGTGAACTAGCATTCCTCCAACAAAACAAGAAAGTCAAGTTATTGAGGATTCAATTAAACGGAATATTCATGTTAATGCCCAACATTTTGAGTAGCGTGTAAACTATGTTAACCATTTTTTTTGTGTTGCGATTGTAGGTTGTATTTCATCAGAAAAATTACAAATGTCTTTATCAGAGCATTTCAGCTTGTTTGTTGCTTGGCTTCAAAGCAGACCTTCTGTGTTATGACATACAGCGCTCAAGGTTATGGTGGTTGTTATTGTAGCCTTTCTTTCGGGACACAATAAATTACGGAAGAATGACACAAAAAAGTCATTTCACATCAATCTGTACCACAAACATATAATATAAGCAACCTTTTCTTCTATGACATGTTGCACCTAGAAACCGAAGTCTGAAACTGTGGTGAGGATTCAAACATCACTACTATTCATACAATACAATCCACAGTAAACTCACAGTTTGGTTCTGGAACCACCTTCACTGCTCCAATCCTATCGAGACACATCAGCCTTCTCATTGCAAGGATCTGCACAATGAACAAGACCTGCTTTTAAGTATGAGGCAAAGGCCGATAATCAACTTCTCAATGCTACAACTGCAACACTGGTCTGACACTCATTGATGTACTGTACCTCCACCAGGATAGCAGCAGGTTATAGTATACACTGTAGGCTACACTCTGGGGTGATGCTATAATGCACTGTTATGTCAAGCATTGGCACGACCTATAGGCCTAGGATCGCATGGAAAGGATTAGTGATTAACTTTTTCAAGTGAAGAGATGTTGTGTGAAATACCTCAATCTTTGAGGCAAATAATGATAGGAAAAAAGTTATGGGAAGCAATTAATGAAGAGAAAGGAATGATGATGATATGGTGATCAATTTGTCAAAGATGAAAGCACTTGGTCTGAGAATGTGTAGTTTTGTAAAAATGTATCCCAGTTCCAATCAAAGCTGCAATTATTTTCACAAATAATATGGTGATCAATAGGCTATCTGTGTAAGGTATGATAGCTGATAGGCTATATTTGTAGACTGGCCAGTCCCAAGTTCTCAAGGCAACACACATCAAGGAATGTTGAACATCTGACCAGGTCATTAATTGGGTGTAATCATTTATGTGGATGGCTACCAAATACCAATCAATCATTATATCCATGAAGCATAGGAATTCTGACTGCGGAGTCATAGGTACATGTGGAAAACAGCTGTGACGTTCAGGGGATTAGGGAGAGCGCTGTGGTCTCAGATCTCAGAAACCCCTCTCTCCTCTCCTCTCCCACCTGCAACAGTTGTGACATTACAGACAACAGTGTACCCTGCATTACAGCATCCAATAGGTTATGTGACCTGTGTGAAGCAATCCACAATAAGGATTAGCATCGATAATGGCCTTTTTGGTTTGACTTCAAAATAAAAGTCCCCCATCAAAAGATATTCAAACTGACAAATAGTGGAATCATACCATAGTTGGGCTAGATTTAAATTTTCGTCATTTAGCAGACGCTCTTATCCAGAGCGACTTACAAATTGGGTTATATAATTATATAATGCTAAACAAGGACGGAATGTTGTTATATCAATTCAAAGAAAGACAATAATTAGTTAATTTGACCCCTCAAACAGGTACAAATCTGTTGAAATTGCACTGTGAACGTATTAGACTTTTGAATTGCATTGGGGGCATACTTATATGCACTGTACAGCCTTACCTATGGATCTTGGTTCCATGAATTGGGGTATCAGCCTACTCAATGAAACCCACAGATTACAATTCTGAAGAATTTACACAAATATTAGCGTCGTAGCTCATATTAGCGACCTTTAACTGAGGGGAATCACCTCACTATACACCTTATTGTGCGTATTGACATTCATATTGCAATACCTATGGATCTTGGGTCCATGAAATGGGGTATCAGCATACTCAGTGACATCCACAGATTACATCTCTTTTGTTCTCTATTGCTCCTCTATTGTTCCTCAAGCAAGGGGGGAGGACGATGACATCAGTGGGGGCGGTGTGTTCATTAGGGCGATATGGGCGACGCACTGCCAAACGGGAAAAGGAAGGGATTTTTTTTCTAATCAATTATATCACGGCAACAGTAGTTATCAGTGTTCTAATCTAGACGTCTGATCTGCCACTAAATGTCCAATCAGGCTAAAGTCGTGCTTCAAATGGCCCCGCCCATTTTGGGGCGATTTCAGTCAGGTTGAAAATCACCCCAGAAGTCTCTCATAGACTCTCATGTAAAATCTTTTTTTTTTCAAATATCAGAGCTTTCAATACAATCTCTATGGGTTCCGGGAGGGCTTGCACTTACGCGCTTTCGTCATACGTAACATAACCATGAACATAACTAAGAAAAGAGCGGGTAGCAGCGTCAATCAATTCACGTACTACTGTCAAGATGGCTAGCGTTCAGTGCAACTCGATTGTCTCTTTGAAAGAAGTTCCTTTTTGTCGGCGAACAAATCAAGATAAATTGGCAACGAAACAATTAGGACCTCCCAGACCAAATTTAATAATTCAACAGGTTTCTACTAAAGGGGGAAAGTCCTACACCCGAGGATTTTCCAAAAATTGGTACGAACGAAAAACCTGGCTAGCAGGCTGCGATGTAGCTAATGCAGTCTTCTGCTACCCCTGCTTACTCTTTCACCCTGAAGGCGGCACGGCAGACAGCACCACTTGGACAGCGACTGGTGTAACGGACATGCACCATCTTTCAGAAAAGATTAAGAAACATGAGCTGTCAAGGACCCACATGGATAGCTGTTTGAGATTGTCTGCTTTGGGGAGAGTGAACATTGCCACTCAACTGGATGAGGGATACAGGCTAGCTGTCCGCCGCCACAACGATGAGGTTAGCAAGAACCGCCACATCCTCAGCCGGCTAATCCAGTGTGTGAAGTTTTGCGGAGTGTTTGAGTTAGCTTTGCGAGGCAAAGATGAAACTGAGGGCTCCACCAACCCTGTTATTTTTCTTGGACTTGTCAACTTTGTGGCACAATTAGATGAGGTGTTTGATGACCATCTTAAAAATGCTAAAGTTTTCAAGGGCACATCAAAGACCATTCAAAACGAGCTACTGGAGTGTATGCTAGCGGTCATGAGGGAACATATTGTGGAGGAGGTGAAGTCGGCGAACTTCGTAGCTATCCAAGCTGACGAGACCACGGACGTTTCTACACAGACACAGCTGGTGCTTGTGCTGAGGTACATAGATAGCAACCACAAAGTGCAGGAGCGCTTTTTTGAGTTCCTTCCCATCTCGGAATCAACCTCAGTCTCAATCGCCAGTGTGCTTTTGGAGAGACTGAACGGTCTTTTTGCCGACGACGAGAAAGTCAAACTCATTGCGCAAGCTTACGATGGAGCCAGTGTGATGAGGGGAGAGAAGGCTGGTGTGCAGCAAAAGGTGCGTGAGCATTTCAAGAATGCCCATTACGTGCATTGCTATGCGCATCAGCTGAATTTGATCATGCAGCAAGCTACTTCTCGCATCAAAAAAGTGAACATTTTCTTTTCCGATCCGAGCGGGATTGCAACTTTTTTTTCCCGGTCACCCAAACGCACCAGCATTCTTGACCAGACTGTTGCACGAAGACTGCCCAGACCTTCATCCACACGGTGGAACTTCAACAGCAGAGTCGTGAACACTGTCTACGAGAATCGAGACGACCTCATAGAATGTTTTGAAGCCATCCGGACGGGTTCATTGGGTTCATTTGACCAGCCCACCGTGAGAGAGGCATCTGGCTACGTGAGGATGCTACATGATGAAGATTTTATTTTTTTCCTGGGGCTTTTTCACAAAATCATGCCCCACGTCGACATTCTGTACCAGAAGCTACAGAAGAAGGACATCGAACGCTGTCTTCATCAAACGTGCCCTCGACAGCTTCACAAGCAGTGTGCAGGCCATAAGGTAAGATTAAACAATATCATTCGATCTTTCTCAAAGCAGAGCTTTATTTGAAAATGTATGCATGAAAGGAGACTGCATTTGTGTTTGAAATTACATTATTCTCATTATATATGGCCAGTGGTGTAATCTAGCTTATTTTATATACTATGTGTACTGTACAGTGGTGCTCATAAGTGTATGAACACATTCTAAAGTTGACTAAAAAGAGGAATAAAAAAATAAAAAAATCATCTTTTGGAAATTGATCTTAATGACTTAATTAAAAAAGTTGGAAAATCCAACCTTTAAGGACACCAATTTTCTTTTCTTTTTTATTCCTCTTTTTAGTCAACTTTAGCATGGGCTCATAAGCTTATGAGCACCACTGTATACTGTGCTGAACATCCAGGCTATGTGAGACACAAAGGCTAACTTAAACACTAAAGACTTTATGCATCCCTGCCCATTTTAAGTGGAACTGAAGTATTTGTACTATACATGGATACATTGCATATACCTGTGCATCACATAGACAACAATACTGTACAAAGCCGACAAACACATTGGTCTGTTTGCCTTCAGGGACTCCTCTCAACAGCAGCTGCAAGAAGCAACAGGAGCCAAAAGACCCAGAACAGCTTTGAGAGAAGAGGAGAAGCAGAGGCTGTCTGAAGAGGTCTGCAACACCATCCTGGATCACACCAAAGAAAGGTTCTCTTTCTCTGGCCACCTTGTGAGTGCTACCTTAATGCAAGCAGACATGTTTGAAAGGTACTGCCATTCATTTCCTGATGAGGCTCTGAATGCCACTGTGAATGCATACCCCATGCTGAGCAAGGCAAAGCTCAAGACAGAACTATCTCTGATCTATGAGAATCCTGTAAAAAAAAAAAAAAATCTGTTCATGTTCATTTTTACAAATCTATACAATTGGCCAGAATATGGTTGTTCATATTTACAAATCTATACAATTGACCAGAATATGGTTGTTCATGTTTACAAAGCCATACAGATAGCTGTGTTTACCTTTTCTAGAAATTATTTTCAAATTCTGTTTTCAGGCAAAATGTCTATCACTGTTCATTTTCACAAATCTATACAAGAGGGCAGAATATGGAAGTCTATAAAAATGTCTTATTACCAATAACTTGCATCAATGTTTTCAGTAGCCTCTATCAAAAGCTCCTGCTTGCTTGTTGTGAATTATGCTCAGGTGCACATATTTCCAATTCAACCATGAGGCCTTTTTGAAGCAAGTAATGTGTATATCAGTATTGACTTATATGCTGCCCCTGTCTTCATGTTGTTGCTGGACATATCTTTTTTAAAATGTGTGTAGGTCACCTAAATCATCAGAAAAATTGCCCCCCCTGAGAATCTTTTCAGGAGCCGCCACTGGTGGGCACCATAAGACCAACTCCTTGAATGAACTGGCCTGCTCCTTGAAGTTTGCAGTTGTGTCTAAAAAACACAATTTTGCTTTAAAAAATAAATATATCTTTAGTGTGTGTACTTTACTGTATTTATACTTATTATTTGTCAGGCCAAGCGATTGACCTGATGGATTTTTTGGCACATGTCAAGAGAGGCCTTGGGCTGATTTACATGTGTAAAGGTTTATCACCATTAGGATAATCTAGTTCGTTAACAGCTATGTCAGTCCATTGTTTACATTGTGTCTTTGAATCAGTTGGCTTCTCAACTAAAGTCTAGTAGTGGAGAGTGGAGTAAGTTGAGCCAAAGGGGTAGGTTGAGCCCCCGTTGTTTCTAGGAAATCATACACAAAATTAATAACTTGACCAAATCTTTAGGAAGAGGTCATCCTTTCATGGAGTCTTTGAAAGAAGAAACCACATGGAAAAAGTGGTAAGCAAGTTAGGTTAAAAAATATATATATTTTCACCCAGTCAAATGAACTGAGGGGTTAAATGCGGAAGACACATTTCGGTTGAATGCATTCAGTTGTACAACTGACTAGGTATCCCCATTTCCCTTTCCCTTATTGTGTTAGAGGTTTTATATGCTTGTATCTAAACCAAAGTAGATTTAAAAAAAGATTTTGTAACAATTTTCAGATTGTTCTATACATCAGTTGGGGTCTCTATAAGCTTCAATATAAGGTCCTAAACCTAGCATAAAAGTGCATCCTTGTAACTGTGTGGATATAGTCAAAATGTTTGCCTTGGGATAAGCTGAGCTATAGTCGATGAGCAGCATTCTTACATAGGTATTTTGCTTGTCCAGGTGGGATAGGGCAGTGTGCAGTGCAATGGCGATTGCGTCGTCTGTGGATCTGTTGGGGCGATGTGCGAATTGTAGTGGGTCTAGGGTGTCTGGTATGGTGGAGGTGATATGGTTCCTAACTAGCCTCTCAAAGCACTTAATGATGACAGAAGTGAGTGCTACGGGGCAATAGTCATCTAGTTCAGTTACCTTCACATTCTTGGGTACAGGAGCAGTAGCATACATCTTGAAGCAACTGGGGACAACAGACTGGGATATGGAGACATTGAATATGTCCGTAAACACTCCAGCCAGCTGGTCTGCACATGCTCTGAGGATGCGGCTTGGGATGCCGTCTGGGCCGGCAGCTTTGCGAGGGTTAACACACTTAAATATCAGCCACAGAGAACGAGAGCACACAGTCCTCGTGAGTGTCTGGGGCCCGCGTCTACAGCTCAATATTGTTTTCCTCAAAGCAGGCGAAGAAGGTGCTTAGCTCTTTATTTCCGGCTATAGGTAATAATACAAGAAACGTTCCGAGCAAATGATGTAAGAAATAACACACATAAAAAAATATACTGCAATATTGGCTAGGAACTAGAAACAGGGCGACCCTGTCTGTCGACACCATCTTGTGTTTTTTCCCAAGGCGTAATGCAAGGCATTATCGCTGGGATATGAGATAAGCATGTACATTGCAATATGAATGTTCAATACATAGTAGGTTGACTGGTGAGCGTAATGTGGTTCATTTCACAGTGGTTTCAGAGTCCCACAATAAGACCTACAGTATGATGCTAATAATTGTGAAAACTCTTCACAGTTCTGTTCTGTGGGTGTCACTGAATAGGCTGATACTCCATTTTAAGATCCCAAGATCCATAGGTAAGGCTGTACATTGCAATATGAATGTTCTATAGAGCCCCACAGTGGAGGAGTCATAATATCCATAAAACCTAGCGGTCAAACAGGGAAATTCATTTTTCCCATGGGGATTTTAGAAACACTTAAAATAAGTTATGTGTTTCGTGTAAGCTTACCCTGGCGTGACATTTTGATAACCATGTAAATCTCTCTCGGACAAGGTGACTTTTATTAATATATTCGTTTCTATTTACACTCAGATTTTTAAATGCTAATTAGCATCAAAGTAGACATCATGCAAAACTACAAATCGCAACAAGCTCCTGCACGTCATCTCTGGCTGACACCTTTGCTAACGGGTATTGTGTCCATTTAAAACTTGCACAAGACAGTTCACAAAATTGCACATTTAAATACATTTTTAAAATTTATTAATTAATACATTTAGCTAACATTAGATAGTTAATCCAGAGATTCTTACCTTTGCTTCGATTTGGCAGTCTCGTCCAGATCATCATGGTATTTGCAGCTAATTAGCATTTAATTTTGTGGGGGTAAATACCGGCAAATATATTGATAAAAGTCACCTTGTCCTAGAGAGATTTACACTGTTATCAAAACGTCACGCCAGGGTAAGCCTACCCAAAACACAGGTAGGCAGCTTTTCTCAGCCAGTCTAAATCATGAATCAGCATAATTTTTGCAGTCTTTCCAGCTTCAGTTTGAAGTGATTGTGTTAGCTGTGTTGTTGGCTAGCTCCTCTGAACAACAGTGTCCTGATGAGAGAGCACATTTTCTATGCCATGTGAAATCGCGCATCATTAACTCATTGTAATGGATGTATCCAAATAAATGTCACTAGAAAACAGCTTAAACAAATGCAAATGCAGCTACTTTGTTGTTATTCTGGCTGCATTGTTTGACGTGACTGTGTTAGCCAAAGTTGGCTAGCTAGCAAGCAAGGGAGAAGAACGCTACCAGCCATCATGGCAATGGAACATTTAGAACGAACGACTGGATCGCGTCCATAGATTTAGAACAAAAATACTTAACAACTGGGTCGCGTCTCTGGCAACCGAACCGATAGAATGAACAACCAGTTGGCTTGGGTAGCAACCCTAGATTTGTGTCGGGACTATATCTCGTGAAAGGATTAAATAGTATGAATAAATTCTTCAAAATAACGTTTTAATGAAAATATGTCAATCATTCTTTGAATATGTTGGTAACCCGTTGTATAAAAGTGATAATGCTCTCGAAGACGGTGTTTGGAGGATATAGTGGCATGGTTTGCCGGCCCTTGACTTCGTTTCGGGCCTAACAACACCTGTGCCAATATATCCTCCAAACACCGGCTTCTCTGGCATTATCACTTAACTATCTAGCTCATGGTTAGCTAGTTAAGGCTACATTAGCCGTCTATTTGTCTAGCCATTTAAATGCATGAGAAATTCATAAAAACAAGTTTAGCTTTCTTTGGCTTTTATAAACCAACAGTCTAGCTTACTAGTTAACTAGATAACTATCTTAGATGGTGAAGCTAGGGCTAGGCGTTCTTGATAATATTGAGACTTTGTGTATGTGGGCAGTTCACCTGACAAGGGGGCAAGGCTATGTCCGTTTGTTAGATGAACCCACGGGCTCGTGATCAAATAAATACTTGGTAAAATCTCCACAGAATGTCTAAGTAAATTCTTGCATCTTGAACTTCTCAATACCAGAAACTCATCATAACAGTCATGTTATCTCTGTGCATTCAAATTGCATCGATAAAACACAATTGTGTTCATTGTCCGTAGGTTATGCCTGCCCATATCATAACCCCACCGCCACCATGGGGCACTCTGTTCACAACATTGACAAACCACTCACCCTCACGACGCCACGTCTGCCATCTGCCCGGTACAGTTGAATCCGGGATTCATCTGTGAAGAGCACACTTCTCCAGAGTGCCAGTAGCCATCGAAGGTGAGCATTTGCCCGCTGAAATCGGTTACGACACCGAACTGCAGTCAGGTCAACACACTGGTGAGGACGACGAGCACACAGATGAGCTTCCCTGAGACGGTTTCTGACAGTTTGTGCAACATTTTCTGGTGGCTGGTCTCAGACGATCCCGCAGGTGAAGAAGCCGGATGTGGAGGTCCTGGGCTGGCATGGTTACACGTGGTCTGCGGTTGTGAGGCTGGTTGGACGTACTGCCAAATTCTCTAAAATGACGTTGGAAGCTGCTTATGATAGAGAAATGAACATTCAATTCTCTGGTAACAGCTCTGGTGGACATTCCTGCAGGCAGCATACCAATTGCACGCTCCCTCAAAACTTGAGACATCTGTAGCATTGTGTTGTGTGACAAAACTGCACATTTTAGAGTGGCCTTTTATTGTCCCAAGCACGAGGTGCACCTGTGTAATGATCATGCTGTTTAATCAGCTTCTTGATATGCCACACCTGTCAGGTGGATGGATTATCTTGGCAAAGGAGAAATGCTCACTAACAGGGATGTAAATGTAAACAAATTTGTGCACAAAATCTGAGCTAAATAAGCTTTTTGAGTGTATGGAAAATTCCTGGGATCTTTTATTTCAGCTCATGAAACATGGGACCAACACTTTACTAGTTGCGTTGATATTTTTGCTGAGAACTATTTGTGTCTGTAATAAAGCCCTTTTGTGGGGAAAAACTCATTCTGATTGGCTGGCCTGAGTGGGCTCCCAAGTGGGTGAGCCTATGCCCTCCCAGGCCCACCTATGGCTGTGTCCCTGTCCAGTCATGTGAAATCCATAGATTAGGCCATAATGAATTTATTTCAATTGACTGATTTCCTTATGTATGTAACTCAGCAAAATATGTGAAATTGTTGCATGTTGCGTTTATATTTTTGTGCAGTATAGATTTTACCTTGTTCATAAATGATCAGGAATTAAATAAAGATCTCCACTGCCTGAAGGAGAAGAGGATCTGGCAAAATAAGGATATGTTTCTAATATCATCTAGGTAGGTAGATAGCAACAGTGAGGGAAAAAGTATTTGATCCCCTGCTGATTGTGTACGTTTGCCCACTGACAAAGACATGATCAGTCTATAATTTTAATGGTAGATTTATTTGAACAGTGAGAGACAGAATAACAACAAAAAAATCCTGAAAAACGCATGTCAAAAATGTTATAAATTGATTCGCATTTTAATGAGGGAAATAAGTATTTGACCCCTCTGCAAAAAATGACTTAGTACTTGGTGGCAACACCCTTTTTGGCAATCACAGAGGTCAGATGTTTCTTGTAGTTGGCCACCAGGTTTGCACACATCTCAGGAGGGATTTTGTCTCACTCCTCTTTGCAGATCTTCTCCAAGTCATTAAGGTTTCAAGGCTGACGTTTGGCAACTCGAACCTTTAGCTCCCTCCACAGATTTTCTATGGGATTAAGGTCTGGAGACTGGCTAGGCCACTCCAGGACCTTAATGTGATTCTTCTTGAGCCACTCCTTTGTTGCCTTGGCCGTGTGTTTTGGGTCATTGTCATGCTGGAATACCCATCCACGACCCATTTTAATGCCCTGGCTGAGGGAAGGAGGTTCTCACCCAAGATTTGACGGTACATGGCCCCGTCCATCGTCCCTTTGATGCGGTGAAGTTGTCCTGTCCCCTTAGCAGAAAAACACCCCCAAAGCATAATGTTTCCACCTCCATGTTTGACGGTGGGGATGGTGTCCTTGGGGTCATAGGCAGCATTCCTCCTCCTCCAAACACGGCGAGTTGAGTTGATGCCAAAGAGCTCGATTTTGGTCTCATCTAACCACAACACTTTCACCCAGTTCTCCTCTGAATCATACAGATGTTCATTGGCAAACTTCAGACGAGCATGTATATGTGCTTTCTTGAGCAGGGGGACCTTGCGGGCGCTGCAGGATTTCAGTCCTTCATGGCGTAGTGTGTTACCAATTGTTTTCTTGGTGACTATTGTCCCAACTGCCTTGAGATCATTGACAAGATCCTCCCGTATAGTTCTGGGCTGATTTCTCACCGTTCTCATATCATTGCAACTCCACGAGGTGAGATCTTGCATGGAGCCCCAGGCTGAGGGAGATTGACAGTTCTTTTGTGTTTCTTCCATTTGTGAATAATCGCACCAACTGTTGTCACCTTCTCACCAAGCTGCTTGGCGATGGTCTTGTAGCCCATTCCAGCCTTGTGTAGGTCTACAATCTTGTCCCTGACATCCTTGGAGAGCTCTTTGGTCTTGGCCATGGTGAAGAGTTTGGAATTAAAGGGAATTAAAGGGATTGCTTCTGTGGACAGGTGTCTTTTATACAGGTAACAAACTGAGATTAGGAGCACTCCCTTTAAGAGTGTGCTCATTGAGAGGGGGTCAAATACTTATTTCCCTCATTAAAATGCAAATAAATTTATAAAAAAATTTAAATACGTTTTTCTGGATTTTTTTGTTGTTATTCTGTCTCTCACTGTTCAAATAAATCTACCATTAAAATTATAGACTGATCATTTCTTTGTCAGTGGGCAAACGTACAAAATCAGCAGGGGATCAAATACTTTTTTCCTTCACTGTAGCTATATAGCTTCTTTGCAAAAAAACTAGCCTAGTATTCATGGCACATTATAAATATCTGACTGCTATTAGGATAGTATTCTGTACAAGACACAAGACCAAATAAGACAAATATTAGTTAAATAAAATATGCAACAGTAAATTACCATTTTCTATATATATTTAGTTTCGGATCAAGATAGCTAGTAGCTAGCTAGCTGACAGCAAAGGTGTCAGCTTGAGATGACCTGCAGGAGCTTGCAGGGATTTGTAGTCACTTGGCTCTGTCATATCCTCACATGGTCTCTCCTATCATTGCTACGCAGACGACACACAATTAATTTTCTCCTTTCCCCCTTCTGATAACCAGGTGGCGAATCGCATCTCTGCATATCAGTGTGGATGTCGGATCACCACCTCAAGCTGAACCTCGACAAGACAGAGCTGCTCTTCCTTCCGGGGAAGGACTGCCCGCTCCATGATCTCGCCATCACGGTTGACAACTCCATTGTGTTCTCCTCCCAGAGTGCAAAGAACCTTAGTGTGACCCTGGACAACACCCTGTCGTTCTCCGCTAACATCAAAGCGGTGACCCGATCCTGCAGGTTCATCCTGTACAACATTCGCAGAGTACGACCCTACCTTACACAGAAAGTGGCACAGGTCCTAATCCAGGCACTTGTCATCTCCCGTCTGGATTACTGGCACTCGCTGTTGGCTGGGCTCCCTGCCTGTGCCATTAAACCCCTACAACTTATCCAGAACGCTGCAGCCCGTCTGGTGTTCAACCTTCCCAAGTTCTCTCATGTCACCCCGCTCCTCCGCACACTCCACTGGCTTCCAGTTGAAGCTCACATCTGCTACAAAACCATGGTGCTTGCCTACGAAGCTGTGAGGGGAACGGCACCTCCTTACCTTCAGGCTCTGATCAGACCCTACACCCAAACGAGGGCACTACGTTCATCCACCTCTGGCCTGCTAGCCGCCCTACCTCTACGGAAGCACAGTCCCCGCTCAGCCCAGTCAGAGCGTCTGCTAAATGACGTAAATAAATAAATAAATAGTCTTGCATGATGTCTACTTTGATGCTAAATAGCATTTTTGAATCTGAGAGTAAATAGAGCCAAATATATTGCTAAAAGTCACCTTGTCCGAGAGTGATTTACACAGTTATCAAAACGTCACACCAGGGTAAGCTTACACGAAACACAGCCCTTATTTGAAGTGTTTCTAAAATCCACAATAGATAAAATGAATGGTGAAAAAATGATTGGAACCATTTCTGTGTTTGACCACTAGGTTTTATGTGTATTATGACACATTCACTGTAGGGCTCAATATGCACAATAGTCAAATTAGGTAATTATTTGCTTTTGTTGAATTTATATAAAAGCATTCCGACATTGTTTAGCATTATCTATTCCAAATATGGCATGATACAACATTTTTGTATCCGTTTGAATCACTTTCGACTGGGGACTTTTATTTTGATTCCACTATTGCGGCTAATCCCTATTGTGGCTAGCTTCACACGGGTCAATATGCTTCGATACAGAAGCTGAGGAAAGGGTGCCGAGAACAAGCCACAGAATTGCAGTATTGTCGTTGATGAAGTCTGATAATCGCAATAGTTATCTCCAATACTAAATTAAGCAGGCGTTCGACAGCTATACCATTCTCTCCTATTATGAAAGCATTATAGAAAACAATTAAGGAACGCTTCTAAACCATCTGCTACAACTTCAGGGGGGAAAGAACTGTAAACGGATTTTCTTGCCTCACCAAGTTTTTTTCCTTTCAATGTTTCACTGCGATAAGTCAAAAAAAATATTGCAGCAGCTCGATTCACGAGGAACAAACAGGTGCTTTTGATGGGGAATTTGCCGACACTTTAACAGGTTAGTAGTTTCTTTCAGTCAAGTTGGTATTATGGGAGTCTTCAAATGGGTGAAAAATAGAACACAATCAACTAACTCCCCTATGATTCCAAGAGCTCATTATATATACTTCAAGGTAAATCGGAATATCACAGGCTAATGTACCAGTTTGTTCTATGGTTAATTGGTTCGACATTTCTATTTCTGCTTACCAGGTAAGATAGTTATGCTTTCTGCTCAGGCTAAGGTAATGGTTATTGCAATAAATGAACCTATGAAAGCCCTGCGGATGCTGACATACTCAACCTATTCCGTTTTCTAGAATGTCATTGATTCTACATTATAAGAATGTTACACACAGTGGGCGGCAGGTAGCCTAGCTGTTAGTGCATTGGGCCAGTAACCGAAAGGTCGCTATTTCGAATACCCAAGCCGACAAGGTTAAAAATCTGTCGATGTGTCCTTGAGCAAGGCATTTGCTAATTTGCTCCAGGTAAGCCGTACTACTATGGCTGACCCTGTAAAACAACACAACACCTGCTCTTTCCATGACATAGACTATCCAGGTGAAAGCTATGATCCCTTATTGATGTCACTTCAATCAGTATAGATGAAGGAGAGAACTCAATATTAGGAAGTTGTTTGTAATATTTGGTATACTCAGTGTATATATATATATGGTGTTCTGCTTTCATTATTATCATTGTGTTTTGCATAGATGATTAGTATTAGATCACTAACCACACTTTTTAAAATTATTATAGCATCTGAACATGATCTGGGAGGGTATGTATTTTAATGCAAATCAGTGTAGAGTATGTACTGCTTTTTCATATATTAATCCACCATAACTGTAGGATATTATTGTGTTTCTGTGCAGAGCATAATTGCTAGTAAGCTGACTATGTACAATCGGTATGTAACAACAAGTGCACAAACTGCATACTAAACATCCCTCTTTTCCAACCATTTATTCTTATAGGGTGACCTGTTCATATGAACACATTGCTGGAGAACAACCAGAGAAGATATTGTCTCTGGTGTTCCTGTGGGATATGAATGATAGCTTGAGAATGTCACATGAGATCATGATGTTTCACCAAATGACGGAACAAGCCCAGAACACCAGCTGTGAAGCACCCATCCCCATCTGCAATAAGAGTGCAAGTGGAGACTCACTACAGCTGCCAACCTTCTCCACAGCAGCCAAAGTCAGAGTAATCATTACTTTCACTCTGTGTGCCGTGTCAGCTGTCTGTAACCTTGCTGTGCTGTGGGCCGCCAATACCAACGGCAAGCGCAAGTCCCACGTTAGGATATTAATAATTAACCTGACTGTGGCAGACCTGCTGGTGACTTTCATCGTCATGCCTGTTGATGCTGTCTGGAATATCACAGTTCAGTGGCAGGCAGGAGATGTCGCCTGTAGGCTGCTGATGTTCATGAAACTTGTTGCCATGTACTCCTGTGCTTTTGTCACAGTGGTCATTAGCTTGGACCGCCAGTCTGCTATCCTCAACCCACTGGCCATCAATGAGGCCAAGAAGAGAAGCAAGATCATGTTGTCTGTGGCGTGGGTGATGAGTGTGATTCTGTCTGTTCCCCAGGTGAGTCTCTGGTTAAGAGAAGTTTCATGTTTTCTCTCCTCAGCCTGGTCTCAGGACACAACAACAATGATCTAAATATACAGTGGGGGAAAAAAGTATTTAGTCAGCCACCAATTGTGCAAGTTCTCCCACTTAAAAAGATGAGAGAGGCCTGTAATTTTCATCATAGGTACACGTCAACTATGACAGACAAATTGAGAATTTTTTTTCCAGAAAATCACATTGTAGGATTTTTAATGAATTTATTTGCAAATTATGGTGGAAAATAAGTATTTGGTCACCTACAAACAAGCAAGATTTCTGGCTCTCACAGACCTGTAACTTCTTCTTTAAGAGGCTCCTCTGTCCTCCACTCGTTACCTGTATTAATGGCACCTGTTTGAACTTGTTATCAGTATAAAAGACACCTGTCCACAACCTCAAACAGTCACACTCCAAACTCCACTATGGCCAAGACTAAAGAGCTGTCAAAGGACACCAGAAACAAAATTGTAGACCTGCACCAGGCTGGGAAGACTGAATCTGCAATAGGTAAGCAGCTTGGTTTGAAGAAATCAACTGTGGGAGCAATTATTAGGAAATGGAAGACATACAAGACCACTGATAATCTCCCTCGATCTGGGGCTCCACGCAAGATCTCACCCCGTGGGGTCAAAATGATCACAAGAACGGTGAGCAAAAATCCCAGAACCACATGGGGGGACCTAGTGAATGACCTGCAGAGAGCTGGGACCAAAGTAACAAAGCCTACCACCAGTAACACACTACGCCGCCAGGGACTCAAATCCTGCCGTGCCAGACGTGTCCCCCTGCTTAAGCCAGTACATGTCCAAGCCCTGTCTGAAGTTTGCTAGAGTGCATTTGGATGATCCAGAAGAGGATTGGGAGAATGTCATATGGTCAGATGAAACCAAAATAGAACTTTTTGGTAAAAACTCAACTCGTCGTGTTTGGAGGACAAAGAATGCTGAGTTGCATCCAAAGAACACCATACCTACTGTGAAGCATGGGGGTGGAAACATCATGCTTTGGGGCTGTTTTTCTGCAAAGGGACCAGGACGACTGATCCGTGTAAAGGAAAGAATGAATGGGGCCATGTATCGTGAGATTTTGAGTGAAAACCTCCTTCCATCAGCAAGGGCATTGAAGATGAAACGTGGCTGGGTCTTTCAGCATGACAATGATCCCAAACACACCGCCCGGGCAACGAAGGAGTGGCTTCGTAAGAAGCATTTCAAGGTCCTGGAGTGGCCTAGCCAGTCTCCAGATCTCAACCCCCTAGAAAATCTTTGGAGGGAGTTGAAAGTCCGTGTTGCCCAGCGACAGCCCCAAAACATCACTGCTCTAGAGGAGATCTGCATGGAGGAATGGGCCAAAATACCAGCAACAGTGTGTGAAAACCTTGTGAAGACTTACAGAAAACGTTTGACCTGTGTCATTGCCAACAAAGGGTATATAACAAAGAATTGAGAAACTTTTGTTATTGACCAAATACTTATTTTCCACCATAATTTGCAAATAAATTCATTAAAAAATTTTTTCTCATTTTGTCTGTCATAGTTGACGTGTACCTATGATGAAAATTACAGGCCTCTCTCATCTTTTTAAGTGGGAGAACTTGCACAATTGGTGGCTGACTAAATACTTTTTTTCCCCATTGTACTTCCTGTATACCCCAGGGATGTTACATTTTAAGTAAAAAAAACATCAGATGACATAACAACCTTGCAGCAGCTTTAAAATAATAATAATAATAATAATAATAATAATAATAATACATTTAATTTTAATTTTTCATGACACCCAAAGTCACTTTACATACACAAGATAATCAGCAGGATAAAAAAAAATACAATCACATTAAAATAAGTAAGTATATAAAGTACACTAAACATGATGACAGACTAACCGTGGAGAACACTAAACATGATGACAGACTAACCGTGGAGAACACTAGACATGATGACAGACTAATCGTGGAGGACACTAAACATGATAACAGACTAATCGTGGAGAACACTAAATATGATGACAGACTAATCGTGGAGAACACTAAACATGATGACAGACTAACCGTGGAGAACACTAAACATGATGACAGACTAATCGTGGAGAACACTAAACATGATGACAGACTAACCGTGGAGAACACTAGACATGATGACAGACTAATCGTGGAGAATACTAAACATGATGACAGACTAATCGTGGAGAACACTAAACATGATGACAGACTAATCGTGGAGAACACTAAACATGATGACAGACTAACCAGGGAAGTGAACTAGACAGAGGATAAAAGCTAAGACAACAGAGAATCTGGGTAAGCCTGTGTGAAGAGGTGTGTCTTTAGCTTGGACTTGAATATCTGTATGTATTGTGAGGTTCTGACATCGAAGAGGGAGGGAGTTCCAGAGTTGGGGAGCTGCACTGCTAAAAGCAAGGTCTCCCATGTAGCAGAGCCTGGTGCGAGGGATGGTGAGGAGGCCAGTGTTAGAGGAGCACAGTGAACAGGTGGGATTGTAGGGATGCAGGAGGTCAGTAAGGTACAATATGTTGGCACCAGTTCATTGAGTGCTTTGTAGGTGAGCATGAGCAATTTGAAGAGGATCCTGTATTGAACTTATTCAATGCCTATACATACTATACATGCCAGCTGCAGACTGAAATGAAAAAGTCTAGTGCATTGTCTTCTTCTTCACCTCATGTAGAGGTTGAGAGTTTCAGAGTGTCTCCATTTCAAACGTGTGGACTAACGTCTCACGTTTTCTGGTCTTTCTGGTCTAACCATTTTGTAACGTGTAGCTTCAGCTTCACGTCTGCTGATCTTGTAGAGTGTCACCCATTTTAAGCCGTTGTCTTCCTGGTCTGAGGTGAATTTCCTCACAAGGCTTTTTATGCACTCGGGTTAAAAGGAGCGTTCCATCATGTTTGTGCTCATCTGGGTGTGGCCACTGACTGAGAACAAATCAATATGGAAAACAATCATCTCATCTAGAATGCTAAAATCACATTGTTATCTTCACAAAAGTATTATTATACTTAATCATTCATTTTAAACAACAATTAGATGCAAACCTCATAACTGGGAAGTGTACACCCCCAGAGATACAGTTATGTTGTTCCACCGTCTTTAATGACATCACAACATAGTAACGAATTTGACATAATTGTTCTTTAAGTCCCCACCAACCATTTCCCACATTCTTTGAAGTAGGAATATTGTTTCATTATCCCCTTTTGGATGTTGGAGTCTTGGCGGGAAGACTTCCTTTGTCTCACAGGGAAATTTCCTCTCCCAATACTGCATGGCAAGGAAAATAAAGTTTCTGCAAGGAATTTACGACCGGTCATAAACCTGGCCCCCAGGAAAGGGGGTGTTCAAACCTTTGCCTAGCCTGCATCTTTGAACCTCAGCCCATGAGGGCAAGTCATGACAATGGTTTAAGAGTCAACTTTAAATGTGATAGATAACTGGTGAGGAGGGCCTGCCCTACATCATTTACTGACTCCTGATTATGACAGTAATTATGGAGTCTCTGCAAATAAAAGCCATCCAACTACATACAGTGAGGGAAAAAAGTATTTGATCCCCTGCTGATTTTGTAAGTTTACCCACTGACAAAGACATGATCAGTCTATAATTTTATGTCAAAAATGTTATAAATTGATTTGCATTTTAATGAGGGAAATAAGTATTTGACCCCTCTGCAAAACATGACTTAGTACTTGGTGGCAAAACCCTTGTTGGCAATCACAGAGGTCAGACGTTTCTTGTAGTTGGCCACCAGGTTTGCACACATCTCAGGAGGGATTTTGTCCCACTCCTCTTTGCAGATCTTCTCCAAGTCATTAAGGTTTCGAGACTTACGTTTGGCAAGTCGAACCTTCAGCTCCCTCCACAGATTTTCTATGGTATTAAAGGTCTGGAGACTGGCTAGGCCACTCCAGGACTTTAATGTGCTTCTTCTTGAGACACTCCTTTGTTGCCTTGGCCGTGTGTTTTGGGTCATTGTCATGCTGGAATACCCATCCACGACCCATTTTCAATGCCCTGGCTGAGGGAAGGAGGTTCTCACCCAAGATTTGACGGTACATGGCCCCGTCCATCATCCCTTTGATGCGGTGAAGTTGTCCTGTCCCCTTAGCAGAAAAACACCCCCAAAGCATAATGTTTCCACCTCCATGTTTGACGATGGGGATGGTGTTCTTGGGGTCATAGGCAGCATTCCTCCTCCTCCAAACACGGCGAGTTGAGTTGATGCCAAAGAGCTCGATTTTGGTCTCATCTGACCACAACACTTTCACCCAGTTCTCCTCTGAATCATTCAGATGTTTATTGGCAAACTTCAGACGGGCCTGTATATGTGCTTTCTTGAGCAGGGGGACCTTGCGGGTGCTGCAGGATTTCAGTCCTTCACGGCGTAGTGTGTTACCAATTGTTTTCTTGGTGACTATGGTCCCAGCTGCCTTGAGATCATTGACAAGATCCTCCCGCGTAGTTCTGGGCTGATTCCTCACCATTCTCATGATCATTGCAACTCCACGAGGTGAGATCTTGCAGGGAGCCCCAGGCCGAGGGAGATTGACAGTTATTTTGTGTTTCTTCCATTTGTGAATAATCGCACCAACTGTTGTCACCTTCTCACCAAGCTGCTTGGCGATGGTCTTGCTGCCCATTCCAGCCTTGTGTAGGTCTACAATCTTGTCCCTGACATCCTTGGAGAGCTCTTTGGTCTTGGCCATGGTGGAGAGTTTGGAATCTGATTGATTGATTGCTTCTGTGGACAGGTGTCTGTTATACAGGTAACAAGCTGAGATTAGAAGCACTCCCTTTCAGAGTGTGCTCCTAATCTCAGCTCGTTACCTATATAAAAGACACCTGGGAGCCAGAAATCTTTCTGATTGAGAGGGGGTCAAATACTTATTTCCCTCATTAAAATGCAATTCAATTTATAACATTTTTGACATGCGTTTTTCTGGATTTTTTTGTTGTAATTCTGTCTCTCACTTTTCAAATAAACATACCATTAAAATTATAGACTGATCATTTCTTTGTCAGTGGGCAAATGTACAAAATCAGCCGGGGATCAAATACTTTTTTCCCTCACTGTAGGCTTAGAAAATTAGGATCACTAAAAGAAGACCTTACCGTGCAATTATAACTTTTTCATAATTCATTTCAAGCATTCAACTCTTTTCAGCTAAAGTCATTGCAAATTCAGTGACATGAGCAGTTAATCATTGTATTACATTGACTGCAGACTAGGCAGGATCGAGCTTCTGCTGCATGAAACACTAGTAACACTGAAGCCAGGCCATACAATTATTGTTAGACATGTTTTTATGGTTAAAGACTAACGTTTCCTTTGTGTTGTCATACAGATGCTGATATTCCACAGTGTGACCATCACGGTTCCAGAGAAGTTCACCCAGTGCACTACCCGCGGGAGCTTTGTCCAACACTGGCAGGAAACCCTGTACAACATGTTCACCTTCGCCTGTCTTTTCCTGATGCCACTGATCATCATGATCTTTTGTTACACACGGATCCTGGTGGAGATATCCAGCCGCATGACCCACGGCAACAGTAGGTCAAATGACATATTTTACCATCAATTGTACTGTTCTATTGGCAATAATGGTAGAGGTAGTGGTAGGTGTAGTATACAATTGTTCATGAGGGGGTTACAAAGAGCGATGTGTCTTAAAGATAAAGGTAATTGAGACTTATTGTCAAATTTGGTGTTAGATGCTAAGATTATGAGCAAGTGTTTATTGCCTTGTTTCAGTGTCTTCTAAGGAGATACATCTCCGACGCTCCCACAACAACATTCCAAAAGCACGGATGAGGACTTTGAAGATGAGCATTGTTATCGTTACTTCCTTCATCGTCTGCTGGACCCCTTACTACCTGTTGGGACTGTGGTACTGGTTCTTCCCTGACTATATGGATGAGACGGTCTCCCATTCTTTGACTCATATGCTCTTTATTTTTGGCCTCTTCAATGCCTGTTTGGACCCAGTAACTTACGGCCTGTTCACCATCCATTTCCGCCATGGCCTGAAGCGCTACTGTCGGAGCACAGCCACGTTCAGTCGTGAGTCAGAGAACAACACTACCCTGACCGGCTCTTTCAGGCGCTCCCCCTTCCGCCTGACACAGCTTACCCAGCAAGGCCAGACCTCCATCACTGGCCAGATGGCAGAGGAGGAACAGGTCAAGAAAACCTGCCGCTATAGCAACTACCTCACAGTTCACAGCAGTGGAGAAGGTGACCCAGGTCTGGCCAGTCTTGAAAGCACTATATGAGGGATTAGAATGAATCCTACTAAAGAACATTGCTTACCCTCATCTTCACACCTTCATCTGCTGGCTCACAATTAATACTTTAAAAAACTAATTGTTGTGCTGCAAGAAATCACATTTGGGTACATTTTCACATTCAGCCAGACAGGGCTTATAGTGTAAATCATGGTTTCCCCAATAGGTGAGCATATTTGGCTGGCAGGGGATTTTATTTGCCCTCCCCCTTTTCATTATTTTCTTTGTTGGACATCATTAACTGTAAAATCACCAGGAAATCAGCTCAAATTGATTTTAATGTAGGAAATATGTTCCCAATAATAGAGAGGCATATGTGATCGTATCCTTATGTAATCAAGGTTAGAAATAATTCAGTTTTTGTCAAATACTATATCTGTTTGGGATTCTTGCAGTCAATTTGCAGTGTACAAATTATTTATAACTATGTGCCGGCCCCCCGACCATCCGCTCAAGGAAAATCGGCCCACGGCTGAATGTAATTGGGGACACTTGATGTAAATCACAAGACACTTATCTGCATATTACTTCAAACAATAGTACTCCCGTGGAGTGGTCTTTGGACTTGTACAGGAAACATTGTTTTTCATTTAATAGAGGCATAATAACCAAGCATACCAGTAAAAACAATGTTCCATCATGGATATATCCAATTCCCTCAAGATGTGCCAAGGAGGAAGCCTATAAATTAATTGATCTTGGTTCAAGTAAAGTTAATCTTGCAGGCAGACATTACATATGGATGGAAATTCAGCTCGAGGACATCTAGATGCTGAACTTGTGGACTTCATGGGTGGCTTCATCAGAGTTTTCATTGTGCAATGTGAAAAACAGATTTATGTGAATTAAAAAAGATTGACATTTTGCCCTATGATCAGATGAATGTTGTGATACAGTATATATTGTATTCCACCCTAATAGCCTTTATAATTGAAGTGGTTGGGCATAGTGAAGTGTGAATGTACCTTACAATATGTATAGTCTTGGTTGGTTCTTTGGTGATGTGTTATTTATGGAAATTATGTCCAGTGCCTCAGGGAAATCAATGCATAGTGTGTTTGAAGACAACCAAACTGTAAAATTTGTTTGGTTGGTTGGTTTATTTGTTTTGTCATCTAAAAAATATATATTATGTTGTTGTATGTCATAAATTGATGGTCACATTCTGTAGATACTTTAAATGTTGAATTTACTGGTATCAGAAAATTTTGCAGAAAACCCCAGAAGACGATTTGTGTGCTAATATTCAGTTGTATGCTTTTTCTCTTAAGTGTTTCCTTGTGTTCAAATAAAAAATAAGTTAAAGGGGAAAGCAATGTGTGTGCATGATTGCAATATTTGTTAAGTTAAAAGCAAGATGTGTGTGTTTGTGACTTGTACATTATTTAAATAAAGTTGTGTTAATTGTATTAATGCATACTAAACATCTCCTAAATTATTTGAGGATCAGAATTCATCCTAAGTAATTAGTACTATAAAACAGGGGCGCAACGTTGGTTTTAGAAGTGGGGGGGATATAAATATAAATACTTTTTTATCCAGTCGGATAAACACTCCAAACAGCCTACCCGACCACTCGGAGGCGTCCGCATGGTCCTAAAGCACACTGTCGCCTCGTTTTGTATCACATTCCAATCGTTTTGTACCCATCCCCCCCCCCCCATCCCCAGTGAAAGTTGCGCCCCTGCAATAATATGTGAGCCTGCTAATACATACAGCTAAATTAAATTGTGTTCATTATCAGACCATGCAGATTGTCTTCTAAACAAAACACTATCTCTGGCCTGATCAATCACGTGATCTTATTTTGGACAGTAATATCCTAGATGCATAGATAATGTAGTATTATCTGATGAATCTCTTCTCCATCTCCAGTGCATTACTCACACACTGTCTGGCTAAATGGCAAATCTCTTGCTAAGCTGCTGCTCGCCAATTGTTTCTTTCCCAGAAGAGGAATCAAATTCTGACAAAGGTAACTATATGGAAAAACAATGTTTGCTTAGACTTTCTATAGACCACTATGTAGTCATTTATAAAGGCTGTTCGAGGGAGCTAGCGGTTGTTTTGAATGTTTACAGCAAGTATAATGCTCTATGTTAATAGAAAACCAAACACATTCATTAATGTTGTATTATACTCAGGCAACTCTTTTTTATTTTGCCTCTCATTCTGTCACTGCCATTCGGAACCACACCAATTAGCAGGAATGACAGGCCCGTACGATATTGCTCATCAGTGACCTGCAGCAGGTATATGTTCTGCCATTTGCATCAAACGACAACCTCATTAATATGGCTGCATCTGCTTCCCAGTCTGCAGCACTGTTGAGTGACACTAGTCACTGACCAAGGTCAGCAGTGACACATCTCAGCAGCTACCAGCCGGCATGGCCTACATATGAGGACACCGAGGTCTGGACCTCTGTAATTCTTTTTAATAAAAAAATAAATAATATTTTGTACACAATAAATAATATAAATTATGGGTCAACATCTAAATATTGGTCCCAGCGTTGATCAAAGCTCAGAACGCTTATATTCTTGATCTGACAGTTCTAATCGCTCCTGCCTCTTTGCGAACCAGCGGAATCATGAACAATGGTTTGTTTGTTATGTTTGCCTGCGTCCGCCAGATTTGGCTTTTTAGCAGCACATTCACCACTCTCTCAAACGGCTAACTCCGCCTTCTCGCAGCACAGGCCTGAGACGTGAAACGAATTACCCCAGCTCGCAGTCGGCTCACACTGTGTTTGCGAGATGCCGGACAAAAGGTCATTTTAAAGCCATCCCGCTATTCCTGCCGTTTCTACAGACATTCCCCAAACAAACAAAAACCGACTTTCGGACAATGAGTGAACAATGAGTGCAATGCATGCAGGAAGAAGCAGAGGAGAGAGATAGAGGAAGCAAGCAGAGAGAGAGGTTAGTACAGTGGTTCCCAAACTTGGGGTCCCTCGACCCATGTGGGATCCCCTAAGAAAATCTGTACTAATCTTATCAAACAAAGAGAAAAGAAGATACTGTATGTTTTAAAACTAACATCTCCACGTGGCCTATCTTCCCTATAGGCCTACATTCAAATGCAATCAAAATGCAAACAATACAGTTCTATGTCATACGTTTTCATTTCGTCGCTGATGCTACATTTCAGTGTGAATCAATTCTCATATTTCCTCCCTTTCAGGGGTATAACATTACAATTGTAATTGGCTATGTGTTTGTATATATCAACTGAGGTGAATAAACCTACAGCAGCCAAGGTATAATGGCCAGGGTCATTTTTGCTTGTTTTTGCTGTTCTCCAAATAGCATTATAAAATATTTCATGGAATGCATTAAACAAGTATGACAACAATCCATGCTTTGGTTTAGTTTCCCTGGCACTGTTTCCAACACTCTAACATTTTAGCATTTGTGGCACAAATCCCATTCAAGCCATGAGACAGATATTAGCATTTTCTGTCACAGCATGTCCAAATCATCCAAAAGTATCTAAAAATGACTGTGAAGCTCAACAAAGTCTCTTATGGATGTTTTGAACATAATGCGTGAAAAATGCTAATATCGGTCCCATGACTTAAATGGGATTTGTGCCATGAATGCTAAAATGTTAGCATCTGGAAACTTCCAGGGAAACTAAACCAAAGCATAGATTGTTGTCATACCTTGTCCATAAGACTGCTTACAGGGTAAGGAATCCAATATATAATTTGGGTGAACTATTCGTTTAAGGTTGAATAAATACTGTTACATTAGTTTGAACGAGAGCCTTAACTTTTGGCTATTTACTGTATTACAAAAGTAATATTGAATCGTGTTTGATTGACAACGCAACCAAATATCAACATTTAAAAGTGATGTATCTGGTGCTTGTATAGTTTCATCTGAGCCACTGGATTAATCCTATTCTTAAAATGTTATTTTTGGTTTAGTTGGAGAAGTGAATCCAACATATAATTTGTCAACTTGTAACTTGTAACTTGTAGACAAGTTAGTAGGCTATTTACTGTATTGCAAAAGTGATATTGAATTGTGTTTGGTTTTCAACGCAACCAAATATCAACATTTGAAGGAGATGTATATGTTGTGGCACTGGCTTTAATTCCAGTTTGTCTACAAAATAATTGATATGTTGGATTCATGTCTCCAACTCAACCAAAAATCTAAGAATAGGACTAAATCAAATAAAACTTTATTTAAAGTGCATTTAAAGTATTTAGTCCTATTCTTTAACTTAGATTTTTGGTTGAGATGGAGACGTGAATCCAACATATCAATTATTAATTTGTAGAGAAACTGGAATTAAAGCCAGACACAGATGGAACTATCCAAGCAGAAGATACACTACATGACCAAAATTATGTGGACACATGCTCGTCGAACATCTCATTCCAAAATCATGGGCATTAATAAGGAGTTGGTCCACCTTTGCTGCTGTAACAGCCTCCACTCTTCTGGGAAGGCTTTCCACTAGATGTTGGAACATTGCTGCGGGGACTTGCTTCCATTCAGCCATAAGAGCATTAGTGAGGTCGGGCACTGATGTTGGGCGATTAGGTCTGGTTCACAGTCGGCGTTGCAATTCATGATGGAGTTGAGGTCAGGGCTCTGTGCAGGCCAGTCAAGTTCTTCCACACCGATATCGACAAACCATTTCTGTATGGACCTCGCTTTGTGCACGGGGCATTGTCATGCTGAAACAGGAAAGGGCCTTCTTCAAACTGTTGCCACAAAGTTGGAAGCACAGAATCATCTAGAATGTCAATATATCCTGTAGCGTTAAGGTTTCCCTTCACTTGAACTAAGGGGCCTAGCCCGAACCATGAAAAACAGCCCCATACCATTATTCCTTCTCCACCAAACTTTACAGTTGGCACTATGCATTGGGGCAGGTAGCGTTCTCCTGGCATCTGCCAAACCCAGATGGTTACATTTTATTTGCTATGTTAAACATAACCTTTAGAATGACTTCGATAGCAACAGTGATTCTATTTAGTTAGTAAGAGATCTCTCAACAATCAATCTCACGAAAGCACATTGGTAGTAGTCAGTGACAAATATCAAAGCTAAGCTGGGCTTGGTTGAAACCCTGGATGGGAGACCAAATGTATAGCTGTAGATAGATTAACTCTCTAGGAGGTGCTGTCTAACCTATTGTTTTATGTTGAATATAACGTTGAAGATCTGGCGTTTCAAAGGTACAAATTCAACATATTTTATACAAGGTTGGTCTATGTTGAAATTTGGTTACCGTTACAAGCTGGTAGAGCACGGCGCTTGTAACGCCAAGGTAGTGGGTTCGATCCCCGGGACCACCCATACACAAAAAAATAAAAAAAATAAATGTATGCACGCATGACTGTAAGTCGCTTTGGATAAAAGCGTCTGCTAAATGGCATATTATTATATTATTATATAATCCTGTGGTTGAAATGTCACAATAAAAACAACAGTGTACGTTGAATACTTTTTTCAAATCCAATGTATTTTCCACGTAGATTCCACGTCACAATATGTTGATAAATTTGTTAGTGTCATAAGACCTGCATAGATGGGCGACCTCTTGTAACCTCAATTAATCATGTAGTCTGTCGTCAGTACCAAGAGGACTGGACACAAAAGGTGCATAAGGACATGATAATCAAAACCAATGTCTGTTATGATTAAATCCAGCTTTGACAATTCAAATTCCATTTTATTATCTGCTTTCACAGAAAGCCTCCGTCTGGACTGGAATGATAGTTAATTAATAGTTCATCAACCACATCAATATATTAATATGAATATAATAATATTCTGAGAAAGCCTGTGACAAATACAGAATCAATCCATACAACTGCCCTGGGGAAATTAAATCACATCTCTTTGGGGAGCTGTGAAGGTTTTCTTTACATTTGCTTGTCAGTTTTGAGCTGTTGGTGATGTAAGATTAGAGTCTGAGTGAATCAGATTCTAAATGTTCTCTTTTCTGTTGTGTTTTTTTCCTCAGCATTTCTGTTTAATGGTAGCTATTCCATCATGTTGCCTTGTTGAATGTTTGGTGCTATATGTGTAATGCCATGTTCTAGTACTACTGTTCTTCAGTGGAGGTACAGTATGGGATGTGGGATAAACTGTATCCACAGAGGGATGAATTACAAAGAAAAGGATCAGTCTCTTCTCACTCAATATGACAGTGCTCTCAATAAATGAGAAGTGAGTGACAGGACATCTACTGTACACTAGAGCCCCGTTTATACCTGCCGCTAAGATGAGTCCTTCGTCCTGATCTTGCCCGTTTCCACTTGATTATAATCAGTTCACAATGTGACTTTCAATCGTCTACAAAAATGTGGGCACAATCAGAATGTGGACAAGATCAGGAAAAATGGGGCTTCTGTATAGTCATACAAAGGGAACGGTGACTCACATAATGAACACTCTGTCTTTCCAACCACTCACTGTCTCTTCCACATGTTTGCTTCATGTGCAATCTGTAGACAATCTTTCATGAAAGAGAGTGCATCCAAGAAGATGATGAACAATCCATTTGTCTATGTGTACGTTGACCTTCTCTATTCCCTGAGTGTCTGCAATGTGGCACTGTGGGAAGAGCAATCACCTTCAAATCAAATCAAATGTTATTGGTCACATACATGTGTTTAGCAGATGTTATTGCGGGTGTAGCGAAATGCTTGTGTTTCTAGCTCCGACAGTGCAGTATATCTAACAAGTAATATCTAACAATTTCACAACATATACCCAATACACACAAATCTAAGTAAAGCAACGAAATTAAGAATATATAAATAAATACACTGCTCAAAAAAATAAAGGGAACACTTAAACAACACAATGTAACTCCAAGTCAATCACACTTCTGTGAAATCAAACTGTCCACTTAGGAAGCAACACTGATTGACAATACATTTCACATGCTCTTGTGCAAATGGATAGACAACAGGTGGAAATTATAGGCAATTAGCAAGACACCCCCAATAAAGAAGTGGTTCTGCAGGTGGTGACCACAGACCACTTCTCAGTTCCTATGCTTCCTGGCTGATGTTTTGGTCACTTTTGAATGCTGGCGGTGCTTTCACTCTAGTGGTAGCATGAGACGGAGTCTACAACCCACACAAGTGGCTCAGGTAGTGAAGCTCATCCAGGATGGCACATCAATGCGAGCTGTGGCAAGAAGGTTTACTGTGTTTGTCAGCGTAGTGTCCAGAGCATGGAGGCGCTACCAGGAGACAGGCCAGTACATCAGGAGACGTGGAGGAGGCCGTAGGAGGGCAACAACCCAGCAGCAGGACCGCTACCTCCACCTTTGTGCAAGGAGGAGCAGGAGGAGCACTGCCAGAGCCCTGCAAAATGACCTCCAGCAGGCCACAAATGTGCATGTGTCTGCTCAAACGGTCAGAAACAGACTCCATGAGGGTGGTATGAGGGCCCGACGTCCACAGGTGGGGGTTGTGCTTACAGCCCAACACCGTGCAGGACGTTTGGCATTTGCCAGAGAACACCAAGATTGGCAAATTCGCCACTGGCGCCCTGTGCTCTTCACAGATGAAAGCAGGTTCACACTGAGCACATGTGACAGACGTGACAGAGTCTGGAGACGCCGTGGAGAACGTTCTGCTGCCTGCAACATCCTCCAGCATGACCGGTTTGGCGGTGGGTCAGTCATGGTGTGGGGTGGCATTTCTTTGGGGGGCCGCACAGCCCTCCATGTGCTCGCCAGAGGTAGCCTGACTGCCATTAGGTACCGAGATGAGATCCTCAGACCCCTTGTGAGACCATATGCTGGTGCGGTTGGCCCTGGGTTCCTCCTAATGCAAGACAATGCTAGACCTCATGTGGCTGGAGTGTGTCAGCAGTTCCTGCAAGAGGAAGGCATTGATGCTATGGACTGGCCCGCCCGTTCCCCAGACCTGAATCCAATTGAGCACATCTGGGACATCATGTCTCGCTCCATCCACCAACGCCACGTTGCACCACAGACTGTCCAGGAGTTGGCGGATGCTTTAGTCCAGGTCTGGGAGGAGATCCCTCAGGAGACCATCCGCCACCTCATCAGGAGCATGCCCAGGCGTTGTAGGGAGGTCATACAGGCACGTGGAGGCCACACACACTACTGAGCCTCATTTTGACTTGTTTTAAGGACATTACATCAAAGTTGAATCAGCCTGTAATGTGGTTTTCCACTTTAATTTTGAGGGTGACTCCAAATCCAGACCTCCATGGGTTGATACATTTGATTTCCATTGATCATTTTTGTGTGATTTTGTTATCAGCACATTCAACTATGTAAAGAAAATAGTATTTAATAAGATTATTTCATTCATTCAGATCTAGGATGTGTTGTTTAAGTGTTCCCTTTATTTTTTTGAGCAGTGTATATGGACGAGCAATGTCAGAGAGGCATAAACTAAGATACAGTAGAATAGTATAAAATACAGTATATACATATGAGATGAGTAATGCAAGATATGTAAACATTATTAAAGTGGCCAGTGATTTATAATCTATGTATATAGGCAGCAGCCTCTAATGAGCTAGTGAAGGCTATTTATCAGTCTGATGGCCTTGAGATAGAAGCTGTTTTTCAGTCTCTCGGTCCCAGCTTTGATGCACCTGTACTGACCTCGCCTTCTGGATGATAGCGGGATGAACAGGCAATGGCTCGGGAGGTTGTTGTCCTTGATGATCTTTTTGGCCTTCCTGTGACATCGGGTGCTGTAGGTGTCCTGGAGGGCTGGTAGTTTGCCCCCGGTGGTGATGCGTTGGGCAGACCGCACCACCCTCTGGAGAGCCCTGCGGTTGCGGGTGGTGCAGTTGCCGTACCATGCGGTGATACAGCCCGACAGGATGCTCTCAATTGTGGATCTGTATGAGTTTGTGAGGGTTTTAGGTGCCAAGCAGGGGCGGTGTGTTCAATAGGGCGATATGGGCGACGCACTGCCAAACGGGAAAAGGAAGGGATTTTTTTTCTAATCAATTATATCATGGCAACAGTAGTTATCAGTGTTGTAATGTCCAATCAGGCTAAAGTCGTGCTTCAAATGGCTCCCCCCCCTTTTGGGGCGATTTCAGTCAAGTTGAAAATCGCCCAGAAGTCTGTCATAGACTCCCATGTAAAATCTATTTTTTTCAAATTTCAGAGCTTTCAATACAATCTCTATGGGTGTCTGAGGGCTTGCACTTACGCGCTTTCGTCATACGTAACGTAACCATGAACGTAACTAAGAAAAGAGCGGATTGTGTCTTTGAAAGAAGTTCCTTTTTGTCGGCGAACAAATGAAGATAAATTGGCAACGAAACAATTAGGACCTCCCAGACCAAATTTAATAATTCAACAGGTTTCTACTAAAGGCGGAAAGTCCTACACCCGAGGATTTTCCAAAAATTGGTACGAACGAAAAAATAACTGCCACTCAACTGGATGAGGGATACAGGCTAGCTGTCCGCCGCCACAACGATGAGGTTAGTGTTGATAATCACAAGTTTACTGGAGAACTGAGACCAAGTAGAGACTTTGGACAGGGTGGATATGGTATAATAAAGGCAGTTTATTCAGAGGTAAGGATATCTGGAATCGCGTGCACGGACCCGTTCGTCAAACTCTTAGGGAGCTATACATTAAGTCCCATTACTTACCATATCAGATAAGAGAAATTGCTGCAGCTACATATATTTTACATCCTGGCCCTACATAGTTCACTATTTGCATCACTTACCAAAATATTACATGTGGTCATATATGCTTGGAAAGTGGAGATGCCATAGAACGTCAAAAAAGTAAACATTGCTGGAGACACATTGCCGTTTTGGAGAAGACATCGCGTTTGCTAGCGAAGAGATTTGTTGTGGCAAATGAACTTGGGCTGGGAATTGCCAGGAACCTCACGATAAGATATATGCATTGCGAGTCTCATGATTCTATACGTATTGCGATTCGATACTGTGATTTTATTGCGCACCATATGTCTGTTGCAGAGGGATCAGAAAGCCATGAGAACGAGTTTTGATCAGTCATGGAAATAAAAGTGCTGAAAACAAATTGGCTCCCAATGTGAAAAGATTGAGAACAAGCTATGAAGGAACAATAATGGTGTTTTGGTGCAGGTACAGCCAACTAGCGCTAAAATATTGCGATATTGTCAATACAGTATATCGTAAAGTATCACTATGTAACTCGATTTCTTTCACCCCAATCCCTCAAATTAACGGTAAATAACTGAATTGTTTGCCCCACATTTAGCTAAGATGATTAGCTAGCCAGCTAAAATGTTTTATTTAGTTAGCAGTCGCATCTACAATAGTTTACTGTCAATAACATGTCTCCAAAAATGACGTGGTGTCTCCAATTGTGTTGACATTTTACAATTGCGATGCGCATCCATGAGTATCCACTTTCTGTAGCTCAGCTGGTAGAGCACGGCGCTTGTAACGCCAAGGTAGTGGGTTCGATCCCCGGGACCACCCATACACAAAAATGTATGCACGCATGACTGTAAATCGCTTTGGATAAAAGCGTCTGCTAAATGGCATATTATTATTATTATTATTATTATCTGACGAGAGCCCCGAAACATTGTGTGCAGACATTTTATGCAATAAATGAAGTAGGTTGAATCTAGTAGTTCTGATCTTCTGATTGGTCCTGATGAGTTGGGCGAGGTCCCCTCCAGGCTACTGTCACTGTTGCATTGGCTCTGAGTCGGGTTCTCTGTCTTCAAATGTTCAGCCTAAGAGAGGGGATTTGTGTGTGTGTGTGTGTGTGTGTGTGTTTAACAGTGATGATGTGTGTGTGTGTGTGTGTGTGTGTGTGTGTGTGTGTGTTTAACAGTGATGATGTGTGTGTGTGTGTGTTTGTGTGTGTGTGTGTGTCCTCAGAGCAAGAACTCGTGAGTTGGAAGAACTGAGAGGCCTATGGCGTGGGTGTTGTCCTTGGCCACCTGCTGACAAGGCTGACAAGATAGGACCCTTTTGTCCATTGTTATTGGATAGGAACAGAACTTATAACCAGCTCCTGACCTAAATAGATCTTAGCACAACATTTTACTCAACATATCATATTCCATATTCACTATAACAAATATATTTACTACGACATTAGCAAGAACCGCCACATCCTCAGCCGGCTAATCCAGTGTGTGAAGTTTTGCGGAGTGTTTGAGTTAGCTTTGCGAGGCAAAGATGAAACTGAGGGCTCCACCAACCCTGGTAAGCCAACACTTTTGAGATCAGTCAATAAATGCTTCTGGTATTGACTTATATGCTGCCCCTGTCTTCATGTTGTTGCTGGACATATCTTTTTTTTAAATGTGTGTAGGTCACCTAAATCATCAGAAAAATTGCCCCCCCTGAGAATTTTTTCAGGAGCCGCCACTGGTGCCAAGCCACATTTCTTCAGCCTCCTGAGGTTGAAGAGGCGCTGTTGCGCCTTCTTCACCACACTGTCTGTGTGGGTGGACCATTTCAGTTTGTCAGTGATGTGTACGCTGAGGAACTTTCCATCTTCTCCACTGCGGTCCCGTCGATGTGGATAGGGGGGTGCTCCCTCTGCTGTTTCCTGAAGTCCACGATCATCTCCTTTGTTTTGTTGACGTTGAGTGAGAGGTTATTTTCCTGACACCACACTCCCAGAGCCCTCACCTCCTCCCTGTAGGCTGTCTCGTCATTGTTGGTAATCAAGCCTACTACTGTTGTGTCGTCTGCAAACTTGATGATTTAGTTGGAGGCGTGCTTGGCCACGCAGTCATGGGTGAACAGGGAGTACAGGAGGGGGCTGAGCACACACCCTTGTGGGGCCCCAATGTTGAGGATCTTATCTTCACCACCTGGAGGCGGCCCGTCAGGAAGTCCAGGACCCAGTTGCACAGGGCGGAGTTCAGACCCAGGGCCTCGAGCTTAAAGATGAGCTTGGAGGGTACTATGGTGTTGAATGCTGAGCTATAGTCAATGAACAGCATTCTTACATAGGTATTCCTCTTGTCCAGATGGGATAGGGCAGCGTGCAGTGTGATGGCGATTGCATCATCTGTGGATCTATTGGGGCGGTAAGCATATTGAAGTGGGTCTAGGGTGGCAGGTAAGGTAGAGGTGAAATGATCCTTGACAAGTCTCTCAAAGCACTTCATGATGACAGAAGTGAGTGCTACGGGGCAATAGTCATTTAGTTCAGTTACCTTTGCTTTCTTGGGTACAGGGACAATGGTGGCCATCTTGAAGCATGTGGGGACAGCAGACTGGGATAGGGAAAGATTGAATATGTCGATAAACACACCAGCCAGCTGGTCTGCACATGAGACCTCATATGGAAATCAAAAGGTTCAGCAGAGAGCTGAAGGGGCTATATGGGAGTCTGTTTGAGATTCTCTCCATGTGATAAATGGCATTGGAATAAAATAACATTTTTCTCTGTGTATTGTTCTTGACTGGTGTGATATCCCCTGTCATTTTGATAAGAGGAGTTTAGGAGTTAAATCAGAATATTTCATTTATTTGTAAACCTGTAAATAATACATAAGGATACAATTACTATCAACTTAAGACACTCTTGTGGAGCCTAAGCTCAAAGGTGCACACACATACATAAATATTTTTCCTATAGGTAATTCAAACACTCCTCTTGTGCAGCGAGAAAGCCTCAAAGCATGATATTATTTGCAGTTTGGTTTCCTTTCTATTCACTATTATTTTCTTGAGTGAAAGAACTCCTGAATTATTGCAGCACAAGGATAATGTATCTAATGTATCTGAAGTGATTAATATTGGGGTATTGCTGTCCTGTACAATAAAATACAGAACAGATTTTCAAGAAGAACAATCAGAAATAATTGCTCAGGGAAACAGAGTGCCCCTTCAGATAATTCAGAAGATTGATAATTGCTCTAAATGTCCTTTTATCCACCTACAAACATTTTCGGATCTCAATGAAGAAATATGTAATTAGTCTTGCAAATAACATTGATTACCATACTTTGATCCAGATGTAATCATGGACAAAGGTCATAATTTGTTATTTACTGTGTTATCCACAAACTGAATTGAACTACTGAACTCATGCACCAAGTAATAACATCAAAGCTGTGTTGAACTAAAATAGGTCTTCTTATATGGTGCTGCACAACCAGGGTCAAGTAAGCTTGAGAGGGTGACTCATAGTCCATGGGCCAGCAGAGAAATGTGTCCACTTTGGGGTGGCAAAAGTTTGATGGTATTAAATTGTTCCCCACAAGCCCCTGAACAAATTGATATATGATAGCCACTCCAAAAGAGTAGCTTTTTGTTTTTCTAACTTTATATATCTTGTTGTATGGGAGTCTATGTAATACAATGTTCCCAGGCTGATAAATGAATGTTTACATTATTTTAACAGACGCTCTTAATCAGAGCGATTTACAGGAGCAATTGGGTTAAGTGTCTTGCTCAAGGGCACATAAACAGATTTTTCACCTAGTCGGCTCGGGGATTCAAACCAGCAACCTTTTGGTTACTGCCCCAATGCTCTCAACTGCTGAGACAAGTTGAGATAACTTATTGAGATAACTTGATGAAACAAGTTGCGACAACTTGTTGAGACAAGTTGGAATGTTCACATAGATACATTAAAGGAGTTAATGGAACGCAGATGTTCCATTGACCAGATTGGCACACATTCAACAAATCTGATCTAACAAAGTGGATATTTGTCAAATCCGTCAATATTTATGTATTGTAACAGGCCCACAATGTGGTTACTTAAGTCCAATCTGGATATATTTGGTTGTTTTCACTGCATAACATTTAGAAGTTGTCCCTTTTCAGGTTTAGAAGAAGTGACTGCTAAATGCTAACTCCCATTCGTATAAATTAGATAGCATAGCTAGCATATAGAAATCGGTGGTGGTAGTCAAAGTCATTTTTTAACTGTAATGCAGTTTGTTGGTAATGATGACATGAACCTCTGTTGGGGTTGACATCCATACAAGCATTATACTCCAATTTTTACCTCAACACTGTGTGAAAAACACATAAACAAGAGCTTAAACGTAGGCACATTTTGCTGGGGGGCAATGAGGATCGTTCCCCCATGGGCCTTTCCACGCGTTTCCATGGCAATTCTATTGTTTTGGTCAAGTTCGATTGACGTCTTTACCGCATCTATGCACATGGAAAATGACTGTTTCAAACAACAATGGAACATTCTATTGAGTGGATCTCATCTTAAAGACCATGGGATTTGGTACATTTTTGCCACCAGATCTAAGGGATGGATAGACATGTACAGAATGGGTAACCTGGGCTAAAATGGGGGAGGGTCATGCTTTTTCAATTTCAGTCAAGTGGAGGGTTTAGTATTTTAAAAAATCTAGTCCAGAGGGTCATGTAATTTGTAACTGATAAAATTTCAATATTTCTCTGTGTTTTAGAATTGGTTGCTTATTAGACTATATATTGATATGTGCTCAGTGGCGTGTATTCATGACCAAGAGAAAGCAGACTTCCCAAAACAATTTGGCCAGGAAAAAAATTAACAAAAAGCTACAATTGTACATTTCGTCTCACTGTGTTTCATAATTTTCCTTCAATTTGCAAGAGGCTGAATGTATCTCACCGGAGAAAGCATCAGAGCGAGTGAAACAACTTATATTAAAGATTTTCATCATGTCAACATTGTGTCATGCTAGCTGTGTGTGTGTGTGTGTGTGTGTGTGTGTGTGTGTGTGTGTGTGTGTGTGTGTGTGTGTGTGTGTGTGTGTGTGTGTGTGTGTGTGTGTGAGAGAGAGCGAGAGAGAGAAAATAAGGAAATAAAGAAGGAAAGGAAAGAAAAAAGGAAAGAATGAATCCCACCTCCCTGCTTTCTCACTCCCTTGTTATAGTCATTAGTCATTAGAGAGATGGTACATGAATACACATATACAATGAGTGCAGGATATGGTAGTAGGTGCCAGGCGCACTGGTTTATATCAAGAACTGCAATGCTGCTGGGTTTTTCACATTCAACAGTTTCCTGTGTGTATCAAGAATGGTCCACCAACCAAAGGACATCCAGCCAACTTGACACAGCTGTGGAAAGCATTGGAGTCAACATGGGCCAGCATCCTTGTGGAATGCTTTCGACACCTTGTAGAGTCCATGCCCTGACGAATTGAGGCTGTCCTGACGGCAAAAAGGGGGGGGGGGGGGACTGTGTGTGTGTGTGAGAAAGTAAACTAGCCTAATTCTTCAAACATTTACCCCCCAATTTTGTATTTGCAATACGATACATTTTGCCTATCCCTGCTCCCTCTCAACACTCATTCTAACATTACACCTCTCAACTGCCTTTTTCAATTATTGATTCTCTTTTTTTGCAGGAATCTTCTAGCTTGGATAGCAGGGTGGAGGAGGAACAAAGGGGAGGAGTACAGAAGTTATTCAGCCTGCTGACTGAGAAATTTAAATAGCCTATGTTTTGCTGTCTATCTATCTCTCAATCGCTCTCCGTCTGTCTGCCTGACTGCCAGATTGCTGAGGGGCAACATAGACTTTGTCTATGAAGTACATTGACTAACTTAGTGAAGACCTTAGGTAATGGTTAATCATGATTCATCGCTGTCTTTACAGTTCCTGAAACTGTCAATGGTCTGATGCACGGCCTCGACAGCAGTGCTTGGCCACCCACTCAGTTACCAGTGACCTATTCTGCCACATCCCAGGGAAAGGAGAGAGCAGAACCACCCTTCCTTCAATCAATAGTCATTGACAGTAAGTTTTGTGTGCAAAATGTTATTTTTTTCAGTTTGATACTCTGATCTTCACTGTGTATTGATTTTGTAAGAGCTAGGTTTGCTTTTGTAAGAGCTAGGTTTGTACTAGCTATGCTGATGATCATTTAAAAACATTATCTGCATCAGGTCTCACTGAGACTTGATTCCCAAGAGACATGCTATTCAAATGCCCATGATTGCATGATCTTACACTCTTAGCACCTTTTTTTCTATCTAGAACCTAAAAGGGTTCATCGGCTGTCCCAATAGGAGAACCCTTGAAATAACCCTTTTTGGTTCCAGGTAGAACCCTTTTGGTTCACATCAACGTGAATGTCAAAATAATTATTATTAAATGATTGACAGGTTGTTTCATTGAAGTTTGCACATGAAAGAAACAGCAAAGTGTTTGATGCAATGCAAACCAACATAGGCTCAACAGCAAAGGCTGTAGTAAAACTTAGTTTTATAATATATCGTTTTAACAGGGCATTACATATAGATAAATATTTATTATTTGAAAATAAAATATAGAAATTAGGGATGCAAATACTGACCAAAAAAAGTTACAGCATATTTTTTGAACAGTTTAGCAAATATTTTACAAATATTGTATATTTTGCACACCTTGTGGCTGTGTTATCTGCATAACTATACTATTTTTTTAATTATCATTAGGCATAATGATAATTATAAAAGAGTTGAGGCAGACCAATCCAATGACAGACCAATCCAATAAAAAGCAATGGAGCTGGTTGGCAGCCATATTGGAAAATGTGTACCCTATGGTTAAATCAGCAATAGCTAGGCATCATTGTTTACACTTAACCTAGCTTCATGTAAAGTTTGGTGCACTCATTATGAAGGCCTTTTGTGAAAATAGGTTACCATGTGATAATAGAGCACATTCGAATACTGTCCATTCTGGCTCGATATACCTGAAAGGTGGGCCCATAGAGATGTCAAATAATATGAAAATAATAACATCTCAAATTGCCTTAGTTTGAGAAGTTTGTTCCCTGATAAATATAATACAAAATTACATTTTCGTACCCTGATCCTGTTGGCCCAACTGACCGCATAGGGGTCATAACATATAATGCTAATTGAGTGTATGTAAACTTCTGACCCACTGGGAATGTGATGAAAGAAATAAAAGCTGAAATAAATAATTCTCTCTACTATTATTCTGACATTTCACATTGTTAAAATAAAGTGGTGATCCTAACTGACCTAAGACAGGGAATTGTTACTAGGATTAAATGTCAGGAATTGTGAAAATCTGAGTTCAAATGTATTTGGCTAAGGTGTATGTAAACTTCCGTCTTCAACTCTATGTTAGCACTGGCAGCTTAATTAAATAGTACCCGCAAAACACCAGTCTCAACGTCAACAGTGAAGAGGCGACTCCGGGATGCTGACCTTCTAGACAGAGTTGCAAAGAAAAAGCCATATCTCAGACTGGCCAATAAAAAGAAAAGATTAAGATGGGCAGTCTGAGATATGGCTTTTTCTTTGCAACTCTGCCTAGAAGGTCAGCATCCCAGAGTCGCCTCTTCACTGTTGACGTTGAGACTGGTGTTTTGTGGGTACTATTTAATGAAGCTGCCAGTTGAGGACCTGTGAGGCGCCTGTTTCTCAAACTAGTCACTCTAATGAATTTGTCCTCTTGCTCAGTTGTGCACCGGGGCCTCCCACTCCTATTTCTATTCTGTTAGAGCCAGTTTGCGCTGTTCTGTGAAGGGAGTAGTACACAGCGTTGTACGAGATATTCAGTTTCTTGGCAATTTCTCGCATGAAATAGCCTTCATTTCTCAGAACAAGAATAAACTGACGAGTTTCAGAAGAAAGTTTCTGGCCATTTTGAGCCTGTAATCGAACCCACAATCGCTGATGCTCCAGATACTCAACTAGTCTCAAGAAGGCCAGTTTTATTGCTTCTTTAAACAGTTTTCAGCTGTGCTAACATAATTGCAAAAGGGTTTTCTAATGATCAATTAGCCTTTTAAAATGATAAACTTGGAACACAGGACTGATGGTTGCTGATAATGGGCCTCTGTACACCTATGTAGATATTCCATTAAAAATCTGCTGTTTCCAGCTACAATAGCCATTTACAACATTAACAATGTCTACACTGTATTTCTGATCAATTTGATGTTATTTTAATGAAAAAAATAAGATTTCCTTTCGAAAACAAGGATATTTCTAAGTGACCCAAAACTTTTGAACGGTAGTGTATATATGGGGATACAACCTTCCCAGCTCTGCAGATGTTGCTGTGAAGAGACAGAGTCATTAGATCATTTATTTTGGTACTGTCCATATGTAACTTGTTTTTGGTCACAGGTCCAGGAATGGCTGAAGAATTGCAACATTTACCTGGAGCTAACGCTGCATATAGCAATACTGGGAAGTGGCGCCGGAGAAGACGGCTGCCGTTTTACAGCCCTCTAACCAATTGTACTATTATGTGTGTTTTTTCGCATTATTTGTAATTGATTCTGTACATAATGTTTCTGCCACTGTCTCTTAGGACCAAAAAGAGCTTCTGGATATCAGGACAGCGATTACTCACCTCGTATTGGACGAACATTTTTTCTTCAACGAGCCGGACGCGAAGGATATCCTACAGACACCCGACAAGGCCCAAATCCCTGTCATTCGCATGAGAAAGAGACGGAGATATCGTGGACGTAGGTCGGGGTGCCTTGTAAGTATCCGACGGCGAGTGAGTAAACTGCCTCTTCCATCAAACCTATTAGCCAATGTTCTATCATTTGAGAACAAATTGGACGACCTAAGATTACGGTTATCATACCAACGGGACATTAAAAACTGTAATATCTTATGTTTCAACGACATGGACAACATACAGCTGACGGGATATACGCTACATCGGCAGGATAGAACGGCTGACTCCGGTAAGATTTGGGGTGGCGGTCTGTGTATATTTGTAATCAACAGCTGGGGCACAAAATCTAATACTAAGGAAGTCTCAAGGTTTTGCTCGCCTGAGGTAGAGTATCTCATGATAAGCTGTAGACCACACTATTTACCAAGAGACTTTTAATCTATATTTTTCGTAGCTGTCTATCTATCACCACAAACCGATGCTGGCATTTAGATTGCACTCAATGAGCTGTATAAGGCCATAAGTAAATAGGAAAACGCACATCCAGAGGCAGCGCTCCTAGTGGCCGGGGACTTTAATGCAGGGAAACTTAAATCCATTCTACCTAATCTCTATCAGCATGTTAAATGTGCAACCAGAGGAAAAAAAACTCTAGACCACCTTTACTCCACACACAGAGACGCATACAAAGCTCTACCTCGCCCTCCATTTGGCAAATCTGACCATAACTCTAACTCCTGCTTATAAGCAAAAACTAAAGCAGGAAGCACCAGTGACTCGGTTAATAAAAAAGTGGTCAGATGATGCAGATGCTAAGCTACAGGACTCTTTTGCTAGCACAGACTGGAATATGTTCCGGGATTCTTCAGATAGCATTGAGGAGTACACCACATCAGTCACTGGCTTCATCAATAAGTGCATCGATGACGTCGTCCCCACAGTGACCGTACGTACATACCCCAACCAGAAGTCATGGATTACAGGCAACATCCGCACTGAGCTAAAGGGTAAAGCTGCCGCTTTCAAGGAGAGGGAATATAACCCGGACGCTTATAAGAAATCCCGCTATGCCCTCCGACGAACCATCAAACAGGCAAAGAGTCAATACCTGACTAAGATTGAATCGTACTACACCGGCTCTGACATTCGTCGGATGTGGCAGGGCTTGAAAACTATTACAGACTACAAAAGGGAAGCACAGCTGCGAGCTGCCCAGTGACACAAGCCTACCAGACAAGCTAAATCACTTCTATGCTCGCTTCAAGGCAAGCAACACTGAAGCATGCATGAGAGCACCAGCTGTTCCGGATGACTATGTGATCACGCTCTCCGTAGCCGATGTTAGTAAGACTTTTAAGCAGGTCAACATTCACAAGGCCGCAGGGCCAGATGGATTACCAGGATGTGTACTCTGAACATGTGCTGACCAACTGGCAAGTGTCTTCACTGACATTTTCAACCTGTCCCTAACTGAGTCTGTAATAGCAACAGGTTTCAAGCAGACCACCATTGTCCCTGTGCCCAAGAACACTAAGGTAACCTGCCTAAATGACTACAGACCCGTAGCACTCATGTCTGTAGCCATGAAGTGCTTTGAAGGCTGGTCATGGCTCACATCAACACCATTATCCCAGAAACTCTAGACTCACTCCAATTTGCATACCGCCCAAACAGATCCACAGATGATGCAATCTCTATTGCACTCCAGACTGCCCTTTCCCACCTGGACAAGAGGAACACCTACATGAGAATGCTGTTCATTGACTACAGCTCAGTGTTCAACACCATAGTGCCCTCAAAGCTCATCACTAAGCTAAGGATCCTGGGACTAAACACCTCCCTCTGCAACTGGATCCTGGACTTCCTGATGGGCCGCCCCCAGGTGGCAAGGGTAGGTAACAACACATCTGCCACGCTGATCCTCAGGGGCCCCTCAGGGGTGCGTGCTCAGTCCCCTCCTGTACTCCCTGTTCACCCATGACTGCATGGTAAGGCAAGACTCCAACACCATCATTAAGTTTGCTGACGACACAACTGTGGTAGGCCTGATCACCGACAACAATGAGACAGCCTATAGGGAGGAGGTTCGGGAGCTGGCCGTGTGGTGCCAGAATAACAACCTCTCCCTCAACGTGATCAAGACAAAGGAGATGATTGTGGACTACAGGAAAAAAAAGAGGACTGAACACGCCCCCATTCTCATCGACGGGGCTGTAGTGGAACAGGTTGAGAGCTTCAAGTTCCTTGGTGTGCACATCATCAAATAACTATCATGGTCCAAACACACCAAGAGAGTCGTGAAGAGGGCACGACAAATACTATTCCCCATCAGGAGACTGAAAAGATTTGGCATGGGTCCTCAGATCCTCAAAAAGTTATACAGCTGCACCATTGAGAGCATCCTGCCTGGTTGCATCACTGCTTGGTATGGCAACTGCTCGGCCTCCGACCGCAAGGCACTACAGAGGATAGTGCGTACGGCCCAGTACGTCACTGGGGCCAAGCTTCCTGCCATCCAGGACCTCTATACCAGGCGCTGTCAGAGGAAGGCCCTCATAATTGTCAAAGACTCCAGCCACCCTAGTCATAGACTGTTCTCTCTGCTACCGCACGGCAAGCGGTACCGGAGTGCCAAGTCTAGGTCCAAAAGGCTTCTCAACAGCTTCTACCCCCAAGCCATAAGACTCCTGAACAGCTAATCATTGCTACCCAGACTATTTGCACTGCCCCCCCACCCCCCCCCCACCCCCCTCTTTTACGCTGCTGCTACTCTGTTTATTATTTATGCATAGTCACTTTAACTTTACCCACATGTACAGTGGGGGAAAAAAGTATTTAGTCAGCCACCAATTGTGCAAGTTCTCCCACTTAAAAAGATGAGAGAGGCCTGTAATTTTCATCATAGGTACACGTCAACTATGACAGACAAATTGAGGGAAAAAAATCCAGAAAATCACATTGTAGGATTTTTAATGAATTTGTTTGCAAATTATGATGGAAAATAAGTATTTGGTCACCTACAAACAAGCAAGATTTCTGGCTCTCACAGACCTGTAACAACTTCTTTAAGAGGCTCCTCTGTCCTCCACTCGTTACCTGTATTAATGGCACCTGTTTGAATTTGTTATCAGTATAAAAGACACCTGTCCACAACCTCAAACAGTCACACTCCAAACTCCACTATGGCCAAGACCAAAGAGCTGTCAAAGGACACCAGAAACAAAATTGTAGACCTGCACCAGGCTGGGAAGACTGAATCTGCAATAGGTAAGCAGCTTGGTTTGAAGAAATCAACTGTGGGAGCAATTATTAGGAAATGGAAGACATACAAAACCACTGATAATCTCCCTCGATCTGGGGCTCCATGCAAGATCTCACCCCGAGGGTCAAAATGATCACAAGAACGGTGAGCAAAAATCCCAGAACCACACGGGGGGACCTAGTGAATGACCTGCAGAGAGCTGGGACCAAAGTAACAAAGCCTACCATCAGTAACACACTACGCCGCCAGGGACTCAAATCCTGCAGTGCCAGACGTGTCCCCCTGCTTAAGCCAGTACATGTCCAGGCCCGTCTGAAGTTTGCTAGAGTGCATTTGGATGATCCAGAAGAGGATTGGGAGAATGTCATATGGTCAGATGAAACCAAAATAGAACTTTTTGGTAAAAACTCAACTCGTCGTGTTTGGAGGACAAAGAATGCTGAGTTCCATCCAAAGAACACCATACCTACTGTGAAGCATGGGGGTGGAAACATCATGCTTTGGGGCTGTTTTTCTGCAAAGGGACCAGGACGACTGATCCGTGTAAAGGAAAGAATGAATGGGGCCATGTATCGTGAGATTTTGAGTGAAAACCTCCTTCCATCAGCAAGGGCATTGAAGATGAAACGTGGCTGGGTCTTTCAGCATGACAATGATCCCAAACACACCGCCCGGGCAATGAAGGAGTGGCTTCGTAAGAAGCATTTCAAGGTCCTGGAGTGGCCTAGCCTGTCTCCAGATCTCAACCCCATAGAAAATCTTTGGAGGGAGTTGAAAGTCCATGTTGCCCAGCGACAGCCCCAAAACATCACTGCTCTAGAGGAGATCTGCATGGAGGAATGGGCCAAAATACCAGCAACAGTGTGTGAAAACCTTGTGAAGACTTACAGAAAACGTTTGACCTGTGTCATTGCCAACAAAGGGTATATAACAAAGTATTGAGAAACTTTTGTTATTGACCAAATACTTATTTTCCACCATAATTTGCAAATAAATTCATAGGATAAAGTAATCCTTCTACCCCCCCCCCCCCCCCCCACACACACACAGCGGAGTCGCTCACCACCTTCCGGAGACATTTGAAACCCCACCTCTTTAAGGAATACCTGGGATAGGATAAAGTAATCCTTCTACCCCCCCCTCCCCCCCCCCCAAAAAATAAATAATTGTAAAGTGGTTATCCCACTGGCTATAGGGTGAATGCATCAATTTGTGAGTCGCTCTGGACTAGAGCGTCTGCTAAATGACGTAAATGTGCCCTTGAGCAAGGCACTTAACCCTAATTGCTCCTGTAAGTCGCTCTGGATAAGAGCGTCTGCTAAATGACTTAAATGTAAATGTAATTACAAATCCTACAATGTGATTTTCTGTATTTTTTTCTCTCATTTTGTCTGTCATAGTTGACGTGTACCTATGATGAAAATTACAGGCCTCTCTCATCTTTTTAAGTGGGAGAACTTGCACAATTGGTGGCTGACTAAATACTTTTTTTCCCCACTGTAACTATTGTAAAATAGATTGTGTCCGTAAAATGTATACAGTTTTGATGAGTGTGATAGAAGGAGTCAGGCGCAGGAGGGTATATCACCGAGTTTATTCCGTCGTACACAATTGCGCTGGATAGGCACAGGGGAAACCATCTACCCTGGCAATACAAGGTATGGGTAACTCCAACAATTTACAGGCACAGGGGAAAAATCTACACCGGCAAAACAAGGTAGGAGTAGCTCCACCGAGCTACACTACTCTCACAAATAAACAATCACCCACAAGGACAAGGGGGCAGAGGGAACACTTATACACAGACTAATGAGGGGATAAGAACCAGGTGTGTGTAATTGACAAGACAAGACAAATGGAATGATGATATATGGAGCTGCAATGGCTAGTAAGCCGGTGACGTCGAACACCGAAGCCTGCCCGAACAAGGAGGGGAGGCAGCCTCGGCGGAAGTCATGACAACAGTGTGTATAAGCTGGAAGTAGAAGCCTAAGTGTTATTGTTCATTAGTTTACTCCAATTAGGGGAGGGGTGGTAGGGTTAGCGGAAAATAATAATAAAGGAAAATATATATTAAAAAGATATGTATATACAGTTGAAGTCGGAAGTTTACATACACCTTAGCCAAATACATTTAAACTCAGTTTTTCACAATTCCTGACATTTAATCCTAGTAAAAATTCCCTGTCTTAGGTCAGTTAGGATCACCACTTTATGTTAAGAATGTGAAATGTCAGAATAATAGTAGAGAGAATTATTTATTTCAGTTTGTATTTATTTCATCACATTCCCAGTGGGTCAGAAGTTTACATACACTCAATTAGTATTTGGTAGCATTGCCTTTAAATTGTTTAACTTGGGTCAAACGTTTCGGGTAGCCTTCCACCAGCTTCCCACAATAAGTTGGGTGAATTTTGGCCCATTCCTCCTGACAGAGCTGGTGTAACTGATTCAGGTTTGTAGGTCTCCTTGCTCGCACACGCTTTTTTAGTTCTGCCCACATATTTTCTATAGGATTGAGGTCAGCGCTTTGTGATGGCCACTCCAATACCTTGACTTTGCTGTCCTTAAGCCAGTTTGCCACAGCTTTGGAAGTATGCTTGGGTCATTGTCCGTTTGGAAGACCCATTTGCGACCAAGCTTTAACTTCCTGACTGATGTCTTCAATATAGCCACATAATTTTCCTTCCTCATGATGCCATCTATTTTGTGAAGTGCACCAGTCCCTCCTGCAGCAAAGCACCCCCACAGCATGATGCTGCCACCCCCGTGCTTCACGGTTGGGATGGTATTCTTCGGTTTGCAAGCGACCCCCTTTTTGCTCCAAACATAACGATGGTCATTTTGGCCAAACAGTTCTATTTTTGTTTCATCAGACCAGAGGACATTTCTCCAAAAAGTACGATCTTTGTCCCCATGTGCATTTGCATACTGAAGTCTGGCTTTTTTATGGTGGTTTTGGAGCTGTGGGTTCTTCCTTGCTGAGCGGCCTTTCAGGTTATGTTGATATAGGACTCGTTTTACTGTGGATATAGATATTTTTGTACCTGTTTCCTCCAGCATCTTCACAAGGTCCTTCGCTGTTGTTCTGGGATTGATTTGCACTTTTTGCACCAAAGTACGTTCATCTCTAGGAGACAGAATGCGTCTCCTTCCTGAGCGGTATGACGGCTGCGTGGTCCCATGGTTCAGTGTGTATGTGTTGTGCTCTTTCCCCGAGTTGTAAAAGCAAGCAGAGCAGAAACGGGTTACTCTTTAGTTGACTGATGTAGCTGGCAAGATAACTGCTGTTTAACTTAACAGAAGAAAAAAAAACTAAGCTAGTGTTTATTTGCAGTGCTGAGCTAGTATGGTAACTGACGTAACCTTAGCTAATGTTTCATCCCCTCTCGACTGAGGTGAATCAATTAGCTATGCTAGCTAGTAGCTACCACAGCCAGATCAGCTCTAGCCTCCAGCTATCTGTCAGATAGCGATATGATGTGGCTATTATTACTATCTAACAGCAGTTGTTTGTATGGAAATATTTGTAGCCTTTGTTTTGTCCCGTTTCAACAGAAGTAAGTGTACTTGGCTAGCTTTCTCCAGTTGATGTACCGTTAGAGAGAGAGAGCTGGCCAAAAGTTGGCTAACGCTACCTATTCTTTTTGCCTCAATCACACTAGACCTGAATCAAACGATGAAACCATCAGCCAAACGATTGAAGATTGATATTCTGACATTATTTCAATGCAATGTGAGTTTTTATTATTCAGTATGGCAATGTAACGTTATTGATCTGTCAGTTTATCTAGCTAATTTCCTACTTTTCACACTGACAGTAATAAACAGCTCTAATGTTACAGGCTTCACTGTCATGGTGCACAGCAGAGATCTGCGCCAGACCAATTTCTTCATCCAGCTCCTGCCCCGCACCTGCAGCTTTTCATACTGCACTCACATTTTTTTTGTGATCCAATTGACATTTTAGTCATTTAGCAGATGCTCTTATCCAGAGCGACTTACAATTAGTGAGTGCATACATTGTTCATACTGGCCCCCCGCACCTGCTGGCTTTCTGTCCAACTCCCACGTGCTACTGCAAGAACTGGTCCCAAACCCAACCGCTGTACCGCAGCTCACTTACCAGCCATGGTCCCAGCAATTTAGCGCCCTATAGGAAATATGAAATGCGCAAAAATAACTTAATAGTTTCAATTACCAGAGATTCTCACATGGCCCTTACATTAGGCTCTCTGTATAACTGGGCTATATCAGCCAATATGCTAGATGTAGTTTGAAGAGAGCAGAGTAGGAGAGACTTGCACTTTCTGTTGAGCTATTCTTATAGCCTACCTTTTAGGAGTGGGAAGATTTTCAGACCAAGAAATATGGGTGATCAATATTTAGGCCTATTTCTAGGCAATGTAGTAAACTATTTAGGAAGTACATTTCCTTGGAAAGATAACTGCCCCGTGCTTCTCCGTCCATGCATAGGCTATAGCCTACTCTATTTAATTGAGACATTTACATTTATATCATTTAGCAGACGTTCTTATCTAGAGCGACTTACAAATTGGTGCATTCAACTTATGATAGCCAGTGGGACAACCACTTATTTTTTTATTTTTTTATTTTTGGGGGAGGGAGGGGTAGAAGGATTACTTTTATACTATTCCAGGTATTCCTTAAAGAGGTAGGGTTTCAAGTGTCTCCGGAAGGTGGTCAGTGACTCCACTGTCCTGGCGTAGTGGGGGAGCTTGTTCCACCATTGGGGTGCCAGAGCAGCGAATAGCTTTGACTGGGCTGAGCGGGAACTGTGCTTCCGTAGAGGTAGGGGGTGCTAGCAGGCCAGAGGTGGATGAACGTAGTGCCCTCGTTTGGGAGTAGGATCAGAGCCTGAAGATAAGGAGGTGCCGTTCCCCTCACAGCTCCGTAGGCAAGCACCATGGTCTTGTAGTAGATGTGAGCCTCAACTGGAAGCCAGTGAAGTGTGCAGAGGAGCGGGGTGACATGAGAGAACTTGGGAAGGTTGAACACCAGACGGGCTGCAGCGTTCTGGATAAGTTGTAGGGGTTTAATGGCACAGGCAGGGAGCCCAGCCAACAGCGAGTTGCAGTAATCAAGTGCCTGGATTAGGACCTGTGCCGCTTTCTGTGTGAGGTAGGGTCGTACTCTGCGAATGTTGTAGAGCATGAACCTGGAGGATCGGGTCACCGCTTTGATGTTAGCGGAGAATGACAGAGTGTTGTCCAGGGTCACGCTAAGGTTCTTTGCACTCTGGGAGGAGGACACAATGGAGTTGTCAACCGTGATGGCGAGATCATGGAGCTGGCAGTCCTTCCCCGGGAGGAAGAGCAGCTCCGTCTTGCCGAGGCTCAGCTTGAGGTGGGTGATTCGACATCCACACTGACCCTGCCAGACATGCAGAGATGCAATTCGCCACCTGGTTATCAGAAGGGGGAAAGGAGAAAATTAATTGTATGTCGTCTGCGTAGCAATGATAGGAGAGACCATGTGAGGATATGACAGAGCCAAGTGACTTGTTGTATAGAGAGAATAGGAGAGGGCCTAGAACTGAGCCCTGGGGGACACCAGTGGTGAGAGCACGTGGTGAGGAGACAGATTCTCGCCACGCCACCTGGTAGGAGCGACCTGTCAGGTAGGACGCAATCTAAGAGTGAGCAACGCTGGAGATGCCCAACTCGGAGAGGGTGGAGAGGAGGATCTGATGGTTCACTGTATCAAAGGCAGCAGATAGGTCTAGAAGGATGAGAGCAGAGGAGAGAGAGTTAGCTTTAGCAGTGCGGAGAGCCTCCGTGACACAGAGAAGAGCAGTCTCAGTTGAATGACCAGTCTTGAAACCTGACTGGTTTGGATCAAGAAGGTCATTCTGAGAGAGATAGCAGGAGAGTTGGCTAGAGACGGCACGCTCAAGAGTTTTGGAGAGAAAAGAAAGAAAGGATACTGGTCGGTAGTTGTTGACATCGGAGGGATCGAGTGTAGGTTTTTTGAGGAGGGGTGCAACTTTCGCTCTCTTGAAGACGGAAGGGACATGGCCAGCGGTCAAGGATGAGTTGATGAGCGAGGTGAGGTAAGAGAGAAGGTCTCCGGAAATGGTCTGGAGAAGAGAGGAGGGGATAGGGTCAAGCGGGCAGGTTGTTGGGCGGCCGGCCGTCACAAGTCGCAAGAATTCATCTGGAGAGAGAGGGGAGAAAGAAGTCAAAGCATAGGGTAGGGCAGTGTGAGCAGGACCAGCGGTGTCATTTGACTTAATAAATGAGGATCGAATGTCGTCAACCTTCTTTTCAAAATGGTTGACGAAGTCATCCACAGAGAGGGAGGAGGGAGGGGGAGGAGGAGGAGGATTCAGCAGAGACCACACACACACCGGATCTCACAGGTTTGGCTACTGAACTGGAAGCAGCAAGAATGATGACAGCAACCCTTGCTACGTTTTGCATAGGCCTATAGGATATAGCCTACCTTTTAGGAAGACAATTTGCAGGCAGAGACAAATAAATGGGTAATCATTACTTATTGAAAATGAAAAGGCGCCTTTTCCTTTTCAATGATGATAAAAATTTTGGATTGCACTTCGACTCATGTTGGTTGAGCACCCTCCATTTCTTTCCATTATCAATATTTATTTACAGACACTGTAGTAAACTACAGTCTAATCATATTTAAGTTAATTTCATATTTAAGTTAACTGCCACGTGATTCTCCGCCCCTGTAGGCAGCCTACTGTATTTCAATGAGACCACACATACTAGGCGTACTTGTACTCTCATGCCCAACTAGGATAGGTAGGCTACTGAAGTCGAAGCAGCGAATTCTGCGTGTGAATAATGCGTAATATGTGCTTTTAATACAATAAGATAACGCATACAAAGCAAAAATAGGATCGTTTCCAAATAATCTGTGGGACAACAAAATTATTTTCATCCCAAATTTGTTTTTCTGACCGCCTGCAGCATGAAAAATTCTGACCGCTCCGCAATGATCTCTGTCAGGACCTGCAGGCATCCCACGGGAATGCAGCCCTCTAGTGCACAGTCAGTACCCAACACTGCTTATCATATTTTAGCAGGATCAGATGGTGACAGGAGTCCCAGCAGGGTCAGACAGCCAGGGAAGACCAGTCTACGGAGCTCAGGTGAAAGTTGCAGTATATTAACAATAACAGTGAATGATACAAAGTTCCATCTTGAATTGATGGGTAGACCTATAGTAGCTACAGGACAGCAGCTTAAGCTTAAAGCTACAGTCTGGGATCTGGGAATAACGGTCATTTCAATTAATGATTATTATTCTTGTATAATATAATGTATAAATGTACCTCAAGGTAATTCTTTGTCATGCTTTATCTAAGGAGGATCAGATGGTGACAGGGGTCTCAGCAAGGTCAGGCAGCCAGAGAAGACCGGTCTGTGACAGAGCTGAGGTGAATTTTTGCAGATACTTTATTCTCTCTGTGCAGCACACACTGGACAAGCCAGATCCTATTTTAAGGCTGTCTGACAAACCTCCAAAGTTAATTTCCAAACTGTATCAAGGGTTGATAGAGGCTTTTCCCGATGACACAAAACATGTAAAACAAAAATGTGAAGAAGACCTGGTAGAAGCTATTGATGATGTTGAATGGATACCGTGAAACTGAATTACATGCACTCAGAAATGTCATTCCTCTGCTTGAGATGTAAAACACAAAAGGGGACATATTTGCATGTGTTATGGTCTTGTGAAAGCTGTCTGAATTCTGGCAAAGAGTATGTTCTTTTATCTCAGCATGTCTACAGATTCTCCCTTCTCCCTGTTTTTGTTTGCTTGGAAATGTTGATACTGGAGACTGTTATCTGAAGAAACTGTATAGTGGCTAAGAAATGCATTGGCGTTAATTGGAGGGTTTGTTATCCTCCCACAATGTCAAGTTGTGTATCAGTAGATTTTATTTATTACAAGATTAAGGGTATACTGGGCAACATTCATAAGGTCTGGATGCCTTATATGGAATACAGTATGACTAAAGGAGTCTGTATTGAAAACATGGCCATGTCAGGGGAGATACCTATTTAGGCAATCCCTAGCTGCTGGGCTGCTCAGTCTTGGCCCTGGGGGTCTGCCGTCCTGTGGGTTGTCACTCTGGCCTTGGCCTGACACACCCAAAACCAATAAATAAATGTTTCACTAAGATCCTGAAGCTGAGTGGGGTGTGTTGGATTGGGGCGCTGCAGGGTGGTGGACCCCTAAGGGACAGGACGGGTCGACCCAGCTATATTGTGTGCAAGTAAAAAGAGCTCTTCAGTACTATTAGGCCTAAAATATTAATTATATGGAGGATTTGCTGTTTTTGTGTGTTCATGTATATTTGAGGTGTATGTGTTTTTTGTGTATTTTTTATCCTTTCCTTTGGGAATTACAAAAATTGAAGGTGGGAACTGGGAATGAAATTGTGTTGGGAGAGAGTTGAGTTATTGTCTAGACTGGTGGGAGTCGGGTGTACAGGCAGGCTCAGGCTGGCTGAATTTGATATAGAGGATGTCTTAATAAAGACAATCAAAAGTCATTGTATTTTTTCAAGAGTTGTTCATTTGTTAGGCTATTGGTTAAAGGTGCAACACAATATTTAGTATTGAATTACCTTTGATCTAGTTTGGTCTTATTAATCACTTAAACATATTTATTAAGGATCTCTTACCTAGCTTGATGACTGTGGGCATTTTTGCTTACTTTTTGTTCTAAATGGAAACGGCAAATATGAATTGTGTAAAAATTCAAAAAATGAGCTTTAGATACCCCAAGAAATTCTGGGGGAGGACCACCAGATCCCCTGCCAGGTTATGTGTCCCCCACTTCTAAAACCGAAGTGGCGCCCCTGAGAAAATACATTGTGAAATGATTGCACATTTTATCTAGTGGATTGCAATCTTAACATGGTGTGAGAGAACTGTTGTCCATGAGGCAAGCTATGCTCATACAATTGAGGAATCCACTGGGTCTGGTGTTATCAAAGACTGTGCATGGATCTTCAACCAATTTATTTAAGTCACTGATCTGGCTCTGATTGGGATATGTCCAGGTTATTAACAAAGTAATCAAGCTCAAGGTGACGTATGAGAAAGCAGGTATTTTAATGAAATCTGTCGCTTTGAAGCCACATTGTGTAACTTAATGGGGCAGTGCCATCAAAAACATGATTTTCCTGTGTTTTATATATATTTCCACAATATGTGGTTGGACTAACTATGTGGTTGGACTGAAATTGTGAAAATTATAATAAGGCTCTTTTAGTGTGTAAGATCTGTTTGAAAAGACCACATGAAATTTCAGCTTGTTTGGCTGGGTGTTTAAAAAATATGTTTTGTGATGTCAGCAGGAGGTATAAGTTGATAGCAAAGAGAATTTGCCCTCCTTTCTGCCAATAACAGCTAGTTTTCAGGTTACACAACCTCAAATTAGGTTGCTAAGAAGCTATCTTTGTTTAGTTTTTTACCATTTTAATTGAAAACAATGACAGTAAGGTACTTATTGTTACCCAGAAATGATTTGATATTGAGATAAAAACAGCTGCATTGGACATGTAACTGAAGTAAAGCTTAATCTAGCTTTTCCCTGTGGAATACAAATGGGATGAGCCCACATAGCGTGAAATAAACCAGATACATCTGACTATAGCAGAACAGACAGAACCAGAGCCTTCAATTGGAGAGTAAAGGAAAGCACAAAGTCAAATCCAAGCTTAAAGCCAGTGGTTTGGCAGGGTCTGAATTGCTGTGTATCATTTAGTAATTTTCCTTTCTAAACTGCCAAAACATTTGCTGCAGAAGCCCTAGATACAGTAGTTATCTTACTTGTACAGTATGCTGCCAGGGGGGAATTTAACACTGGGAGAAACTGATGTGCTTTCATGCACCTGACATGTTTAAGTACCTTGACAGCAGAGTATAAGATAAAAACAGTGACGAGCTGATTGGAGACCAATGGTGGACAGCTGTCATCTCACAGGCACATCTTGACATTAAATTGGACTACAGTATCTTCTGTCAGCAGGGCCTCGAGTCAAGAGTGCTGGGAGCGTCACTTATGCAACAACAGAGGAGGGTTAGTGAAATGGTCTTTTACACAAGATACATCTATGCTCCAATCTCAAAAGTTCACCTTATCAAAAGTGACTTCCCTCTCTCAATGGGGTGATGAAGTTATGTTGCTCTGTCTAAAGAAATGAAATACATTGTGTAAACTTCACTTTCCAAGGTTGGCCACATAGGTCAATTTGAAATGGAAGGGTATTTGACAGGTTATTCTGCCGAATGCGTTCAGAAGACGACAGGAACACACAGTACCCACCTATGCTTTTGCCAAAATGTTGGAGGTCAAAGTTGTCCTAACACTCTTGCTTTAAGGAACCTGTAGCAGCTATATTAAAATGTTTGTGCTTCGGTCTATGTCTGCATCAAAGATCAAATTATGTTGCCCTCAGCTTCTTGATTTAAGTCAGGGATGGGCAACTCCAGTCCTCGTGGGCCTGATTATTGTCACACTTTTGCCCCAGCCCCAGCTAACACACCTGACTCCAATAATCAACTAATCATGATCTTCAGTTTAGAATGCAAATAGTTTAATCAGCTGTGTTTGCTAGGGATGGGGGAAAAGTGTGACACCACTCCGGCTCCCGAGGACAGGAGTTGCCCATCCCTGATTTAAGTGGATGCTGACTCACAAGACGTGTCTTTCTACCCAAGGCCTGTTCACCTGTTCTTTGCAATCCCCTGCTTTGCCAATGATAAGAGCATCATAGGGAAAGGACAGACAATGTTTTTAAAGGAACAACACCGTACAGTAGCCAATTGTGTAAGTACTGTATATGAATGAATAGTGACACACTGCAGCCAAAATAGGACATTCAATATTCAGTTATTGTTAATGGTGCGGTAGTGTATCTCTACAGTAGTGTAAAACAAACCCAAAAGTCCATCATGTGAATATCTAAAAAGTGTATGGCACCCCGCATGCTCTGGGTACTAGACCAAAATAAATAAATAAATCTTAGGAATGCATATTTTAAAAATGATGAGTCTTCAGGATGTCATTTAATCGAAGTTCAACAACTTCCAAGCTAATAACTCTCAAAAAGTTCCCACCCTTGGTAAAACTGCCTTACTGTGTGAACTATACTGAACACAAATATAAACGCAACATGTAAAGTATTGGTTTCATGAGCTGAAATAAAAGATCCCAGAAATATTCCATACACACAAAAAACATATCTCTCAAATTTTGTGCACAAATTTCTTTACTTCCCTGTTAGTGAGAATTTCTCCTTTGCCAAGATAATCCATCCACCTGACAGGTGTGGCATATCAAGAAGCTGATTAAACAGCATGATCATTACACAGGTCCACCTTGTGCTGGGGACAATAAAGGCCACTGTAAAAGGCAAATCTGCTGTTTTGTCACACAACACAATGCCACAGATGTCTCAAGTGTTGAGGGAGCGTGCAATTGGCATGCTGACTGCAGGAATGTCCACCAGAGCTGTTGCCAGAGAATGTAATGTTCATTTCTCTACCATAAGCCGCCTCCAACAACTTTTTAGAGAGTTTGGCAGTACGTCCTAACAAACGCAGCCCAGAACCTCCATATCCGGCTTCTTTACCTGCGGGATCATCTGAGATCAGCCACCTGGACAGCTGATGAAACTGTGGGTTTGCACAACCGAAGAATTTCTGCACAAACTTTCGGAAACCGTCTCAGGGAAGATCATCTGCGTGCTCGTCATCCTCACCAGGGTCTTGACCTGATTGCAGTTCAGCGTCGTAACCGACTTCAGTGGGTAAATGCTCACCTTCGAGTCTGACATTTTTACGTGGAAATTACACACTTTTGAAGCATTTTGAAACCTTGAATACACCACAAGTTAGCAACAACAGGGTGATCAAATGATGATCCAAATCTGTATAGAGATTAATTTATTATAAAAAACAGACCTAAGGGGGTCTGGTTGGTAAAGCCAACCTAATGCCATGCCCTGAATCAGCCTTGTAGGTTCACTTTTTATGTTTCACTCTAAAAAACTATTGATGTTTTCAATTTGTTCCATGGTGAATGTTTGTGAGGATTTGTCTAGTGTTGGCATGCCTGATGCCATACTTTTGAATATCCTTGTTTTGATGTATTGTTCTATCTGTTCTTGATTCAGTAAGGAAAATAACATCAGTAAGGGAAGTAATCCCAGCCATAAGAACAGTTGAATTGAATGCTATAGTGTCTGTATTTCAAATTATCTTCGAGGGGTTATACACTTGGGTTACATAATTGATGCAACATGTCAGCATGTGGGAGTCTGAGGTGGTGAATGTCATCTAAAGTATTTAACTTTCATTCTATTGCTGTCTTCAAACCAATGTCCCACTGAGACAAATCTGCCCTCCAGCTGGTGTCAGGAATAATATATATATATCCTTCACCGAGAGAGACGAAGAACAAGAGCCTATTCAATGCTCATACATACCAAATGGAACTCTAATATAATAATAATATATGCCATTTATCAGATGCTGTTAACCAAAGCAACTTACAGTCATGTGTGCAAACATTTTATTTATGGGTGGTCCCGGTAATCGAACGCACTATCCTGGCATTGCAAGCGCCAAAGCCATGCTCTACCAACTGAGGTACAGAGGACCACTACAGAGGAACTTTCAAAGCATACCTCTTATACAATGCTCAAAATGTGTTGTTTTTACAATAATGTACTGTTCTGATACTTCTAGATGGAGAGAAATCCCAAAGCCTGTAGCACTACCCATCATCCCATTGTAGAGATTCTTAGAATGAAAAACAACTCTCACCATGTTGCGAATGTCCCTTGGATTTATGTACTGACACATTGTTTTCACATTTCTTCAAGTTTCTGCCAGCTTCTGTGAGCTATAACAACAATAAAAAATAAAAGCCATCAAAATGCCCAGAGATGATAAGCCATTACTTATCAGAGGCCCAGGAGGGGGATCTTGTGACATTGTCATTATATGCTGTGACAAACCTGCACAGGTTGACGTTTATTGGGATGAATCTTGTCCTGGAGGCAGAGCTGAGCGATTTCCACATTTTACATTTACATTTTAGTCATTTAGCAGACGCTCTTATCCAGAGCGACTTACAGTTAGTGCATACATTATTTTTTTATCGAACCCACAACCCTGGCGTTGCAAACGCCATGCTCTACCAACTGAGCTACATCCCCTGCCGGCCATTCCCTCCCCTACCCTGGATGACGCTGGACCAATTGTGCGCGCCACCCCATGGGTCTCCCGGTCGCGGCCGGCTACGACAGAGCCTGGATACGAACCAGGATCTCTAGTGGCACAGCTAGCACTGCGATGCAGTGCCTTAGACCACTGCGCCACTCGGGCCAGCTGCAAAGTCAAAATTTAAAGCAAATGTTTGCTTTTTGGTCTTATTTTAAGGTTAGAGTTAGGCATAAGGTTAGCAATGTGGTTAAGGTTGAGGTTAGGGTTAGGTTTAAAATAAGATTTTATGACATTGTGGCTGTGCCAGCTCGTGACACCCTGCAGAGCTGTCTCCAGTACATGAGTCATCCCAATAAATGCCAACATGCAGGTCTGTAGGTCTCTCCATGACAGAGACGGATTACTTAGTCAGTCTGATCATAGCAAATGAAGCACAACTAAATCATGAGATGGTTGTAAACAATGCCCCACTTTTGAACACAGTGACAGCTCAGTTCACAACAGTTCACGCTGACACTACACATCCAAGTATATCTGACCAAATTACGAAAGACAAGCATTGTAATTTTGAATTCCGTAAAGTAAGTGTGGAAGAGGGGAAAAAAGTATTATTGTCGATCAACAATGACAAGCCACTGGGGTCTGACAACTTGGATGGAAAGTTACTGTGGATAATAGCGGACGATATTGCCACTCCTATTTGCCATATCTTCAATGTAAGCCTACTAGAGTGTGCCCTCAGGCCTGGAGGGAAGCAAAAGTTATTCCCCTACCTAAGAATAGTAAAGCCCCCTTAACTGACTCAAATAGCCGACCAATCAGCCTAACAACCCTTAGTAAACTTTTTGGGGAAAATGGTGTTTGACCAGATAAAATGCTATTTTACAGTAAACAAATTGTCAACAGACTTTCAGCACACTTATAGGGAAGGACATTCAACAAGCACAGCACTTACACAAATGACTGATGATTGGCTGAGAGAAATTTATGATAAAAAAATTGTGGGGGCTATTTTGTTAGACTTCAGTGTGGCTTTTGACTTTATTGATCATAGTCTGTTGCTGGAAAAACATATGTGTTATGGCTTTACACCCCCTGCTATATTGTGGATAAATAGTTACCTGTCTAACAGAACACAGAGGGTGTTCTTTAATGGAAGCCTCTCCAACAAAAATTCCCCAGGGCAGCTGTCTAGAACCCTTACTTTTTTCAATCTTTACTAACGACATGCCACTGGCTTTGAGTAAAGCCAGTGTGTCTATGTATGCGGATGGCTCAACACTATACAGGTCAGCTACCACAGCGACTGAAATGAAAGCAACACTTAACAAAGAGCTGCAGTTAGTTTCAGAATAGGTGGCAAAGAATAAGTTAGTCCTAAATATTTCAAAAACTAAAAGCATTGTATTTGAGACAAATCATTCACTAAACCCTAAACCTCAACTAAATATTGTAATGAATAATGTGGAAATTGAGCAATTTGAGGAGACTAAATTGCTTGGAGTAACCCTGGATTGTAAACTGTCAAAGTGTCTCCGACCACTACTTTGTTTCCTTTTCTCTCTCGCTCTCCTCCCACACTACTCACTCTGCCCCTACACAGATGGTAATGCGCCGCCGCAACCTTCGCTCTCTCTCTCCCACTACTCTCTCCTCTTCCATCCTATCATCTCTTCCCTCTGCTCAATCCTTCTCCCTCCAATCTCCTGATTCTGCCTCCTCAACCCTCCTCTCCTCCCTTTCTGCATCCTTTGACTCTCTGTGTCCCCTATCCTCCCGGCCGGCTCGGTCCTCCCCTCCAGCTCCGTGGCTTGATGACTCATTGCGAGCTCACAGAACAGAGCTCCGGGCAGCGGAGCGGAAATGGAAGAAAACTAAACTCCCTGCCGACCTGGCATCTTTTCACTCCCTCCTCTCTACATTTTCTTCATCTGTTTCCGCTGCTAAGGCCACTTTCTACCACTCTAAATTCCAAGCATCTGCCTCTAACCCTAGGAAGCTCTTTGCCACATTTTCCTCCCTCCTGAATCCTCCCCCCCCTGCCCCCCCCCTCCTCTCTCTCTGTGGATGACTTCGTCAACCACTTTGAAAAGAAGGTTGACGACATTCGATCCTCGTTTGTTAAGTCTAATGACACTGCTGGTCCTACTCACACTGCCCTACCCTATGCTTTGACTTCTTTCTCCCCTCTCTCTCCAGATAAAATCCTGCGACTTGTGACTGCAGGCCGCCCAACAACCTGCCCGCTTGACCCCATCCCCTCCTCTCTTCTCCAGACCATCTCCGGTGACCTTCTCCCCTACCTCACCTCGCTGATCAACTCATCCTTGACCGCTGGCCATGTCCCTTCCGTCTTCAAGAGAGCGAGAGTTGCTCCCCTTCTCAAGAAACCAACACTCGATCCCACTGATGTCAACAACTACAGACCAGTATCCCTTCTTTCTTTTCTTTCCAAAACTATTGAGCGTGCCGTCTTTAGCCAACTCTCTTGCTATCTCTCTCAGAATGACCTTCTTGATCCAAACCAGTCAGGTTTCAGGACTGGTCATTCAACTGAGACTGCTCTTCTATGTGTCACAGAGGCTCTCCGCACTGCTAAAGCTAACTCTCTCTCCTCTGCTCTTGTCCTTCTAGACCTGTCTGCTGCCTTTGATACTGTGAACCATCAGATCCTCCTCTCCACCCTCTCCGAGCTGGGCATCTCCGGCGCGGCTCACTCCTGGATTGCGTCCTACCTGACCGGTCGCTCCTACCAAGTGGCGTGGCGAGAAGCTGTCTCCGCACCACGTGCTCTCACCACCGGTGTCCCCCAGGGCTCAGTTCTAGGCCCTCTCCTTTTCTCCCTATACACCAAGTCACTTGGCTCTGTCATATCCTCACATGGCCTCTCCTATCATTGCTACGCTGACGATACACAACTAATCTTCTCCTTTCCCCCTTCTGATAACCAGGTGGCGAATCGCATCTCTGCATGTCTGGCAGACATATCAGTATGGATGACGGATCACCACCTCAAGCTGAACCCTGGCAAGACGGAGCTGCTCTTCCTCCCGGGGAAGGACTGCCCGTTCCATGATCTCGCCATCACGGTTGACAACTCCGCTGTGTCCTCCTCCCAGAGTGCGAAGAGCCTAGGCGTGACCCTGGACAACACCCTGTCGTTCTCCGCCAACATCAAGGCGGTGACCCGCTCCTGCAGGTTCATGCTCTACAACATTCGGAGAGTACGACCCTGCCTTACACAGGAAGCGGCACAGGTCCTAATCCAGGCACTTGTCATCTCCCGTCTGGACTACTGCAACTCGCTGTTGGCTGGCCTCCCTGCCTGTGCCATTAAACCCCTACAACTCATCCAGAATGCCGCAGCCCGTCTGGTGTTCAACCTTCCCAAGTTCTCTCACGTCACCCCCCTCCTCCGCACACTCCACTGGCTTCCAGTTGAAGCTCGCATCCGCTACAAGACCATGGTGCTTGCCTATGGAGCAGTGAGGGGAACGGCACCTCTGTACCTTCGGGCTCTGATCAGTCCCTACACCCAAACGAGGGCATTGCGTTCATCCACCTCTGGCCTGCTGGCTCCCCTTCCTCTGCGGAAGCATAGTTCCCGCTCAGCCCAGTCAAAACTGTTCGCTGCTCTGGCACCCCAATGGTGGAACAAGCTCCCTCACGACGCCAGGACAGCGGAGTCACTCACCACCTTCCGGAGGCATTTGAAACCCCACCTCTTTAAGGAATACCTGGGATAGGATAAAGTAATCCTTCTACCCCCCCCCCCCCCCCCCCCCCCCCAAAATTGTAAAGTGGTTATCCCACTGGCTATAGGGTGAACGCACCAATTGGTGAGTCGCTCTGGATAAGAGCGTCTGCTAAATGACGTAAATGTGCCCTTGAGCAAGGCACCTAACCCTAATTGCTCCTGTAAGTCGCTCTGGATAAGAGCGTCTGCTAAATGACTAAAATGTAAATGTAAATGTAATATTGATACAACAGTAGCTAGGATGGGGAGAAGTCTGTCTATAATAAAGCGTTGCTCTGCATTCTTAACAGCACTATGAACAAGGCAGATCCTACAGCCCCTAGTTTTGTCGCACCTGGACTACTGTTCAGTCGTGTGGTCAGGTGCCACAAAGAGGGACTTAGGAAAATTGCAATTGGCTCAGAACAGGGCAGCACGGCTGGCCCTTGGATGTACACATAGAGCTAACATTAATAATATGCATGTCAATCTCTCCTGGCTCAAAGTGGAGGAGAGATTGACTTCATCACTCCCTGTATTTGTGAGAGGTATTGACATGTTGACACCCATGCATACCCCACAAGAAATGCCACCAGAGGTCTCTTCACAGTCCCCAAGTCCAGAACAGATTATGGGAGGCGCACAGTACTACATAGAGCCATGTCTACATGGAACTCTATTCCACATCAAGTAACTCATGCCAGCAGTAAAATGTGATTTAAAAAACAGATAGAAATAAACCTTATGGAACAGTGGGGACTGTGAAGCAACACAAACATAGACACATGCATACAAACATATGATAACATATGCACTATACACACATGTACACATTAATTTTGTGATATAGATATGTGGTAGTAGAGTAAAGGCCTGAGGGCACATACTTAATATGTTGTGAAATCTGTATGTATGTATTGTAATGTTTTTAAAATGTATGCCTTAATTTTGCTGGACCCTAGCATCTAATGGGGATCCATAATAAATACAAATACAAATACAAATACCCATACCAAAAACCTAGACCTGAATTTATATGCAGGGAAATGTAGGGAGATGTTGCACACTAAGGCCTAGATTCAATCAGATCAAGCGTTAACCGGCGATAGGCGACACCTGCATAGCTGATGTTTTGGCGGTGTCAGAGGTGTAACTGTGTTGGAGCTGTGTGTGGATCTGATATAATCTAGCCCTTAAAGTATTAAACAAAAGTTCCAATAATGTAGTCTTAAAGTTATTTTACTTCAATAAGTAAACTCTGACTATACAAATACAAAGCAAATACTAAATTAATCAGTTACGACAAGTTGTTAGACTGTTTTTACTTGAGTGAATACCGTATTACTACACAGGTATAAGAGAAACTTGAGGTGTTACCTAACACCAGGTCTTACCTAATTCACTGACATACCACACACCCCCGCAAGGGGTAAAATAATTTAAATAATTTCCCCTACAAAGCCTTTCTTTTATATATTCTTCAACAAAAAGCAAAGCCTTGAAAGCAAGCCAATACTGATTACAGTATATGGCAGGAAACTTCATTTGATTGGGTACTGTGTGTGCACTGTCAAAGCTCAAAAGCCATTACGTCTGTCATGTTCAGTTGTCTGTATAGCTGCTGTGTGGAAATACAGTGTTGAGATATTAGGTTGGCACGGTGAGCGCTTTGAGCACAATGTATGAAAAGTTATCATTATCATCCTAGATTACCCTAATAAAATCCTACAGTGCCTTCAGAAAGTATTCACACCCCTTGACTTTTTCCACATGTTGTTGTGTTATAGCCTGAACTTAAAATGGATTCATTTGAGTTTTTTTTGTCACTGGCCTACACACAATACCCCCATTATTCTTGAAAATTTTACAAATTAATACAAAATGAAAAGCTGAAATGTCCAAAACATGCATCCTGTTTGCAACAAGGCACTAAAGTAATACTGCAAAAAATGTGGCAAAGAAATTAACTTTCTGTCCTGAATACAAAGTCTTATTTTTGGGGCAAATTCAATACAACGCATTACTGAGTACCACTCTTCATATTTTCAAGCATGGTGGTGGCTGCATCATGTTATGGGTATGCTTGTCGTCTGCAAAGGAGTTTTTCAGCATAAAAATTAATGGAATAGAGATAAGCACAGGTAAAATCCTAGAGGAAAACCTGGTTCAGTCTTCTTTCCAACAGACACTGGGAGACAAATTCACATTTCAGCAGGACAATGACCTAAAACACAAGGCCAAACATACGCTGGAGTTGCTTACAAAGACAACATTGATTGTTCCTGAGTGGCCTAGTTACAGTTTTGACTTAAATCGGTGTCACGCTCGTTGAGAGATGGGTCAGACCAAGGTGCAGCGTGGTATGCAAACATGTTTATTAAACTTCATAAACATAAACAAAACAAGAGACAACGTAACGTGAAGTCCTCAGGCTATACACATACAAGCCTAACACGGAACAAGATCCCACAAACATAGTAGGCAACTGGGCAACCTAAGTATGATCCCCTATCAGAGACAACGAGCGACAGCTGCCTCTGATTGGGAGCCATACCCGGCCAAGCATAGAAATCTCAATCCTAGATCGTGAACATAGAAATAATAACATAGAACTTCCACACCCTGACTCAACTAACAAGAGTTCTATACGTCAGGGCGTGACAGTACCCCCCCCCCCAAAGGTGCGGACTCCGACCGCACAAACCTGACATAACAGGGTAGGGTCCGGGTGGGCACTCCGCCTCGGAGGCGGATCCGGCTCCGGGCGTGACGACCTCTTCCTCTCAGCCTCCCCGTTGCGCCCCTGGTCTGGTCTGGACCTCGGCACGATGCTTCCCCTCTCCTTCCTCCCACGATGCACCAAGCCCTGTCTGGACCCTGGTGTGGGAGACCCCGAACCTGGAGAGGGGCTGACGTCTGGACCTGGATCGGCAATCCTCCCGCGATGCACCAAGCCCAGTCTGGACCCTGGTGTGGGAGGCCCCGACCCTGGAGAGGGGCGGACTTCTGGGTCTGGAGTGGAGCCGCTGACCGGAGCTGAACAGGTCCCCGGAGGAGCGGACTACTCTGGCTCCGGAGTGGATCCGCTGACCGGAGCTGGACTGGGCACTGGTGGAGCGGACTGCTCTGGCTCTGGAGTGGAGCCGCTGACCGGAGCTGGACTGGGCACCGGTGGAGCGGACTGCTCTGGCTCCGGAGTGGAGCTGCTGACCGGAGCTGGACTGGGCACCGGTGGAGCGGACTGCTCTGACTCTGGAGTGGAGCAGCTGACCAGTGCTGGCCCAGGCACCGGTGGAACGGGCACGGGCCATGCCAGGCTGGGAACACGCACCACTGGCTTGGTGCGAGGAGCACGCACGGGCCGGGCCGGACTGGGAACACGCACCACTGGTCTGGTGCGAGGAGCAGGAACGGGCCGGGCCGGACTGGAGACACGCACCACAGGTCTGGTGCGAGGTGCAGGAACGGGCCGGGCCGGACTGGGGACACGCACCACTGGCTTGGTGCGGGGAGCAGGTACGGGGCGTACCGGGCAGGCGACACGCACCACTGGTTTAGTGCGAGGAGCAGGGACGGGCCGTACTGGACTGGGGACACGCACCACTGGCTTGGTGCGGGGAGCAGGTACAGGGCGTACTGGGCAGGCGACACGCACCACTGGTTTAGTGCGATGAGCAGGGACGGGCCGTACTGGACTGGGAACACGCACCACTGGCTTGGTGCGGGGAGCAGGTATGGGGCGTACCGGACTGTGGAGGCGCACTGGAGGTCTGGAGCGTAGAGCTGGCACAACCCGTCCTGGCTCGATGCCCACTTCCGCACAGTACGTGTGTGGCGTGAGCACCGGACGCACTGGGCTGTTCACGCGCACTGGCGATACAGTACGTAGAACCGGCGCAGGATATGCTGGACCGAGGAGGCGTACTGGAGACCAGGAGCGTTGAGCCGGCACAACCCGTCCTGGCTGGATGCCCATTTTTGCACGGCACGTGCGTGGCGCTAGCACAGGACGCACTGGACTGTGCCGGCGCACTGGCGCCAGTGCGTAGCTCCGCATAACACAGAGCCTGCACGGTCACAAGCTACCTAGCGTGAGTACAGGGAGTTGGCTCTGCTCTGAACCCTGGCTCCACCAACCACCCCGTGTGCCCCCCCCAAAAAAATTATTTGGGCTGCTTCTCGGGCTTTCTTCGTGACCGCGTCCACTTTGGTCGCCGTTTCTCCTCTCCTGCCTGGGCTTCCGCCTTCGCCCAAGGTCCTCTATCGGCTACTCTCTCCTTCTCCACCCTCATCCCTTTCAGGGCCTCCATCTGCTTGGCCAGATCCTCTCTTATCTCCCCCCAAGTCCATGATCTCTGCTCCACTACCTGTGTCCAGGGTGTCTGCTGCTCCTGGGCACGCTGCTTGGTCCGTGTTTGGTGGGATCTTCTGTCACGCTCGTTGAGAGATGGGTCAGACCAAGGTGCAGCGTGGTATGCGAACATGTTTATTAAACTTCATAAACAAAACAAGAAACACCGTAACGTGAAGTCCTCAGGCTATACACATACAAGACTAATACGGAACAAGATCCCACAAACATAGTAGGCAACTGGGCTACCTAAGTATGATCCCCAATCAGAGACAACGAGTGACAGCTGCCTCTGATTGGGAACCATACCTGGCCAAGCATAGAAATCTCAATCCTAGATCGTGAACATAGAAATAATAACATAGAACTTCCACACCCTGACTCAACTAACAAGAGTTCTATATGTCAGGGCGTGACAATCGGCTTGACAATCTATGGCAATATTTGAAAATGGCTGTCTAGCAATGATCAACAACCAACTTGACAGAGCTTGAAGAATTTAAAAAAATAACTAGAAAAGTACATTTCCTGAAGAAAATGTGGTTTGCTTGCTAGCTTGTTTTAAAGTATTTATTGTGAAAATTGTGATGTTGTTTTAGTGCTTGTAGCTGAAATGGTTAAAGTGTGGTAGCATTTAAAATGTATATCACTGTGCTCTTATATCTGGCATTAAATCCGTGAAGTTTTATGCTAATGGTATAGTTTCTATAGGTTTTAAAGGATTTGAAGTTAGGACAGCCTGAACATATCTCTAGCTTGAACAGTTCAAGAGTTGCTGTTGGTGGCTTATATTATGCAAAATGATGCAAAATGATGCTAATGTTTATAAACTCAGCAAAAAAAGAAACATCCTCTCACTGTCAACTACGTTTATTTTCAGCAAACATAACATGTCAATATTTGTATAAACATAACAAGATTCAACAACTGAGACATAAACTGAACAAGTTCCACAGACATGTGACTAACAGAAATTGAATAATGTGTCACTGAACAAAGGGAGGGGGGGGGGGTCAAAATCAAAAGTAACAATCAGTATCTGGTGTGGCCACCAGCTGCATTAAGTACTGCAGTGCATCTCCTCCTCATGGACTGCACCAGATTTGTCAGTTCTTGCTGTGAGATGTTACCACACTCTTCCACCAAGGCACCTGCAAGTTCACAGACATTTCTGGAGGGATCCGGGCCCTTCGCTGGCCATGGCAGAACACTGACATTCCTGTCTTGCAGGAAATCACGCACAGAATGAGCAGTATGGCTGGTGGCATTGTCATGCTGGAGGGTCATGTCAGGATGGGCCTGCAGGAAGGGTACCACATGAGGGAGGAGGATGTCTTCCCTGTAACGCACAGTGTTGAGATTGCCTGCAATGACAGCAAGCTCATTCCGATGATGCTGTGACACACCGCCCCAGACCATGACGGACCCTCCACCTCCAAATTGATCCCGCTACAGAGTACAGGCCTCGTTGTAATGCTCTTTCCTTTGACGATAAACGTGAATCCGACCATCACCCCTGGTGAGACAAAACCGCGACTCGTCAGTGAAGAGCACTTTTTGCCAGTCCTGTCTGGTCCAGCGATGGTGGGTTTGTGCCCATAGGCTACGTTTTTGTCGGTGATGTCTGGTGAGGACCTGCCTTACAACAGGCCTACAAGCCCTCAGTCCAGCCTCTCTCAGCCTATTGTGGACAGTCTGAGCACTGATGGAGGGATTGTGCGTTCCTGGTGTAACTCGGGCAGTTGTTGTTGCCATCCTGTACCTGTCCCGCAGGTGTGATGTTCGGATGTACCGATCATGTGCAGGTGTTGTTACACGTGGTCTGCCACTGCGAGGACGATCAGCTGTCCGTCCTGTCTCCCTGTAGCGCTGTCTTAGGCATCTCACAGTACGGACATTGCAATTTATTGCCCTGGCCACATATGCAGTCCTCATGCCTCCTTGCAGCATTCCTAAGCCACGTTCACGCAGATGAGCAGGGACCCTGGGCATCTTTCTTTTGGTGTTTTTCAGAGACAGTTAGAAAGGCCTCTTTAGTGTCCTAAGTTTTCATAACTGTGACCTTAATTGCCTACCGTCTATAAGCTGTTAGTGTCTTAATGACCATTCCACAGCTGCATGTTCATTAATTGTTTATGGTTCATTGAACAAGCATGGGAAACAGTGTTTAACCCTTTACAATGAAGATCTGTGAAGTTATTTGGATTTTTAAGAATTATCTTTGAAAGACAGGGTCCTGAAAAAGGGACATTTCTTATTTTGCTGAGTTTAGTTATACTTGATAAAAGTTTTAAAGAATTTGAAGTTAGGATAGCCTGAGTATGTAACAATTGGTTTGGTGTCTCTAGCTTGAACGGTTCAAGAGGTATATTATGCTAATTTATATAGTTATAGTCTATAAAAGTTTTTAAGAATTTGAAGATAGGATAGCCTGAACATGAGAAAGTTGGTTTGGTGTCTCTAGCTTGAACGGTTAAATAATTACTGTTGGTGAGTTGTATTTTGCAAATGTATGCACATTTGTCAATGGTGATTCTAACATTTATTGACTCAGGGGTGTGAATACTTATGTAAATGAGATATTTCTGTATTTCATTTTCAATAAAACATTTTAAAATTTAAATAACATGTTTTCACTTTGTCATTATGTGGTATTGTGTGTAGATGGGTGAGAGAGAAAAAATATATTTAATCAATTTTGAATTCAGGCTGTAACACAAAAAAATTGGAATAAGTCAAGGGGTATGCATACTTTCTGAAGGCACTGTATATACTGTATAAAGACAACCAATCTCCTCCATTCACTCCCATACCTCTCACCTGTTACTGTAGCCTATGTTTCAATCTCTAAAGATTGCACTCTCATATTCGGAAGGCTTTCCTATCAAAACTAATGGCCATACAGAACCCATCTTACACAGGGCTTGACAATCTCCTGGCATATGATAAACGTAGCATCCCACAGACTGATAGTTTCCTGGATCACCGCTGTGTGCTGCATCCATTCGGGTCATTATTACACGTTCAGGTTTAAGCTTGGCAGGAGCAGTCAATATTACTTGTGGCTCTAGGCCTTATAATTAAGGGCTCTATTCAATCTGTATCGCTGAAGTGTTACAGATTGTGCAATATAAATGTAAAGGTAATTTCCGATTGAGCCGACATATGCAGCGTTTACCGTGAACGCAGTCTCCGCAGTCTCCGCAAACACGGGAACATTGCCTTTATATTTAAATTGTGCTTTGGCGCTGAACTTCCACACACAGAAAATAAAATATGTATGCTGCCACAACAATACTTCAAAATACAGAGGATCAACAACATTGCATTCACTCCACATTACTGGCCTGTATAACAGTGAAAAGAAGAAAGCCTGCGTAAACAAATCCACTCCAAATCATCTATTATGTTTGCAACAAGGCCGTTAAGTAATACTGTAAGGCAACACGGCAAAGAAATAACGTTTTTGGCCTAAATTAAAAACTACAGGCTTGGGTCAAATCCAACAAAACACAACAGAGTGAAACCCTTCGTATTTTCAAGTATTGTGGTGGCAGCATCATGTTATAGCATGCTTGTCACCAGCAGGGACTGTGGAGTTTGTCAGGATCAAAATAAATATGAAAGGAGCAAAGCCCAGGTAAAACGTTAGAGAAAAATTGTAATGTCAAAGACACACGAGCATGGCTTTCCAAGAGGTGTTGAGGGTTCCTGAGTGGTCCAGTCTCAGTCCTGACAAAAATTTGCTTGAGAATCAGTGACAAGGGTCGCATATTGCTGTCCATCAATTAATCCCAACCAAATTTACTGAGCTTGAGATTTTTTTACAAAAATAATAGATAAATGTTGCCGTAAGAGTCATGCAAGTTGGTAGAATCTGTCACGATCGTCAGGAACAGATGAGGACCAAGGCGCAGCGTTGCAGGCAAACATACTCTTTATTGAGCGAAACACGATCAAAACAACAAAGACGGTAACGTGACAGTTCACGGTCAAACACAACCAACTTGAAACAAGAACCCACAAAAACCAAAGGAAAAACCGACAGTTTAAATATGGCTCCCAATCAGAGACAACCAGCAAACAGCTGACACTCGTTGCCTCTGATTGGGAGTCACTCAGGCCAACATAGAAATAGAGAACATAGATCTACACACCCTGGCTCAACATAACAGTGTCCCCAGAGCCAGGGCGTGACAGTACCCCCCCCTAAAGGCGCGGACTCCGACCGCGCCAACTAAATACCACAGGGGAGGGACCGGGTGGGCACTCCGCCTTGGCGGCGGATCCGGCTCTGGGCCCGATCCCCACTCCCTCTCCAACCCCCCAAAGTACCCCTGGTCCGGTCTGGCCCCGCTGGCCGGAGCCGGACTGACGACACGCACCCCTGGCTTGGTGCGTGGAGCAGGAACGGACCGGACCGGGCTGACGATGCGCACCCCTGGCTTGGTGCGTGGAGTAGCAACTGGCCGGACCGGGCTGACGATACACACCCCTGGCTTGGTGCGTGGTGTAGCAACTGGCCGGACCGGGCTGACGATACACACCCCTGGCTTGGTGCGTGGAGCAGGAATGGACCGGACCGGGCTGACGATACGCACCCCTTGCTTGGTGCGTGGAGTAGCAACTGGCCGGACCGGGCTGACGATACGCACCCCTGGCTTGGTGCGTGGAGCAGGAATGGACCGGACCGGGCTGACGATGCGCACCCCTGGCTTAGTGCGTGGAGGAGGAACGGGCCGAGCCGGGCTGACGATACGCACCCCTGGCTTGGTGCGGGGAACAGGCACGGGCCGTGCTGGACTGACGACGCACACCACTGGCTTGGTGTGGAGAGCAGGAGCGGGCCGGACAGGGCTGACGAAACGCACCACAGACTTGGTGCGGGGAGCAGGAATGGGCCGGACTGGGCTGGCGACGCGCACCACAGACTTGGTGCGGAGAGCAGGAACGGGCCGGACAGGGCTGACGAAACGCACCACAGACTTGGTGCGGGGAGCAGGAACGGGCCGAGCCGGGCTGACGAGACGCACCACAGACTTGGTGCGGGGAGCAGGAATGGGCCGGACTGGGCTGACGAAGCGTACCACAGGCTCGATGCGGAGAGCAGGAACAGGCCGGACCGGGCTGGCGACGCGCACCACAGGCTCGATGCGAGGAACAGGAACAGACCGGACCGCACTGGGGACACACACCACTGGCCCTACGCAGAGATCAGGAACGGGCCCGACCGGACTGGTAACACACCCCAGTACCTCTCGCCGTGCCTCCACACTTTCCCTCTCCTCTGTGACCAGTGGCCCCCTTAACCTGGCGGCCTCCTCTGCGCACCCGCTGGATCGCTCCATCGCGGCCTCCTGCTGCCCCGTCGTCCACGACGTGAGCCCCCCCCTAAAAATTTTCTGGGGGTCTCTCCTCCCCGTGGACCAGGCCTCCCTAGTTCTCACCAGACTCTCACCCCACTGCAACAAAGTCCAACCTCTCTGCTCTTCACTTGGCTTGGCCCAGTCGAGACTCCTACTCCACTGATCCCAGGTCCATCCTCTCTCCTCCTCACGCTGCTTGGTCCTGTCTTGGTGGGTTCTTCTGTCACGATCGTCGGTGAGAGATGAGGACCAAGGCGCAGCGTTGCAGGCAAACATACTCTTTATTGAGCGAAACACGATCAAAACAACAAAGACGGTAACGTGACAGTTCACGGTCAAACACAACCAACTTGAAACAAGAACCCACAAAAACCAAAGGAAAAACCGACAGTTTAAATATGGCTCCCAATCAGAGACAACCAGCAAACAGCTGACACTCGTTGCCTCTGATTGGGAGTCACTCAGGCCAACATAGAAATAGAGAACATAGATCTACACACCCTGGCTCAACATAACAGTGTCCCCAGAGCCAGGGCGTGACAGAATCTTATTCAGAATTATGCACAGCTGTAATGACTGCCAAAGGTGCCAAGTATTAAGACATATGCAATCAAGACATCTTTGTTTTTTTAGGTTAAATTAATTAGGAATTGTTTTTAAAAATGTTTCTTTCAATTTGAAAATGTGGCGTAGGTTGTGTGGATCGGTAGGAAAAAAACTGCTATTTATTGGCACTTGTTCCACATCAAGCAATGAAATAATAGAAAGTATGATATCTTCAACAACAAAAACATTTGATTAAAGAATAGACATTAAGATGGTAAAGTCTCAATAATAGCATAATTTCTCTCCTGCCTAATGTCATAAATTAATATATAGTGCTCTAAGCCCTTGAAAATGGCACCAAACATGTCAACTCTAGTCTTCCCAAATCCACCATATTTAAAGTAATGTTCATTCAACTGTAAATTACTGTTTTTGCTTAATAAGCTTACAGTATATTTAAATTGGTAGCCTTGCACAGCCTTAGTGTACAGTAGTAGAAGTACAAACATTTCTACAGTGCCTTCAGAAGGTATTGACACCCCTAGTCTTTTCCCACATTTTGTTGTGTTATAGCCTACATTTTCTGTCACTAGCCTACACACAATACCCCATAATGTCAAAGTGGAATTATGTTTTTCGGAATTTTCACAAATTAATAAGAAATTTAAAGCTGGAATGTCTTGAGTCAATAAGTATTCAACCCCTTTGTTATGGCAAGCCTAAATGAGTTCAGGAGTAAAAAAATGCTTAACAAGTCACATAATAAGTTGCATAGACTCACTATGTGTGCAATAATAGTGGTTAACATGATTTTTGAATGACTACCTCATCCCTGTACCCCACACATACAATTATCTGTAAGGTCCCTTAGTCGAACACAGATTCAACCACAAAGACCAGGGAGGTTTTCCAATGCTTCGCAAAGAAGGGCACCTATTGGTAGATGAGTAAAAAAAAAAGACATTGAATATCCCTTTGAGCATGGTGAAGTTATTAATAACACTTTGGATGGGGTATCAATACACCCAGTCACTACAAAGATACAGGCGTCCTTCCTAACTCAGTTGCCGGAGAGGAAGGAAACAGCTCAGGGATTTCACCATGAGGCCAATGGTAACTTTAAAACAGTTACAGAGTTTAATGGCTGTGATAGGAGAAAACTGAGGATGGATCAACAACATTGTAGTTACTCCACAATACTACCCTAACTGACAGAGTGAAAAGAAGAAAGCCTGTACAGAATAAAAATATTCCAAAACATGCATCCTGTTTGCAACAAGGCACTGAAGTAATAATGCAAAAAATGTGGCAAAGCAATTCACTTTTTATCCTGAATACAAAGTGTTATGTTTGGGGCTAATCCAATACAACGTATTACTGAGTACCACTCTCCATATTTTCAAACATAGTGATGGTTGCGTCATGTAATGGGTCTCATATAAATGAGATATTTAGCAAACATTTCTAAAAACATGTTTTTGTCATTATGGGGTATTGGGTGTAGATGGGTGAGAGAAAAAAATATATTTAATCCATTTTGAATTCAGGTAACAAAACAAAATGTTAAATAGGTCAAGGAGTAGGGGCCTCCCGAGTAGCATAGCGGTCTAAGGCACTGCATCGCAGCGCTAGAGGCATCACTACAGATCAGTGTTCGATCCCGGGCTGTGTCGCAGCCGGCCGCGACCAGGAGACCCATGAGGCGGCGCAAAATTAGCCCAGCGTCGTCCGGGTAGAGGAGGGTTTGGCCAGCTGGGATGTCATTGTCGCATCGCGCTCTAGCGACTCCTTGTGGCGGGCCGGGCGCATGCACGCTGACTTCGGTCACCAGCTGTACAGTGTTTCCTCCAACACATTGGTGCGGCTGGTTTCCGTGTTAAGCGAGCAGTGTGTCAAGAAGCAGTGCGGCTTGGCGGGGTCGTGTTTCGGAGGACGCATGGCTCTCGACCTTCGCCTCTCCCGAGTCCGTATGGGAGTTGCAGCGATGGGACAAGACTGTAACTACCAATTGGGGAGAAAAAGGGGTAAAAAGTACCAAAACAAAATAAAAATAAATAATTCAAGGGGTATGAATACTTTCTGAAGGCACTGTATATAAAAGTAAATAAAGGACTTATCATATTGCAGCATATGAGTTGTTCCAGTCATTACAGTATATATTACAGTAAGCCTGATCAAGATCTCATGGATCTCCTGACATCGAACTCAGCATCATAGAAATGATCCAGTTGCATTGAATGACTGTAGGCAGTATTTGTTGCTTATATTCCTTCAAGGGAAAGGAATTAATTTAGTTGCAAAGAACGTGGAATTCAATGAATGCAATGCATGAAGGTTGAATAACTGAAATGTTATCACTAAAAGGAGGATGTTTGATTAAACTATTAAAAATACCTTTAAAGAGTCTTTCCGTTCATGACCTTGCACTTCATGGGGGCTCCTCAGAGGAGGAAGGGGAGGAACATCCTCCTCAGTGAATTTCATTTTTTAAAATAGTGAAACATTAAAAAAGTTATCCTTTTTGGAAAATACTATACAAAATGTATTCACGTCACAAAATAATTTATTAAAACACACTGTTTTGCAATGAAGGTCTACAGTAGCGTCAACAGCACTCTGTAGGGTGCACCATGGTGTAGCCGGAGGACATCTAGCTTCCGTCCTCCTCTGGGTACATTGACTTCAATACAAAACCTAGGAGGCTCATGGTTCTCACCCCCTTCCATAGACTTACACAGTATTTATGACAACTTCCGGAGGACATCCTCCAACCTATCAGAGCTCTTGCAGCATGAACTGACATGTTGTCCACCCAATTAAAGGATCAGAGAATTAATCTAGTACTGAAAGCAGAAGCTACAGCTAGCTAGCACTGCAGTGCATACAATGTGTTGAGTAGTTGACTCAACGGGAGAGAAAGACAATAGTTGAACAGTTTTGAACAAATTAATTTCTTCAAAATGAAGGAGGAGCAAGAGAGAGAGAGAGAGAGATTTTGTCATTTCTTTTCACTATCACTTTCACTTACTTAGCTAGCAAATTAACTAGCTAGTTTAGCCTACTCAAACACCCAGCTAGCTCAAACAGTGGGATGCCATGTTAGCTAGCTGGCTAGGACTATCCAACACTGGAACTCTTCCAAATCAAGGTAAGCTTTTGGTTTTACTAATTTATTCCCACCGGGCTCGCCGGTGTAACTGCTAAACTCCTTACTGGGTGTACACTGTACTGCATGATTGTAGTGGGTTTACTCACGCGTTAGTTCTATTAGCTATGTTGACTATGACGTTACATTAGCTAATATGGTGACAACGACGTAGGCTGTGTGTAGCAGTTATGATATGAAGGTTTGGCCTGGAAAGATTTTTTCGCTTGGTCACAGACAGCTGATGTGTTGTGCTCTGAAGTCCAAAAGCAAAGGGAAAATGTGAGAGGAGGAGAGCGCATAGGAATACAACAAACTGTTTATATGTGGCTATGAAAGTGAACTGTTTGAGTGTGATCAGGGGTGTATTCATTCCGCTGATTCTGTTGGATAAAGTTTCTTAAACGGAAGCAAGCGGAACGAAAAGGGGATAAACATACCTGAATTTCTCCAATAGAAACTCTCGTTTGCAACTGTTGGAATAATGATTACACCCTAGATCAGCTAGATGCAGGCAAGAGTGTGCAAGGCGATATCGAATGTGTCACTGTCTGTCCATGTGTCACTGTCTGTCACCTCAAATCCTTCTCTCGACCTGTGTGCACCTACGTTGTAAACTTTCATACATAGGCTAGGTTGTAGCTACCTCATGATGGATATAGGGAAAATTTGAGTATCATGTAGTAGCCTAAACCTATCGATGTTACATTGAACTGAGTGAATGGAATATGAATGACAGTCATCCAATATGCTGTAATAGAAATAAAGCCATGCTCATAAAAAAAAAATTGTCCTCCCTCATCTTAAACAGCATCGACCGCCACTGACATGGAGGCACTGTACATATTAAGAGTTTCATTCCAAAACACTATATATATCTATTTTCAGAAATGTTGGTATATTAGCTATTATTGTTTAAAGAACTTGAGAATGAGATTGGTGTGTTTTTTCGCTATCTAATCATGGCATGGGGTTGTTCAATTATAGACATGTATTTGATTGAAATCTATCACTTGATGGTTTAATTTCAGAGACACATAATCACGTTTTTTTGAAAAACGCTATATATCCGCCTCACTGTCTGTCACACCCTGGCGCTGGGACTCTATATGTTGAGCCAGGGTGTGTTCATTCTATGTGTTACAGCCCGGCCCGGCCTGTTCCTGCCCCTCGCACCAGGCCTACGGTGCGCATCGCCAGCCCGGCCCGGCCTGTTCCTGCCACTCGCACCAAGCCTACGGTGTGCGTCGCCAGCCCGGCCCGGCCTGTTCCTGCCACTCGCACCAAGCCTACGGTGCGCGTCGCCAGCTCGGCCCGGCCTGTTCCTGCCCCTCGCACCAAGCCTACGGTGTGCGTCGCCAGCCCGGCCCGGCCTGTTCCTGCCCCTCGCACCAAGCCTACGGTGTGCGTCGCCAGCCCGGCCCGGCCTGTTCCTGCCCCTCGCACCAGGCCTACGGTGCGCATCGCCAGCCCGGCCCGGCCTGTTCCTGCCACTCGCACCAAGCCTACGGTGTGCGTCGCCAGCCCGGCCCGGCCTGTTCCTGCCACTCGCACCAAGCCTACGGTGCGCGTCGCCAGCCCGGCCCGGCCTGTTCCTGCCACTCGCACCAAGCCAGGGGTGCGAGTCGTCAGCCTGGTCCAGCCTGTTCCTGCTACTCGCACCAAGCCAGGGGTGCGAGTCGTCAGCCTGGTCCAGCCCGTTCCTGCTACTCGCACCAAGCCAGGGGTGCGAGTCGTCAGTCCGGTGAGGCCCGTTCCGGCTCCACGCACCAAGCCAGGGGTGCGCATCGTCAGCCCGGTCCGGCCCGTTGCTGCTCCACGCGCCAAGCCAGGGGTGCGCATCGTCAGCCCGGTCCGGTCCGTTCCTGCCTCACGCACCAAGCCAGGGGTGCGCGTCGTCAGTCCGGCACAACCCGTGCCTGGGTCACCGGTGCCTAATCAGGTACCGGTCAACTGCTCCACAACGGAGCTGAAGCTAACCGCTCCTGCTACGTCCAGTTCAGCTCCAGCCAGCAGGGCCAGACCGGACCAGGGGCGCTATGGGGGGCTTATTGGAGGGTGGTGGGCAAGCCCGGAGCCAGAACCGCCGCCGAGGAGGAATGCCCACCCAGCCCTCCCCTGTTTTGCTCTGGTTGAGGCGCGGTCGCAGTCCGCGCCTTTAGGGGGGGGTACTGTCACACCCTGGCGCTGGGACTCTATATGTTGAGCCAGGGTGTGTTCATTCTATGTGGTATATTTCTATGTTGGGGGTTCTAGTTGTTCTGTTTCTATGTTGGCCTGAGTGACTCCCAATCAGAGGCAACGAGTGTCAGCTGTGGCTGGTTGTCTCTGATTGGGAGCCATATTTAAACTGTCTGTTTTTCCCTTTGTGTTTGTGGGTTCTTGTTCCGTGTTGGTCTATGTTACCTAGGACGTTACGAGTCGTTTGTTGTTTTTGTTTACTGTCCGTGTTTATCGCTAATGATAAATAAACATGTTCGTTCATCACGCTGCGCCTTGGTCCTCCTCTCTTAACGACGATCGTGACACTGTCAGAGAAATAAGTAGTAATGCAAGGTTTTACACAGTCAAATAAAACAACTTTTTTTTTTTAAACTGTACAAATTATACATTTGTGACATCAATATATATTAAAAAATCAATACAGTAATATGAGATCTGTATGTAAAACATTTATATTTGACATTTTAGTCGGCAGATGCTCTAAACCAGAGCGACTAGTGCATTGATCTTAAGATAGCGAGGTGAGACAATCAACTATCACAGTCAAATATACAGTATACCAACATTCCTTTCCAGCTAAACAATGGATATATGGTGTTTTGCAAAAAAAAATAACATTATACACATCTTAAATCTATTAATAAAAAATCTGTGAACAGTAATATTTTACACACACACGAAGGTAGCCATAAGAAATAATTTATAATGAAAAAACACAAATGTGAAAAATTGGTGGATATAGCATTTTGGAAATGAATCTTCAAATACAGTACCAGTCCAAAGTTTGGACACACCTACTCATTCAAGGGTTTTCTTTATTTTTACTATGTTCTACATTGTAGAATAATAGTGAAGACATCACAAATATGAAATAGTCCTAACAAGCTAATGTTCATTCATTGAGAGAGAGGGAGAGAGAGAGTGATAAGAGACACACAAAGGTTTGAAGAGGAAGAGAGCCCTTTCTGTGTGTGTGTGTGTGTGTGTGTGTGTGGGTGGGTGTGGGTGGGTGTGTGTGTGTTTTACATTTGGGTCTCCGTGAGAATTTACTTTATTTTGGACCCACATAAATAAGACGGATAAAGCAATGAAACATGTTTTTTTCCCCTCAGGGTAAGATGGTGAAGGGAATGGGCATGCAGGTGTAGCAGACATTTTAACATTTACGTCATGTAGCAGACGCTCTTATCCAGGGGGGGTGGGGGAGGGGAGAGGGGGTAGAATGATTACTTTTATACTATTCCAGGTATTCCTTAAAGAGGTAGGGCAGAGCAGTGAATAGCTTTGACTGGGCTGAGCGGGAACTGTGCTTCCGAAGAGGTAGGGGGGCTAGCAGGCCAGAGGTGGATGAACGTAGTGCCCTCGTTTGGGTGTAGGGTCTGATCAGAGCCTGAAGGTAAGGAGGTGCCGTTCCCTCACAGCTCCGTAGGCAAGCACCATGGTCTTGTAGTAGATGCGAGCCTCAACTGGAAGCCAGTGGAGTGTGCGGAAGAGCGGGGTGACATGGCTGCAGCGTTCTGGATAAGTTGTAGGGGTTTAATGGCACAGGCAGGGAGCCCAGCCAACAGCGAGTTGCAGTAATCCAGACGGGAGATGTCAAGTGCCTGGATTAGGTCCTGTGCCGCTTTCTGTGTAAGGTAGGGTCGTACTCGGAGAATGACAGGGTGTTGTCCAGGGTCACGCTAAGGTTCTTTGCACTCTGGGAGGAGGACACAATGGAGTGGTCAACCGTGATGGCGAGATCATGGAACGGGCAGTCCTTCCCCAGGAGGAAGAGCAGCTCCGTCTTGTCGAGGTTCAGCTTGAGGTGGGTGAACCAACATCCACACTGATATGTCTGCCAGACATGCAGAGATGTGATTCGCCACCTGGTTATCAGAAAGGGGAAAGGAGAAAATGAATTGTGTGTCGTCTGCGTAGCAATGATAGGAGAGACCATGTGAGGATATGACAGAGCCAAGTGACTTGGTGTATAAAGAGAATAGGAGAGGGCCTAGAACTGAGCCCTGGGGGACACCAGTGGTGAGAGCATGTGGTGCGGAGACAGATTCTCGCCACGCCACCTGGTAGGAGCGACCTGGCAGGTAGGACGCAATCCAAGAGTGAGCAGCGCCGGAGATGCCCAACTCGGAGAGGGTGGAGAGGAGGATCTGATGGTTCACAGTATCAAAGGCAGCAGATAGGTCTAGAAGGATAAGAGCAGAGGAGAGAGAGTTAGCTTTAGCAGTGCGGAGAGCCTCCGTGACACAGAGAAGAGCAGTCTCAGTTGAATGACCAGTCTTGAAACCTGACTGGTTTGGATCAAGAAAGTCATTCTGAGAGAGATAGCAGGAGAGTTGGCTAGAGACGGCATGCTGAAGAGTTTTGGAGAAAAAAGAAAGAAGGGATACTGGTCTGTAGTTGTTGACATCGCAGGGATCGAGTGTAGGTTTTTTGAGGAGGGGTGCAACTCTCGCTCTCTTGAAGACGGAAGGGACATGGCCAGCGGTCAAGGATGAGTTGATGAGCGAAGTGAGGTAAGAGAGAAGGTCTCCGGAAATGGTCTGGAGAAGAAAGGAGGGGATAGGGTCAAGCGGGCAGGTTGTTGGGCGGCCGGCCGTCACAAGTCGCAAGATTTCATCTGGAGAGAGAGGGGAGAAAGAAGTCAAAGCATAGGGTAGGGCAGTGTGAGCAGGACCAGTGGTGTCATTTGACTTAATAAATGAGGATCGAATGTCGTCAACCTTCTTTTCAAAATGGTTGACGAAGTCATCCACAGAGAGGGAGGAGGGAGGGGGAGGAGGAGGAGGATTCAGCAGGGAGGAGAAGGTGGCAACGAGCTTCCTAGGGTTACAGGCAGAGGCTTGAATTTAGAGTGGTAGAAAGTGGCTTTAGCAGCAGAAACAGAGGAAGAGAATATAGAGAGGAGGGAGTGAAAAGATGACAGGTCCGCAGGGAGTCTAGTTTTCCTCCATTTCCGCTCGGCTGCCCGGAGCCCTGTTCTGTGAGCTCGCAATGAGTCGTCAAGCCACAGAGCAGGAGGGGAGGATAGGGGACATAGAGAGTCAAAAGATGCAGAAAGGGAGGAGAGGAGGGTTGAGGAGGCAGAATCAGGAGATCGGAGGGAGAAGGATCTAGCAGAGGGAAGAGATGATAGGATGGAAGAGGAGAGAGTAGCGGGAGAGAGAGAGCGAAGGTTGCGACGGCACATTACCATCTGAGTAGGGGCAGAGTGAGTAGTGTTGGAGGAGAGCAAGAGAGAAAAGGATACAAAGTAGTGGTCGGAGACTTGGAGGGGAGTTGCAGTGAGATTAGTAGAAGAACAGCATCTAGTAAAGATTAGGTCAAGCGTATTGCCTGCCTTGTGAGTAGGGGGTGGGGGGGGGGGGGGGGGGGGGGTGAGAGGGTGAGGTCAAAAAAGGAAAGGAGTGGAAAGACGGAGGCAGAGAGAAATTAGTCAAAGGCAGATGTAGGGAGGTTAAAGTCACCCAGAACTGTGAGGGGTGAGCCATCCTCAGGAAAGGAACTTATCAAGGCGTCAGGCTCATTGATGTACTCTCCAAGGGAAGCTGGAGGGCGATAAATGATAAGGATGTTAAGCTTGAATGGGCTAGTGACTGTGACAGCATGGAATTCAAATGAGGAGATAAACAGATGGGTCAGGGGGAAAATAGAGAATGTCCACTTGGGAGAGATGAGGATTCCTGTGCCACCACCGCGCTGACCAGATGCTCTCGGGGTATGCGAGAACACATGATCAGACGAGGAAAGAGCAGTAGGAGTAGCAGTATTTTCTGTGGTAATCCATGTTTCCGTCAGTGCCAAGAAGTCGAGGGACTGGAGGGTAGCATAGGCTGAGATTAACTCTGCCTTGTTGGCCGCATAACGGCAGTTCCAGAGGCTGCCGGAAACCTGGAACTCCACGTGGGTCGTGCGCGCAGGGACCACCAGATTAGAGTTGCAGCAGCCACGTGGTGTGAAGCGTTTGTATGGCCTGTGCAGAGAGGAGAGAACAGGGATAGACAGACACATAGCTGATAGGCTATAGAAAAGACTACAATAATGCAAAGGAGATCGGAATGAAATTGATGAAACATCTGGGAAAGCGAGAGAGCGGGGCCTCCCTCACTTATGTTTCACTGAAACACTCAAATATAACTCCCAACTTCCACTTTAGACATTATAATTGTTGTAAACCACAGCGGTTCAATGTTTTCTAGGAATAGACTCTAACTTAGTTTATTCAGCTAGCTAACTTGGTACAGTATTCTTCAGTGAAAACCACCCAGGGCACCGTATCCTATGACGCCATAGCTAACTAGCATGCTAGCTTCCAATAACACGGTTTAGCACCAATACACGGTTACAACAAACTACCAATAGTGTGTTAACATGCTAAACAGATCATTCGTGTCCGTGTCTAACGTTGTGTAAAGTTTTGGGGTTCGTTTTGACAGTTTGAGTGAGTATGTCGTCAACTTATTCAGCCAGTTAGTTAGCTAGCTAGAATAGTTAGCATATTAGCCAGCCATTGCTCTCTGTCAACGAACCAACCCCTCCTCCCACGGTATGAAACACACAGAGAGAGCCAAGCTAACGTTAACTAGTCACCCATGTCTTGAATTCATTTTGAACGACTCTGGTTACCAGTATGTAGAAATAAAATAAAAATAAATGTAGGTTATAACTTACCCTTAGTAGCTACTGTTAGCTAGTTAAGTGTAAAGCTAGCTACTGAATCGATTTAGCCAGTTCGCATCTGTCCAAACGGAGAGAAAGCGTCTCCAAACATTACAGCTAGGTCGTTTCAGCTATTGTTTAGTTAGCTATCCAGGTAGCAACAAGCTAGCTACATTTCGAATACAGTAGCTACTAACTACCTAACGTTAACGCTTCAGATAATGAGGTTAGAAAAACAGCTGAATGGTAGGTAGCTAGCTGGCATAATTACAGGTACTCTTAAGCGTGAAATAACATTGGAAACAACTATCCACAGTTGCTAATAGTTACCAGTAGCTTCCCGCTAGCTAGCTAGCTTTATTGGTCCAGGTAGTGGGTTAGCTAGCCTCGTGCTTCACCGGGCTCAGCCGAATACATGAGTTGGGCATGGTTGCTCATTGTCACGTGATGAGGTAGCCCTGCCTGCAAACTTCAAAATTGGTGTCTGCCCTCAGACCAAGAAGACATTTTATTTTGGTCTTATGGTCTAAGAAATTGGTTGCTCCTGTCGGAGACCAGGTTTGTATCCCATGTGTTACACAGGCTCATGCATCTGGTGGCCAGCGCTGGATCCAAGGTGGTTGTCACCATGGAGCACTCAGCTAAGGTAGAATAAGGCTGTAACGTAACAAAATGTGGAAAGAGTCAAGGGGTCTGAATACTTTCCGAATGCACTGTTTATGGAGACTGTTTAGTGCCAAAAATAAGGGGTTGAATACATGTAACTAAAAATCCTAATCTTTCTTATATCTGTCAGATATAGGACAGACACTTCAGAACAAACTTCCTTTCGATTTTTTGGGGGGCAAATTCAAGGAGCATCCTAAGAGGCTGAAAATGTTCATCTGTACAAATATTTTACAGGACACCTGGAGATTACCATTCCAAACTACAAAAGACTACTCCTTATCTTCTCAAAATAAGAAAAGATATTCGAGAATGTATTTTAAAAATGCACTCAACAATAGACTGGGTTCAAAAATCCATGATATAGTGATATCAGATCATTCTCCTGTATCATGCTTAATTACACCAAGACAAAATACACTTAGCAACAGAACATGGAGAATGAACAGAGTGCATCGTCAAGACCCGAAATGTAATAAATACGTAAACGAAAAAATAAAGACCTTTACCATTACAAATGTAGACATAGAGGACAGAGAAAAGCCAACCACTTACATAATTTGGGATGCTTTTAAGGTGTACATTAGGGGAATTATAATTTCGTACTCTGTAAAAATTAAAATTAAAGAACAATAAATAACTATCTTAGAAAAACCCATAAAAATCATTACAAGGTAAAGAAGAAAATTAAATTTCAGAACTTAAGCAGGAATATGATCTTTTACTTTTGAAGAGAACCAACAACTACAGGTTAAACGCAAGTAAAGAATACTATTTCATTGCAAATAAACCTGGTAAAGACCTCACAGCACTCACAAAACCTATTCACGCCAAACCCTGCCAAGAAGTTTCCTTTTGTTTGAAAGTTTGTTTCTTAAATAATTTGTTGTTGCAATGAATTCGTTACAGACATTTTTTTTCATCATATTTTAAATAACTTGTAGAAAATACACTTTATGACACTGTCATGAAGTATTATGACCATCCTGTGTCAGTTTACTTGAACTAAGAAAATACACTTTATGACACTGTCAAGAAGCATTATGACCATCATAATCATATAAGCCAGATAGGCCTATCACGTACATGCCTTTATATCAGTCATCACTCAAAAAGAGGGTGTCTTGTCCTGCTCCTGAAATCTGCTCCTGCATTCATCCCAGTCATCAGCAAAAGCATGGGGGTAGGTGCATGTCTGATATCAATGTGTGTGCAATTTCAATGATAATTTAATATGGTCAATAAAAAAAAAAATATATATATATATAACATAAACATACTGTTGACATGTAGGCTATGGTGTAATGGAATGTTTTGCCTTGTGTGGTAGGTTTTGTGGGTTTTGACTCTCTTGTGTAGGTGTCAAAACCAGCCATAAAATAACTACAGTGGTAGGTTTTGTGGGTTTTTACACTTTTATGTAGGTGTCATAACCAACCATAAAATAGTGCAATATCTGTCACAACAGGTCTAACAACAGTACCAGTCAAAAGTATGGACACACCTACTCATTCAAGGGTTTTCATTTATTTGTACTATTTTCTACATTGTAGAATAATAATGTAGACATCAAAACTATGAAATAACACCGCCATGTAGTAACTAAAAAAGTGTTAAACAAATCAAAATATATTTTATATTTGTGATTCTTCAAAGTAGCCATCATCTGCCTTGATGACAGCTTTCCACACTCTTGGCATTCTCTCAACCAGCTTCATGAGGTAGTCACCTGGAATGCATTTCAATTAACAGGTGTGCATTGTTAAAAGTAAATTTGTGGAATTTCTTTCCTTCTTAATGTGTTTGAGCCAATCAGTTGTGATGTGACAAGGTAGGGTTGGTATACAGAAGATAGCCATATTATGGCAAAAACAGCTCAAATAAGCAAAGAGAAATGACAGTCCATCATTACTTTAAGACATGAAGGTCAGTCAATCCGTAACATTTCAAGAACTTTGAAAGTTTCTTCAAGTGCAGTCCCAAAAACTATCAAGCGCTATGATTTTACTGGTTCTCATGAGGACTGCAACAGGAAAGGAAGACCCAGAGTTACCTCTGCTGCAGAGGATAAGTTCATTAGAGTTACCAGCCTCAGAAATCGGCAATTAACTGCACCTCAGATTGCAGCCCAATTAAATGCTTCACAGAGGTCAAGTAACAGACACATCTCAACATCAACTGTTCAGAGCAGACTGCGTGAATCAGGCCTTCTTGGTCGAATTGCTGCAAAGAAACCACTACTAAAGGACACCAATAAGAAGAAGAGACTTGATTGGGCCAAGAAACATGAGCAACGGACATTAGACCAGTGGAAATCTGTCCTTTGGTCTGATGAGTCCAAATTTGAGATTTTTGGTTCCAACCTGTCTTTGTGAGATGCAGAGTAGGTGAATGGATGATCTCTGCATGTGTGGTTCCCACCGTCAAGCATGGAGGAGGAGGTGTGATGGTGTGGGGGTGCTTTGCTGGTGACACTGTCTGTGATTTATTTAGAATTCAAGGCACACTTAACCAGCATGGCTACCACAGCATTCTGCAGCGATACGCCATCCCATCTGGCTTAGTGGGACTATCATTTGTTTTTCAACAGGACAATTACCCAACACACCTCTAGGCTGTGTAACGGCTATTTGACCAAGAAGGAGAGTGATGGATTGCTGCATCAGATAACCTGGCCTCCACAATCACCCGACCTCAACCCAATTGAGATGGTTTGGGATGTGTTGGACCGCAGAGTGAAGGAAAAGCAGCCAACAAGTGTTCAGCATATGTGGGAACTCCTTCAAGACTGTTGGAAAAGCATTCCAGGTGACTACCTCATGAAGCTGGTTGAGAGAATGCCAAGAATGTGCAAAGCTGTCATCAAGGCAAAGGGTGGCTACTTTGAAGAATCTCATATATAACATATATTTTGATTTGTTTAACACTTTTTTGGTTACTACATGATTACATATATGTTATTTCATAGTTTTGAAGTCTTCACTATTATTCTACAATGTAGAAAACAGTAAAAAATAAAGAAAAACCTTGAATGAGTAGGTGTGTCCAAACTTTTGACTGGTACTGTATATGTGTCATGACAGTGTTATGACCATATTATAACAGGTTATGACAAGTTATTTCAGCTGTTATGACATGGTTATGACCGTGTCATACCGTGTTATGATGCTGAATGTCAAGTAAAGTGTTACCAAAATAGACACATACAAACAAATACAATAACATATTTCAGTATAACACAAAACGCTAAAAATAAGATGTAGATTTATCAGCAATGGTGTTTAATGCCAAAAAGGCTTTCGACAGTCTTGAATGGCATTTTCTATTCAAAACTTTGGAAGCCTTCAACTTTCCAGCTGAAAGAATACATTTAATTAAAATATTATATAAATATCCTAAAGCAAAAATATACAGAAATAATACATTGTCTGATGAAATTGCTTTAGAAAGGGGCACGAGACAGGGATATCCTCTCTCCCCCCCTCCGGTTTGCACTGGCAGTTGAACCACTTGCAGAAATAATTAAACAGGACCCAAACATAACGGGTATCAGTATTGGTAAACATCAATATAAACTAAACTTATTTGCCGACAATCTCTTGATATAGGTGACTAATATTGAAAACTTGTAAAAAAAAAAATCTGAATACTGTAAAATCTCAGGATTTAAAATTAACATTAAACAACTGAAATGATGGCAATAGGAAAAAGAAAATATTATCTCATGATCTGCAGCAATCGTTTAAGTGGACCACACAAAATATATACTGTAATACTTAGGATGCTTAATAAGTGACAACAAACAACAAATATATAAAGATAACTTTATCTCATTACTCAAGAACATGAAAACAGATCTAATTAAATGGAACAGGTAGAATAAGCCTCTTTAGAATGGCATGGCTCCCAAAGTTTTTATATTTATTTCCGGTAATACCAATTACCCCACCGAAGATATTCTTTAAAAAAGTATACTTGGCCTTAACAGACTTTATATGGGCAAATAAAACTCACATAATAAACAGGAAAGTTTCACATGTTCCTAAGTCTGAGGGGGGTTTTAACCTTCCAGACTTGAAATTGTATCAACTTGCCACCCAAGACTTTTACTTGCGACATATTGTTAAATGCACTAAAGAGGAACAATAGGTACAGTGGGAAAAAAAAGTATTTAGTCAGCCACCAATTGTGCAAGTTCTCCCACTTAAAAAGATGAGAGAGGCCTGTAATTTTCATCATAGGTACACGTCAACTATGACAGACAAATTGAGATTTTTTTTCTCCAGAAAGCCACATTGTAGGATTTTTAATGAATTTATTTGCAAATTATGGTGGAAAATAAGTATTTGGTCACCTACAAACAAGCAAGATTTCTGGCTCTCACAGACCTGTAACTTCTTCTTTAAGAGGCTCCTCTGTCCTCCACTCGTTACCTGTATTAATGGCACCTGTTTGAACTTGTTATCAGTATAAAAGACACGTGTCCACAACCTCAAACAGTCACACTCCAAACTCCACTATGGCCAAGACCAAAGAGCTGTCAAAGGACACCAGAAACAAAATTGTAGACCTGCACCAGGCTGGGAAGACTGAATTTGCAATAGGTAAGCAGCTTGGTTTGAAGAAATAAACTGTGGGAGCAATTATTAGGAAATGGAAGACATACAAGACCACTGATAATCTCCCTCGATCTGGGGCTCCACGCAAGATCTCACCCCGTGGGGTCAAAATGATCACAAGAACGGTGAACACAAATCCCAGAACCACACGGGGGGACCTAGTGAATGACCTGCAGAGAGCTGGGACCAAAGTAACAAAGCCTACCATCAGTAACACACTACGCCGCCAGGGACTCAAATCCTGCAGTGCCAGACGTGTCCCCCTGCTTAAGCCAGTACATGTCCAGGCCCGTCTGAAGTTTGCTAGAGTGCATTTGGATGATCCAGAAGAGGATTGGGAGAATGTCATATGGTCAGATGAAACCAAAATAGAACTTTTTGGTAAAAACTCAACTCGTCGTGTTTGGAGGACAAAGAATGCTGAGTTGCATCCAAAGAACACCATACCTACTGTGAAGCATGGGGGTGGAAACATCATGCTTTGGGGCTGTTTTTCTGCAAAGGGACCAGGACGACTGATCCGTGTAAAGGAAAGAATGAATGGGGCCATGTATCGTGAGATTTTGAGTGAAAACATCCTTCCATCAGCAAGGGCATTGAAGATGAAACGTGGCTGGGTCTTTCAGCATGACAATGATCTCAAACACACCGCCCGGCAACGAAGGAGTGGCTTCGTAAAAAGCATTTCATGGTCCTGGAGTGGCCTAACCAGTCTCCAGATCTCAACCCCATAGAAAATCTTTGGAGGGAGTTGAAAGTCTGTGTTGCCCAGCGACAGCCCCAAAACATCACTGCTCTAGAGGAGATCTGCATGGAGGAATGGGCCAAAATACCAGCAACAGTGTGTGAAAACCTTGTGAAGACTTACAGAAAACGTTTGACCTGTGTCATTGCCAACAAAGGGTATATAACAAAGTATTGAGAAACTTTTGTTATTGACCAAATACTTATTTTCCACCATAATTTGCAAATAAATTCATTAAAAATCCTACAATGTGATTTTCTGGATATTTTTTCTCATTTTGTCTGTCATAGTTGACGTGTACCTATGATGAAAATTACAGGCCTCTCTCATCTTTTTAAGTGGGAGAACTTGCACAATTGGTGGCTGACTAAATACTTTTTTTCCCCACTGTACATAATGAAGATGAACATATTCATCCCCAGAATCTTTTCACGTATCTGTTTACAAAGGATGGAGCTAAGAACATTAACAACTTCATAGTTAAGAACACTGTAACAATATGGAAGAAAATGAAACAGATTCTACAATTACCAATTTCACTCCCTAAAAACACACCCCTATGGAGGTATCCTTGGATAGCTTTTCAGAATTCACTGATAAATTGGTCCACATGGAAAACTAAAGGCATAGAAACCGTAAATGACTCGGTAATAGAAAATAACATTATTTCCATGACAGAATTAAAAAGCCACTTGGACTGACCAATGTAGACATTTTCAAATACATGCAACTTAAACGTTTTATATCACAACATTTCGATCTGAAATCTTTTGGACATCAGAGCAATGTTGAGGGAATTCTATATGAGTCTGAAAAGGATACTCATATGATAGGTAAGACATACAAAACCTTGCAGAAAGCCTATCCAACTGACAATCTCTTAGAAAAAAATATAAACTATTGGAATCAAGGCTTAAAAATAACTGATATAAAATGGAGGGCGTGTTGGAACATAACTAACGAAATTACAGTTAACAGAATTGTACGCTTAATCCAGCACACTAATGCATTATACAAGAGAAAAATGCACACATTTTACATCACAACAGCAGAGTCATGTCTTAAGTGTAAAACTAACAGTGACTCAATGATTCATGCCTTCGGGGAGTGCTATAATATCACAAAGTTATGGGTGGAGTTAGGTTGGCTGTCAGAAGTTTTACAATATAAATGTACTTTTAATCCGTCTACCTGCATATTTCAAGACATGGCATATGAAGGTGCGGTGAGATACCCAGTGGGTTGAACTGTACTTTTTTTCATCAATCATTTTGAATAAAAAAAATGCTTAAAAACTGGAAATCAAATGAATCTCCATCATTAAGACAGTGGATGAATCAAATACACTATTATCTAAGCGACAGGCAGAATAGTGTAGTTTTAAGCTATATGGCGTGAAGTACTGCAAGCACTGGAGATGTCCAGTGAATGAGAAATGAGAAATTGTGAGGGGCAGGATTGGTGAGGTTACAGTGGGAACACGTGGGTCTGAGCAAGTGTGAGGTCATTAATGTTTGTTGAAATGTGTGTATGTAAATGTTGAGTTGTTTGTTTTTGTCTATGCATGTTTTTGTATTGTCATAAAAGTCAAATAAAATGTTATTTAAAAAAAGAGAAGCTCAAAAGCACAGAGAGAATGATTTGTGAGGTGTATACTTTTTATATATACACTGAGTGTACAAAACTGCTCTTTCCATGACATAGACTGACCAGGTGAATCCAGGTGAACGCTATGATCCCTTATTGATGTCACTTGTTAAATCCACTTCAATCAGTGTAGATGAAGGGGAGGAGACAGGTTAAAGAAGGATTTTTAAGCCTTGAGACAATTGAGACATGGATTGTGTATGTGTGCCATTCAGAGGGTGAATAGGCAAGACAAAATATTTAAGTGCCTTTGAACGGGGTATGGTAGTAGGTGCCAGGCGCACCGGTTTGAGTGTGTCAAGAACTACAATGCTGCTGGGTTTTTCACGCTCAACCGTTTCCTGTGTGTATCAAGAATGGTCCACCACCCAAAGGACATCCAGCCACCTTAACACAACTGTGGGAAGCATTGGAGTCAACATGGGCCAGCATCCCTGTGGAACGCTTTCCACACTTTGTAGAGTCCATGCCCTGATGAATTGAGGCTGTTCTGAGGGCAAAAGGGGGTGCAACTCAATATTAGGAAGGTGTTCCTAATGTTGTGTACACTCAGTGTATATCTGAAGCTCAGGTGTCACAGGCTAACTTTAGTGTTTTGTGTCATCAAAGAAGACATTGTACATGTTTGTGTAAAACCAACCAAGATAATGGTTTGCAACAATAACTGAATAAAGTAATATACAAAGTAGAACATCTTTGTATTTTTAGCTTTGCATACCGATGTAACATTCCTTTGTCATACCAGCCATTTTACTAGACACCTACTATAGACTTAATGTATTGTGGGACAGTAAGAGCACTTTCCCCTATCCACAAGCTGTTCAATTCACCATGATTTAGTTATTTTTCTGTAATTATTGTTTGAAATATGGGATAATATGAAAGCAAGTACCCAATAATAAAATTGAGTGAATACAAAAAAGATGATGAAGACAAACGTGTCTGTTAATGAGAGGGTTGATCTTCAGCTTGAAATATTAACAGAGCAGGCCTATAGTACCAGTTGGTTTTGAGTATGATGTCTCTTGTTCCAGCCACAAACAGCCATAACCAAACTTTTGGAGAAACTTCGCAATTCCTGTGACAGTGATAATACACTGACTTAGTCTCCTGAGCATCATTATGGCATACCAGCTGAGCCTAGCCTCAAAAATAGCTTTGTTGGTGCTGTCCTGGGTCCTGCAGCTACTAGTAACAAGCGAATGTGAAAGCTTTTGATCTGAGGGTATGTGAAGGTCATTGAGCTGTCATTGAGCTCAAATCAAATTGTATTTGTCACATGCTTCGTAAACAACAGGTGTAGACCAAAAGTGAAATGCTTGTTAAAAAATAAACAAGAAAGTCTGAAAGTAAGGATGATACTGTAGATGTAATTTGAGTAGTGGAAATCTATGACTGGGATTGCATACACAACCATAACTTCAGCTGTCCTAATGGCCTTTATGTACAATATCCAAGATTTAGGAAATTGTAGTTAGCAATCAAGAATGTTCTAACAGTTTTCATTACATAGTAAAATGTAATTATTGGCTAGTTGGATTGTGGCTCTATCCCATTCATATCTATACCAATGTAGAGCCTTTTAAATTGTGATATTTCCCTTCATTTGCACAATATAATGATGACTAACATTTCACTTGAATTTCAATATTTCCCTCTGGTCCTGCAATTGATCATCACAATGTTCATATTAAGGCAGGAGTAAATGGTTCCAAAAACCGTTGACGAAATTGGTGGAGAAATTAGTAGAGTAGAATTAGGTGAAGAATGAAAATGCCAGACAGACTTCCTTTGGGAGGCATCTGCATTTGCACCCGGTTTGGGGTTAATTCCATTTCAATTCCCGTAAATTCAGAAGGTAAACCAAATACCAATACCAATTCCAAATGTTCCTAATTTAATAGCATTGAAAATAATTGGAATGGGAATTTCAGTGTACTTCCTAAATAGACTGTTATTAAAATGGCTTTGACCCCAACCCTGACTTGCACAGCAAGATGAAACAGTCGTGACTCATATAAGCTTTTTTAAACTAACATACCAACATATTGTGCCTCATAATCAGAAAAGGTGTAGCATCACCAGAATTGTATCCTCATCTCTCTTGCAATTTCTGGCAATGAAACCATGGCCAACTGCCCTCTCTTGAAATGACAGAGAGCCACTATGGCTTTCCCCGGCCATGATGAATATCTTCATGCAGACTGATTAATATATCATTATTACACATCCACACAGAAACCTGTACAGATGGTCCATTAAAGAAGAACATATTATGGCTCAAATTAACTGCTTTAAGATGAAACATGAATTTCAAGTGGATATCATGGATTTACAGTATGAGCTGTAGACTTCACAGATTAGAAAGATATACAAATATTTTCATATTCAAATCAGTATTTACTGTCTGCCTGTTATTTGCAATATATTTCACAATATTAATATACTTCACAATAATATCAATTGATGGCTTATATTAAGGCTAAATGCACAAATTGTTTAGATTTTTAGTGGGGGGATATGTATTTATTGGTGTGCCAGTTAAAGGGTTCAATTATAGACTTATTACTGTAGATTTATTTCATTGATAGAATCCTCACATTTAAATTGACTCTCATGGTCTTGGAATGTAATGCAATAGAACGTATGTACATTTATTTTTTACTTCTTTTTATGCACTGTTTACTTTCATGAGGTAATCTGGGAAAATGGTGAAAAAGCCAAAATGCGCCTGAAAGTCTTATATAATCACTTTCGGGTTGCAATTCCACTGCAATCTATTCCCTATGTTGTTTTGAATTAGAACCATCTGTATTTCTGACAGCAGCAATAACTATAAATTAACATCACACTATCCCCTTAAAGGGCAACTCCACCACTTTTCAACCTCGTTTTCATTATCGCCAGCATAATACCAGTCTCAACACATGTGAAAATGGCCCATTTCTACGTTTTGTAGAGAAAAAATATATACATTAAAAAGTTATATCCGATGACATCGTCAAAGGTTAAAACATTTTAAAAACAATAAATCAAATCAAATCAAATGTTATTTGCCACATGTGCCGAAAACAACAGGTGTAGACATTACAGTGAAATGCTTACTTACAAGCCCTTAACAACAATGCATAAAAAATAAATACAATAGAAAAAGTGTTAAGTAAAAAATAAAAATAGTCCAGGTAGCCATGATTAGCTGTTCAGAAGTCTTATGGCTTGGGGGTAGAAGCTGTTGAGAAGCCTTTTGGACCTAGACTTGGCGCTCCGGTAGCGCTTGCCGTGCGGTAGCAGAGAGAACAGTCTATGACTAGGGTGGCTGGAGTCTTTGACAATTTTGAGGGCCTTCCTCTGACACCGCCTGGTATAGAGGTCCTGGATGGCATGAAGCTTGGCCCCAGTGATGTACTGGGCCGTACGCATTACCCTCTGTAGTGCCATACCAGGCGGTGATGCAACCAGTCAGGATGCTCTTGATGGTGCAGCTGTATAACGTTTTGAGGATCTGAGGACCCATGCCAAATATTTTAAGTCTCCTGTGGGGGAATAGGCTTTGTCGTGCCCTCTTCACGACTGTCTTGGTGTGTTTGGACCATGATAGTTCGTTGGTGATGTGGACACTTGAAGCTCTCAACCTGTTCCACTACAGCCCCGTCGATGAGAATGGGGGCGTGCTCAGTCCGCTTTTTTTTCCCTGTAGTCCACAATCATCTCCTTTGTCTTCATTACGTTGAGGGATACTATAAGAGTCGCGGTGATGTGGGGAGCAGGAAAATACCCTCTTAATCCTACCCTGTAATGTCACAGAGAAGCATTTTTGCAAATAAAAATTTATTTATAAAGCTCTTTTTACATCAGCAGATGTTACAAAGTGCTTATACAGAAACCCAGCCTAAAACAACAAACAGCAAGCAATGCAGATGTAGAGGCACGGTGCTACAAAAAACTCCCTAGAAAGGCAGGAACTTAGGAAGAAACCTAGAGAGGAACAAGGCTCTGAGGGGTGGCCCGTCCTCTTCTGGCTGTGCTGGGTGGAGATTATAAGAGTACAAGGCCATTAAGGCCAGATTGTTCTTCAAGATGTTCAAACGTTCATAGATGACCAGCAGTGTCAAATAATAATCACAGTAGTTATAGAGGGTGCAACAGGTCAGCACCTAAGGAGTAAATGTCAGTTTGCCTTTCATAGCCGAGCATTCAGGGGTCGAGACAGCAGGTGCGGTAGAGAGAGGGAGAGAGAAAGAGAGAGAGAGAGAGAGGGAGAGTCGAAAACAGCAGGTCCGGGACAAGGTAGCACGACCGGTAAACAGGTCAGGGTTCCATAGCCGCAGGCAGAACAGTTTAAACTGGAGCAGCTGCACAACCAGGTGGACTGGAGATAGCCAGGAGTCATCAGGCCAGGTAGTCCTGAGGCATGGTCCTAGGGCTCAGGTCCTCCAGGAGAGGAGGGAGAGAGAATTAGAGGGAGCATACTTAAATTCACACAGGACATCAGATAAGACAGGAGAATTACACCAGATATAACAGACTGACCCTAGCCCCTCGGCACACACTATTGCAGCATAGATACCGGAGGCTGAGACGGGGGGTGTCGGGTGACACTGTGGCCCCGTCCGACGATACCCCCGGACAGGGCCAACCAGACAAGATATAACCCACTTTGCCAAAGCACAGCCCCCACACCACTAGAGGGATATCAACAGACCACCAACTTCCTGTCCGCAAAACCGGACAGGAAGATCACATCACTGAGTTAACCCACTCAAGTGATGCACCCCTCCTAGGGACGGCGTGGAAGAGCACTAGTAAGCCAGTGACTCAGCACCCGTAATCGGGTCAGAGGCAGAGAATCCCATTGGAGAGAGGGGAGCCGGCCAGGCAGAGACAGCAAGGGCGGTTCGTCGCGGTTCGTCGCGGTTCGTCGCTCCAGGTTTTTTAGGACCTTTCTTCTGACCTTTTTAACCACAAATCACAGAAACACGCTGTTTTCATATATGTAGACAGTAGACACTGGTTTGGTGCTGGAGAGGATGAAAATTAGGTTGAAAAGTGGCAGAATAGCCCTTTAAGAGCAACAGACTGGCTTTCTAATGTGGTTTTATCATTGAGTTTTCCTCAGTAAAACCCTGTTTGTAGCCTACACCAGCTGAAGACACAGGCAAACAATAATAATAATTTGTCAACATTTGACAAGAAGAAGATCTCATCTCTGCACAAACTCCTGGTCATTGCGAGTTACGAGTGCCCTTTATACAAAAATGTGTTAAACATATAGTCAACAAGGGGCAATATTGTAACTATTTTCTTACCAATGCCAATGCCATCACTAGGATTTCAGTACAGCTAAAATTTTGATGAGCTGTCTGAGCTGAACTGAAATTCTAGTGAAGAAATTGGCATTGGTAAGAAAATAGTTACAATATTGCCCCCTGTTGATTTAATATTGTAATTACATACACTACTGCACTTTCTAAGCACTCTGAATAACTAACTGTTCACTCAAATAAGAATTTGTTCTTAACTCATCTGCCTAGTTAAATAAAAAATATGGATGAAAGAACCACCCACATGTTTTTATAATTCAATGTTGAATGACCTCCAAGTTCTCTTAGGCGAGTTTTTGAGAAATCAATAGACAGCAAACCAAAATACTGAAAAATTGTTGAGCAATTAATATTGAAGGGAAGGGGAATCTGATATATGGTTTCTAATTTACAAGCTCTAGATAAGTCAGTGAGCACTGGAGATGAGGCTAACTGCATCACATTATAATAGAAATATTCCTTACTCAACCACTAGTGTTGGGGTTGAACAGGGATGTGGAAATTAAACTAGGGTTGTGTTTGAGGCTAGGTTTAGCATTGAACTGGGATCTGGACATTAAGCTATGGTAAAGGTGTAGCGTCAGTATGCATGTGTGCGCATGTTATGTGTGTGTGGGCGTATGTATAGAGTGTGTGAAAGTGTGTGTAAGTGTGTGTTGGGGTGTCAGAAGTACGTGTGAGTATAATGGAGATAATGGCGCCGGAGGAGATGTCTGCCGTTTTACGGGCTCCTAACCAATTGTGCTATTGTGTGTGTTTTATCGCGTTATTTGTAACTTATTTTGTACATAATGTTTCTGCCACCGTCTCTTATGACCAAAAATAGCTTCTGGATATCAGGACAGCGATTACTCACCTTGTACTGGACGAAGATTTTTTCTTTAACGAGTCGGGCGCAAAGGGTTTTCTTCAGACACCAGACAATGCCCAAATCCCCGTCATTCGCAGGAGAAAGAGACAGAGATATTGGGGACGTAGGTCGGGGTGCCTTGTAAGGATCCGGCGGCGAGTGGGTAATCTACCATCAGTCCTATTAGCCAACATACAATCATTGGATAACAAAATAGACAAGCTAAGATCATGAATATCCTACCAATGGGATATTAAAAACTGTAATATCTTATGTTTCACCGAGTCGTGGCTGAACGACGACATGGATAACATACAGGGTTTACGCTGCACTAGAACAGCTGCCTCTGGTAAGACAAGGGGTGGCGGTCTGTGTATATTTGTAAACAACAGCTGGTGCAAGAAATCTAATAATAAGGAAGTCACCAGGTTTTGCTCGCCTGAGGTAGAGTATCTCATGATAAGCTGTAGACCACACTAATTACGATGAGAGTTTTCATCTATATTTTTCGTATCTATCTATTTACCACCACAAACCGATGCTGGCACTAAGACCGCACTCAATAATTGTATAAGGCCATAAGCAAAAAGGAAAACGCTCATCCAGAAGCGGCGCTCCTAGTGGCCGGGGACTTTAATGCAGGGAAACTTAAATCTGTTTTACCTAATTTCTACCAGCATGTTAAATGTGACCACCTTTACTCCACACACAGAGACGCGTACAAAGTTCTCCCTCGCCCTCCATTTGGCAAAGCCGTAATTCTATCCTCCTGATTCCTGCTTACAAGCAAAAACTAAAGCAGGAAGCACTAGTGACTTGGTCAATAAAGAAGTGGTCAGATGACGCAGATGCTAAGCTACAGGACTGTTTTGCTAGCACAGACTGGAATATGTTCCGGGATTCTTCCGATGACATTGAGTAGCACACCACATCAGTCACTGGCTTCATCAATAAGTGCATCGATGACGTCGTCCCCACAGTGACCGTACGTACATACCCCAACCAGAAGCCATGGATCCACACTGAGCTAAAGGGTAGAGCTGCCGCTTTCAAGGAGAGGGATTCTAACCCGGACGCTTATAAGAAATCCCGCTATGACCTCCGACGAACCATCAAACAGTTAAAGCGTAAATACAGGACTAAGATTGAATCGTACTACATCGGCTCCGACGCTCGTCGGATGTGGCAGGGCCTGCAAATCATTACAGACTATAAAGGGAAGGGAAGCACAGCCGCGAGCTGCCCAGTGACACGAGCCTACCAGACGAGCTAAATTATTCTATGCTCGCTTCGAGGCAAGCAACACTGAAGCATGCATGAGAGCATCAGCTGTTCCGGACGACTGTGTGATCACACTCTCCGTAGCCGATGTGAATAAGACCTTTAAACAGGTCAATATTCACAAGGCCACATGGCCAGATGGATTACCAGGACGTGTACTCCGAGCATGCACTGACCAACTGGCAAGTGTCTTCACTGACATTTTAAACCTGTCCCTAACTGAGTCTGTAATACCAACATGTTTCAAGCAGACCACCATTGTCCCTGTGCCCAAGAACACTAAGGTAACCTGCCTAAATGACTACAGACCCGTAGCACTCATGTCTGTAGCCATGAAGTGCTTTGAAGGCTGGTCATGGCTCACATCAACACCATTATCCCAGAAATGCTTGACCCACTCCAATTTGCATACCGCTCCAACAGATCCACAGATGATGCAATCTCTATTGCACTCCACACTGCCCTTTCCCACCTGGACAAAAGGAACACCTATGTGAGAATGCTATTCATTGACAACAGCTCAGCGTTCAACATCATAGTGCCCTCAAAGCTCATCACTAATCTAAGGACCCTGGGACTAAACACCTCCCTCTGCAACTGGATCCTGGACTTCCTGAGGGCCCCCACCACCTAGGTGGTAAGGGTAGGTAACAACACATCTGCCACGCTGATCCTCAACACGGGGGCCCCTCAGGGGTGCGTGCTCAGTCCCCTCCTGTACTGTTCACCCATGACTGCATGGCCAGGCACGACTCCAACACCATCATTAAGTTTGCCAACGACACAACAGTTGTAGGCCTGATCACCGACAACGATGAGACAGCCTATAGGGAGGAGGTCAGAGACCTGGCCGTGTGGTGCCACGATAACAACCTCTCCCTCAACGTGATCAAGACAAAGGAGATGATATTGTGGACTACAGGAAAAGAAGGGCCGAACAGACCCCCATTAACATCGACAGGGCTGTAGTGGAGCAGGTTGAGAGCTTCAAGTTCCTTGGTGTCCACATCACCAACAAACTATTATGGTCCAAACACACCAAGACAGTCGTGAAGAGGGCACGACAAAGCCTATTCCCCCTCAGGAGACTGAAAACATTTGGCATGGGTCCTCAGATCCTCAAAAAGTTATAAAGTTCTACAGCAGTCCAAAAGGCTTCTTAACAGCTTCTACCCCCAAGCCATAAGACTCATGAACAGCTAATCAAATGGCTACCCAAACTATTTGCATTGCCCACCCACCCCCACCCCCAACCCCACCCCCTCTTTTACGCTGCCGCTACTCTCTGTTTATTATCTATGCATAGTCACTTTAACTCTACCTACATGTACATATTACTTCAATTACCTCGACTAAGCTGTGCTACCGCACATTGACTCTGTACCGGTACCCCCTGTATATAGTCTCGCTACTGTTATTTTACTGCTGTTCTTTAATTATTTGTTCTTTATTTTTTATTTTTTACTTATCAATTTTTTACTTAACACTTATTTTTCTTAAAACTGCATTGTTGGTTAAGGGCTTGTAAGTAAGCATTTCACTGTAAGGTACCTGTTGTATTCGGCGCATGTGACAAATAACATTTGATTTGATTTGATTTGGTAGAGTCCAGTGTGTGTGCATAGAGTCAGTGGAAGAGATTTATTGCAAAAAAGGGTCAATGCAGGTAGTCCGGGTGGCCATTTGATTAGCGATTTATCAGTCTTGTTTAGCAGTCTCATAGCTTGGGGGTAGAAGCTGCCTGTGTGTGCCGTTTCTGTGACTTCTGTTGCACAGACAGCTTCTCCCACTCTCGTTTGCGTCAGAATTGATTGAGGAAAGTTTCTTAATGCTATCAAAACAATAGATACTCTTGCGGGCAAAACTCCCCAAAGGCATCATGAAAAGTAGCTGAATTTGTCGCTAGCCTCTTTTACAATAAAAGTTGCTGGAGGGGTCTGAAATCTCGATAACTATAGGGACAAAGTCACTAAATTGTCAACACTGATTGTATTCTTGTCTCCTGCTGGTCATTATCCTTCCTTTTACCGGGACAGTTGTATCTAATTTTAACCCGGTACCTCTTTCGGAGACCACTTCCAGTTGGTGGCATTCTTTTTCACTAACCCTAGCAGTAACACTAACCCTAAACCTTGCTTCATGTCCACATACCATATCCCGGTTCAACCCTAACCCTATCCTCAATCACAACCCTAACCCCTAGCTTCATGTCCACACTCCGGATGAATGAATTCTACAAGGTGTCGAAAGCGTTCCACAGAGATGCTGGCCCATGTTGACTCCAATGCTTCCCACAGCTGTGTCAAGTTGACTGGATGTCCTTTGGGTGGTGGACCATTCTTGATACACACGGGAAACTGTTGAGCGTGAAAAACCCTTCAGATTTGCAGTTCTTGACCAAACCGGTGCGCCTGGCACCTTCTACCACATTTTTCTTGCCCAGTCACGCTCTGAATGGCACACATGTCTCAACTGTCTCAAGGCTTAACAATCCTTCTTTAACCTGTCTCCTTCATCTACACTGATTGAAGTGGATTTAACAAGTGACATCAATAAGGGATCATAGCTTTCTCCTGGATTCACCTGGTCAGGTGTTCTTATTGTTTTGTATACTCAGTGTATATCCCTGGAATTGATATATTATAAATTACTCTCAAAAGATTTTGGTTTATTTCATAGAGCTAGATATACATCTCTAGATTAATATAACCTGTTTTAGCATGGACATTGCTATTGAAGGCTTCCACAATTTTAAAGTAGTCAACTGGGTGGGGATTTCTATGGGTTAGGACTTGAGAGTGATCGGCCAATGATCAGAGTATTGTGAAATTGGGTTGCCTATGTGTTGTAAATGGATTTAAGCTATCAACACCATCTAGTTGGCACAATAGATGATGGCGCTGCCCATGCTGTCACAGAATGGCACAGATACAAATATTAAATCTCCATCCATCTCTATGGTTTATTTATGGTATTGGGATGCCCTCTAGGGTATGTTTATTTACTCACCTTTTATAATTAAAACATTTATACATGTAAATATTAACTACCAGAGTACACACAGTACTCCTACACACACCAATTCAGTCAAGATCCTCACTTAGATCCTGATGGTAAAGGCCAGTTTCACTACCTGTCTGCATGCCTGCCTACCTGCCTTTCTAATTGACTTATCACTGAAGACCCCAGGAGTAGTGTACATGAATTATAGGGTTAGGTCAGTGTACATGAATTGTAGGGTTAGGGTCAATTATGTATTATATAGCTCATTGGTTAGGGTCAGTGTACATGAATTCCAGACAGAGATGTCTCCATCTGCTGGACGCTGGCTTCATTACAACTCCAATAAGGCTGACGGACAGTCTGTTCTTTTGGCATGGTTTGCCTCTTATTTCCACTTGCATTCAATGAATTCCCACATTTTGAGTATAAGATAGGAAACATAAGTAGGACTGAGGCCAGGATTCAATCAGATTGAGCAGTCACCCCTGTTAGCCGACAAACGCATAGCGTTTAATTGCTTTTGTTTAGGCGGTGTCGGAGGTGCAACTGCATTAGAGCTGTCAAATCCACAAGCGGCCCCTGGCGATATCTATCGCATTAGTAGAAAGCCCATGCAGCTGTAACAAGTTTGAACACTGGCATGTGTGATGTAATCTACAGCTTGAGTACAGAGAAAAAGAAAAGTATGAAATGTATGCACTCACTACTGTAAGTCGCTCTGGATAAGAGCGTCAGCTAAATGACTAGAATGTAAATGTAAAATGATTAGGCTGATAAAAAATCCTTATTATGTAATTCTTTCTGTGTGTAATTATTTCTTTAAAGCCTACACTTTCTCTATCTGAACTTCTAATGCGGCTGGGATAAAAGGACGGGTGTGGTTTTGAGACAATGACCGCAAGAGCAGCCGGTCACAGATTTGACAGCTCTAACACAGTTACACCTCCTAAACAAAAGCAATGAAAAGCTTGTTGGCTAACGCGGTTTACCGCTGATCTTAATCCAGGCCTCTATCAGGTAGGGAACCTGTGTAGTGAATTATTATCTGTGTAGTGTATAAAAGGAGACAGACAATAGAGAGGCAGACAGAAATTAACAGCCCATTACAAGCGGTAAATTTTATTATGGGATAACAGCACATAAAGCACATCTAAAATCGATGTGTCCAATGCACTTTTAATAAAGGTAATATTAAAGGTACAGTTTCTAAGTACAATATAACAACATTCATATTAGAATGGAAAGTATTTAAAAGACAACATTACATTTCTTATTTTTCTTTACAGCTGTATTTACAAAATGAATCAAAATACTTATTTCCATATTTAAGAATCAGACAAGAAGGAGCAAGACTAGTTTTGTGAATAGACTACCTGCTAAAGAGAGTTCAAAAGAGCTGGATCAAAGGTACATGATCATCTGTCCCCATTGTAAGATCAGTAGCAAACATGTGACTTAGACATTTGTGACAACCACACACTGGTTTTGTCTTTTTTCCCCCGACAGTTCATACTGCTTTCGCATGAAGCAATATCCCACCCACACTCCACCCTTCATATTAAGTTACCCCAACCCCTTGAGCTCACATTAAACACAGAACATTAAAGAAATTCAGATGTGTTGTATGCATATTTTGCATACACATATGAATAGTTGAAATACAATGCATTAGTCAATTTTCTGTTCTCAATAAAGAAATCAAAATGTTATGATCCTAAAACAAAGTGAAAAACATCAATGTGGATTGTCCATTATTTTGTAAAATCCGGAACCTGGTTCAGCAGGTCATCTTTTATGCAATATTGTCAGCCAGAATGTACATCATCGATTTGACCATTTTACATTACATCCTTCCCAGTTACGCTACTCAGATAAGAGGGAGAAACGTATTTCTATTAACTGTAATATCTATCATGGTGCCTTAAATAAACAAGGAAATTATCTAGTACTTATAATGACAGAATATAAAAAATGTTGAAACACATGAGTGACAGAGTTCACCTACTTGTGCAAATACATTGTCAGTTGAGTTTGTTTGGAAAACAAAACAAATTGTACCATTTATGCATCCTGTAACACTGAGAGGCACAGTGTAGTACATTGTTTATTATTGCAAGCATATACTGGCTGATATTTGCTACAGAGTGAAAAGAAAAAGGTTTAAAAAAAACTTGTAACCTCTAATGGTGATATTTTTCCAGTACATTTTTAATAATAACACTTAACTGTGGTGCCAAAGGTCTAAGCTGGTCTCAAGAAACCACTGTTTCAGGGCAGTCTAACTTTGAAATAAAGAAGCCATAAAATGGCAATGTTAAATGGACAATAGCACAGTACTTTTAAGTAAAGTACTACACAGCTAAAAGAGGTAAATACTCAGCATTTGCAAGTATGACCAGCTACAGCCTCAGCAAGTGGTTTTTACAATCAGAAAAAATAAAAACACAATACTGCTGTTTCAGCCTGAAGAGTTTTTTTTTCTTCAGAAATCAGAAAAGCAACCTTAAATTACCTGTTAATTAGCAGATACTGGATTTGCTAATAATTTTAAAGTGAGAAGGAAATAAGAGCCTTATCCCAGGACTAGCACACTGATACAGGTACTGGCTGGGTATTGAAGTAAATTTACCACTATCATAATCATAATCATAATCATTATCATGATTATTTATTGAGTCCTAATATCAAATAATGCACCAATACTCAATGAAATTAATGGACTAATAGGATTGCCTAGTCTAGGAATCAGGACTTTGCCCACAAGCACCACACATTAGGATAACACAAAATAAATGTTGGCACACCCTACCACTATCAAACTAATCCTAAAGGAGAGAAGCATACTAAAATCAGAGATATTGTACAGCATGGTGTATTTGATAAACAGATACATATTTGCACTGAGTAGGCCTTAGTAGGAGTATTTTCTTCTTACCAATACAGACAGAAGTTACAAAGTTACCTTTATACATGTGATCAATAATAACATTAAATATTGTGGATTAAAAGCCGAGGATGAGGGAGAAAGAGAGAGAAATTAATATATACAGGCCAGGCCATATGTGGTTGTTACCCTCCACCTGGGAACAGAACCAGTCAAATATACAGACGAAACAATAACAACCAGAACAAAAGAACACAAATTAAAACCAAAAGTGATAAATTAGAGGTGTATTTACATGCAGATGTCCAAAGCCTAAGCACAAAATAACAAATAATACACCACATATATTATTGCTTGACATTCGTTTATGGCTAGAAGTTTTTTTTCTAAAACATTTTTGTTCGTTTTTTTTACTATATTCTAAAATGTATTGTTATCTTAAAACTGTATCAGATGTGCTTTGGAAAATGAGAGTATTGTTAAAATGCAATGAAATTGACTGATAGATCTGGGTAACACTTTAAAACTTCAAAAGACAGCACAGTTGTAACCATGACATTACACCTATCATTACAATCTATATTCTATGGCAAATAAATAGGAGTCCCATGCCTCAGGCAGTCAAAGCATCTCAACATAACATGTATGACAAGCAGGAGGGTGAGTTGTTTGTCTCTTTTCATAACAATTATTCTGCACTGAACACATACGACTGAGTGTTTAGTCATTTGCTCCAGTGCGCTTTGAAGGACTATAAATTGTATAGAGGCATTATGTCATGCTTATAACACTTGAGCACTTTACGGGATGGATCAATCTCAGTGTTACCGAAACCTTTCAAATCCAGGGAACGCTAAGCCTTAACAGACTCCTCATCCACATAACCCTGTTCCTCTTAGTTTATTAAAGCCTTGTCTGGGGTTTGTCTTATGCACACAGTGAGTAAACACTTACACACACACACTATTGCTTGTTTACACGAGTGCCACAGAGAGCAGAGACAGAAGGACCATAAGGTGTTATTTACATTGATTGACTAGCAGACAGTGATCCTTTGCTAAACATGTCTCAAATGAAAGCATGCAGGATGACTTATCCCCCACACCATGTGGGTGCAGAGATGTTTGTTGAAACTGTCACAGACAAAGGATCCAATGCCTCTGATTTATCCCCACTGTCTAATCAATACAGCTAACAAACTGTAGTCGGAACCAAGACAAGAAGGACATAACACAGTGAATAGAAAGTGGTAAGAAATGACTGCTTTTTGTTTTGGGTTGATGCTGCAATTGCTTGACAAAGAGACCATTAATTTAGGACTTGTTTGAGCGATATAGAGACAGGGAATGACATCTGTGTTTCAGGAAATGGGATTCCACTCCAGTGGCTACCCGGCAGAAACCCGTAATAGTTACACAAAGCTACCACATAGTTCTTGGCTGAGAATATGCTGCTTCTGCTCTGTCTGTCTGTCTGTGTCTTTTTCTGTCTGTCTGTTAACTCCCTGAGCATCCATATCTCTCTCACTGGGCGACAGGCCAGGCCCGCTGTCACCTGGATTGTCAATCACTGGTTGAGACAGACTGGGTTTCACTGGTTAGTAGTCTGAGGCTACTGGTGATCACATAGGCCAATATATATCAGAATAACATTGGACTATTACACAGATGATTACTTAGGTACAGCATTAATACAGCCTAAAGAATAAATATTTAATATTGCGTAAGTATATTTTGTTTATCTAACAAAGAGGGTAATCATAATCATAGTTGGTGACATTGACCCTGGTGACACCACTTTAGTCCAAATGTAGTATGTTATTATTGGAATTGTATGTAATATAAATAAACTGCATATCAAATAAAACATATTCTGTATGGCCAATGGGAAAACTGACTGTAAACATGAGAAAATAAAGTTTGTGTTTATTATGAGCTTGACTTCTAGGGCATAGTTAGAATTTCTGGTAATTAGCCAACAACTCCTTAAGTACCGTACATCAGCAAAGGGAAATACTACTCAGCAATGAATTTCACGTTCTTCTTAACCACTTATTATCGAACATCCCTGAACAACACATTAACTATACCTAATGAGGACCAACAACACAACAGAAACAATTTCAAACAGAAAGCGTAAAATAACTCTTCCCTGAGGGGTGACAGCACAATCCTTTTTGTCTTGTACAAATTGCACGGCAGAGGAATCATCGTGTGCAAACAGAAAAACAAACCAAACCACTATGGTAAGGGTTGTGTCTAAACTGTAACCATGCTGTGTTGGGTAATCTAAAGGGATATTAGGATTATAATGGGAATTCTATACAAGCCACCAATGAGTTGTTTGGAATGTCAGAACAATCCATTCTATATTATGGACAGGTAGACGGCAAAGCAGGAGCAAAAACTACTGTATGGCACATCCAGGGGGTTTTCTACCACTTCTCTATCACACTGACAAGAAAGACACACTAGAAAAAAAACAGAACCACAACAACGAAGCATTCTGACAATAGCACTTGTTCTACCATTGTAGCCTATGACTAGGAGAGAAACATGACAAACAACAGCTTCTCTAATTATTGCGGGAATATAGTAAGTGCTACCTGACTTCTCTTTCTCTCCCCCTCTCTTTCATGAGTTTCATTCACTATACATGTTACAAAAATAGAAGCTTTACTACCAGACAAGGCTTTGAATATTACACTTCCTTCTTCCCCTTTCCTTTTCTGTCCCATGACAAATGGCATAGCTGGGCTGAGGCCTTTGGGAAGAGACAGTCACAATCACTCCTACACCCTGATAACACAAACATGCTTACGTGTGAGGCTAACAAGATGGATCAACAGCTGGTCAGAGAGGGCTGTGTGTGGACCGCTCTCTAATAGGCATTCTATTTCTGAAGACCTCCATCACCTGGCCTGCTGTGTCGCTACTCTCCACTAGAAGGAGACATTGGACTGAGCACAAACACGCAAACATCTTGAGTTCCAGGTTCATTGTGCATGTGTGCTTTTGTTTGAGAGTGTATGCATGTGTGCCAGAGGTGTTACGCTAATAGGTGATGAAGTGAATGTGACCTGCCTGCCTCTCCAGACCATACCATGCTAGCCATCTCACAGGCAAACCCAACCTAACGAAACTAACCCAACGAAACTAACCCAACCCAAACAAACCAACCCCCACCCAGACCAGCAGTGTCTGCAGCTCTAAGGACTAGCCTCTGTGACCATGGTTCAACTTGTTTTTCTTGTGCACATGCAACACATCACTAGGTAATATACAAGTCTTAAATTAAAGAAAGGTGCAAATAAAAGTGCCTTATCAATTCAACAATTAAGAATAGTCTGAATACTAATGTTATTTAAAATAGAATCTATAAACATTACTTTTTTTTTGTATAGTAGGTACTTCTGACCGTATACCCTGTAGTATATAATAAAACAGGTGGGATGGACTCTTATCGGTGTAGCAGTGCCCTATGTTTCTCCAGGGCACCTGTCCACACAAGGTTTAATAGCAGATGGCCTTCCATGATTTCACTAAGCAACCATGATGGATGGAGTCTTTGACAGCTAAAATCATTGCATTTTGACTAGAATTACCAGAATTCTACTTTTCTTTTTAGACGATTGTCCATAGAGAGGTGCCGTTTACATTGCCACGCAGAAGGAGCCTCTCTCAAAGTCACTGCGAGTTTTCATTCTAAGCACTGCATTCCAAACATACAACTGAACACAGGAGAACAGGGGCTGAACTTGACCAGGACATGAACATTAGCAGCAATTAATTTCCATTTGGAGATTCTAACATAATCTTTACTAAGGATTAATGGATGATACACATGCCCAGACAGCTATCTTCGTTAGGGTATATGATACAGTATAGATTTAATAACAAATAAATATTGACATGGATCTGTTTTCCAATGCAATAAGACATGGGACATTGGAGCTCCAGAGGACAGGTAGAGAGACAGATTGTTGGTTGCTGAGGAGATTTTTAAATTAGGCATGTGCACAACCAAATTCAATATAATTTTCTCAATACAGTAAATTCTGTTTTGTAGAAACAAGTCAAAACAATGAGTGCTAATCAGTGTGAGACATCATGGGACCATGCTGGAATGATGTGCATGAGAGGGTCAAGTTCATCCAGAGAGAAAGCAGTCTCCAACTTCTCTTCATGTCCCTTGGGCTTAGAGTCCCACCTGGGTTCCAAACAGAGACAACTAATCCCAATGAAATAAACGCACAGAATCAAACACCCCCAACCCTCCCCTCAAGAAAAAAAATAAAGAAAGGTGTGCAGCATGCCGGCCGTCCTGGTTTGTGCAGGGCACCGTTAAAGTGTCTTAGATTCATGCTCCCCATGACATTCCCCACGGTGGCCACACTGGCACCTGGCAAGGCTGCTGGTTACCCGTCAACGGGCATGGACTGCTCAAAGTCCGATCCGAAGAGCTCCTTATATAAGGGGGGGAAGTGGGCACGCACAATGTCTGGGTATATTGCTTTGAAAGCTGTCAGCTTCTCTGTATGCCTGCTGCACAGCGCTCGCAGTGTTGACACCTTGCATATCAACTGTGGGGAGAAAAGAAAAGAGACATGCTGTTATTTAGATTCACAGTAAGGCAAGGACATGGAGATACGCTAAAAAAACATCTCTCACAAACTGACCGGTAAATATTGATACAGGCACACACCAGGGGAAATCTTGACGCCTCAGCTTATGGCGCTTGTACACCTTTCTTACATACAGTTTCTGCGTACAGTGAGGGAAAAAAGTATTTGATCCCCTGCTGATTTTGTACATTTGCCCACTGACAAAGACATGATCAGTCTATAATTTTAATGGTAGGTTTATTTGAACAGTGAGAGACAGAATAACAACAAAAATATCCAGAAAAACGCATGTCAAAAATGTTATACATTGATTTGCATTTTTATGAGGGAAATAAGTATTTGACCCCCTCTCAATCAGAAAGATTTCTGGCTCCCAGGTGTCTTTTATACAGGTAACGAGCTGAGATTAGGAGCACACTCTTAAAGGGAGTGCTCCTAATCTCAGCTTGTTACCTGTATAAAATACACCTGTCCACAGAAGCAATCAATCAATCAGATTCCAAACTCTCCACCATGGCCAAGACCAAAGAGCTCTCCAAGGATGTCAGGGACAAGATTGTAGACCTACACAAGGCTGGAATGGGCACCAAGCAGCTTGGTGAGAAGGTGACAACAGTTGGTGCGATTATTCGCAAATGGAAGAAACACAAAAGACCTGTCAATCTCCCTCGGCCTGGGGCTCCATGCAAGATCTCACCTCGTGGAGTTGCAATGATCATGAGAACGGTGAGGAATCAGCCCATAACTACATGGGAGGATCTTGTCAATGATCTCAAGGCAGCTGGGACTATAGTCACCAAGAAAACAATTGGTAACACACTACGCCGTGAAGGACTGAAATCCTGCAGTGCCCGCAAGGTCCCCCTGCTCAAGAAAGAAGTTTGCCATTGAACATCTGAATGATTCAGAGGACAACTGGGTGAAAGTGTTGTGGTCAGATGAGACCAAAATCGAGCTCTTTGGCATCAACTCAACTCGCCGTGTTTGGAGGAGGAGGAGGAATGCTGCCTATGACCCCAAGAACACCATCCCCACCGTCAAACATGGAGGTGGAAACATTATGCTTTGGGGGTGTTTTTCTGCTAAGGGGACAGGACCACTTCACAGCATCAAAGGGACGATGGACGGGGCCATGTACCGTCAAATCTTGGGTGAGAACCTCCTTCCCTCAGCCAGGGCATTGAAAATGGGTCGTGGATGGGTATTCCAGCATGACAATGACCCAAAACACACAGCCAAGGCAACAAAGGAGTGGCTCAAGAAGAAGCACATTAAGGTCCTGGAGTGGCCTAGCCAGTCTCCAGACCTTAATCCCATAGAAAATCTGTGGAGGGAGCTGAAGGTTCGAGTTGCCAAACGTCAGCCTCAAAACCTTAATGACTTGGAGAAGATCTGCAAAGAGGAGTGGGACAAAATCCCTCCTGAGATGTGTGCAAACCTGGTGGCCAACTACAAGAAATGTCTGACCTCTGTGATTGCCAACAAGGGTTTTGCCACCAAGTACTAAGTCATGTTTTGCAGAGGGGTCAAATACTTATTTCCCTCATTAAAATGCAAATCAATTTATAACATTTTTGACATGTGTTTTTCTGGATTTTTTTGTTGTTATTCTGTCTCACTGTTCAAATAAACCTACCATTAAAATTATAGACTGATCATGTCTTTGTCAGTGGGCAAACGTACAAAATCAGCAGGGGATCAAATACTTTTTTTCCCTCACTGTATCTCTGCTCCAAAATATTCACTTAGTTTAGCTTGTGTATGATGCCAACTCTGAAATCTACTACTTGATCTAATATAATGTTTGTTCAATAGTGGATAACTGCATTACTGTACACAATCCTTTTCAGAGTTCAGGAGAGGTTTGGATGCTCCAGTTGAGTTCCGGTCTATATACTGTCCCTCCATGAGATTACAGAAAGATGCAGTGGATGAGAGTGGGTGTGTAGACAGACAGTAGGTGTGAGGTGTACCTTGGTAAGTATGCCGTCCTCTCTGTGGTTCTTCTGCAGGACATGCTGCAGCGCCAGCTGGATCTTCTGCTGGAGTTTCTCCACCTTCACCTTCTCCTGGAGCCAGGACCGGTCTACACAGAGAAGAAACACATCCATTATCATCACTGCAAGGTTTTCTGAATCTACTGTGGAGAAAGGTGTAATACTCAGTAACACAGTAATACTGATGACTGATCTCTGTGTCTAATTGAGGAACATGCTGAATGGATGGTTTTCAATGGAAGTATTTTTAGAGTCGTTTCAGGGCATGAGGTACATAAGAGACCCTGCAGTGTGTATATGCATGTCGTCCCCCCCCCACCGCTTTACTGCCAGTGACACCTACCTGCAGACATCAACACGAATGCGGAGAACAGGGCAATCTCATCCTCAGACAGGTGCATAGAACACAGGTTCTTCCCAAACTCGAAGACGGAGCTGATCAAGTCGTCACAGCCTGCCAGAGCAAAGGACACAGACACAGAGAGAGGCTTGGGGATGAGGATGAGGCAGACCAAAGAGCAAGTCACACTCTTCATCTGTATTGGGAGAGAGGCACACAGGCAGAGAGGTGCAGTGCACTGACAGCACAGGGGAGCGTCTGAGGCGGAACAGGCGATGCTTTTACTGACTTTTCCCTCGCAGACTAGCCACATTCTGGCAGTTGGGTAGCATTACGCAACCCAGAATGAGGTCACTAATGAGTCTTTTAGTTAGATCAATTATTGAGGATTGTGGGAGACAGGCTGATGCCAGCGCAGCTCTGGAGCCCCATCACTCTGCCTCCCCCGTCCCCTGCTCGGGGCCCCGAGGCTCTTCTCTCTCTGGAGCACTGTCTGACTGACTGGCTGGCTGAGGACACTGAGAGGCTTGATAGGGAGGCCACACTCATGACACTGAATAGCACAGCATTGTTACTCTTCAATCTTGCACACACGCACGATTGTGCGCGCGCACACACACACACACCTGTTAGGCTTTCATACTACACTTTCACACTGCCACAAGGACACATTAATATCCTCCAAAGGCATTTGGATGCACAGGAGAATACACTGTGGAGTGTCTTAGTAATGTCATGGCATTCAAAAGCAAATGCTATTTGCTTACACCTGACATATTCTATGGCGCTTTTAATGATGGTTTTGATATAACTCTCCCAAAAGGCACTCAATCTGGCTTGATTTATTCCATTTTAGCAGGAGCCATATGGAGCAGCAGTGACTCAGTAACAACTATATTCTTCCATATGTATCCAATGGGGAGAGGAGAGATCCAGGTGAAGCAAGGATGAGTTCTCAGTGTTAGCTTCCTGGACCTCAGCACTTTGTGGAGGGACATAAAGAGATACGCTAGGTTTGACTGTTATATATAGCAATGCAAGCTTGCGGAAACACACACACGCTCATGCTTGCGCACACACACTTGTGCACACAAATTCACCGCACACACGTGCACAGGATTGAACACTTGGAGCACTTACCTAATGACTTAAACACATCGGGCCCAGCATACTTTCCATCGAAATAGACTGTGTTGTTTTGAGAGTCGAAGGCACGGCACATTCTCACAAACACAACCTCCAAAGAGCCTGCAGAGACAGAAATAACATCATGCTAAATCTGGGTTCTTCTCTTCTACAGATCCAGTTAGAGACGCCAGTCAGGCATCACTATAGGCCCAACACATCATATGCACTATTTTGTGTTTTTTCCTCTGTCATTTGTGTGTTATACCTCCTATTCCGTTTAAACAGAAGCCCATCACATGGAACAAGTAATAGCATTCCATTTATACACATTTGTCTTTACCCTAATAAGAAAGGATGGTGAAACATAATGCTGTATACTGCTGCGCTGTGTGGGACTGGATCAGAGGATAAAAGAGATGTACCGTATTTTCCGCACTATAAGGCGCACTTAAAAGCCTTTAATTTTCTCAAAAAACGACAGTGCGCCTTATAATCCGGAGCGCCTTATATATGGATCAATTGGTTAATTGGTTGATCCATACTGGTTGTACACAGCGCTCAAGGCGCTCTGTCAAAATGTTTCAGTATGAAAAACCAATAAAAACAATTTAATAATAATGAAATGTTTCAGTACGACTGGTAAACTACAAAGCCGCACCGCTTGCAGCATTACGGCTACCGTAGTCAGTAAACACCGGTACTGTGCTTACTCACAGTCCCACACCACTTGTGTGTGTATAAAGACCCCAAAATGGCACCTTTCAAGAGACACGCTTACGACGCAGAGTTCAAGCTCAAGGCTGTCGGTCACGCAGTAGAATATGGGAATAGAGCAGCAGCGAGAGAATTCAACATTAATGAATCAATGGTACGGAAGTGGAGGAAGCAAGAAGATGACCTGCGCCAAGTAAAGAAGACTAAACAGAGTTTCCGAGGGAACAAAGCGAGATGGCCACAGTTAGAGGACAAACTCGAACAGTGGGTTGTTGAACAGAGAGCAGCAAGTAGAAGCGTCTCTACAGTCACTATTCGAATGAAGGCAACAGCGCTAGCACGGGACATGATCATCGATGAATTTCGAGGCGGTCCTTCTTGGTGCTTTCGTTTTATGAAAAGACGTAATCTCTCCATCCGCACACGAACTACCGTATCGCAGCAACTGCCAAAAGATTACCAAGAAAAGCTGGTCACTTTCCGCGCATACTGCAAAAAGAAGATCACTGAAAAGAAGATCCGGCCAGAGCACATCACCAACATGGACGAGGTTCCACTCACCTTTGATATTCCCGTGAACCGCACTGTGGAGAAAACGGGGACCAGTACGGTGTCTGTACGCACCACAGGGAATGAGAAGTCATCCTTCACTGTAGTTCTCGCCTGCCAGGCTAATGGCCAGAAACTTCCACCCATGGTTATTTTCAAGAGGAAGACCTTGCCAAAAGAAAACTTTCAAGCGGGCGTCGTCATCAAAGCTAGCCCGAAGGGATGGATGGATGAGGAAAAGATGAGTGAGTGGCTGAGAGAAATTTACGTCAAGAGACCGGGTGGCTTTTTCCACACAGCTCCGTCCCTATTGATCTATGACTCAATGCGCGCCCATATCACCGATGCTGTCAAAAAACAAGTGAAGCAAACTAATTCGGAGCTTGCCGTCATTCCGGGTGGATTAACTAAAGAACTCCAGCCGCTAGATATTGGTGTCAACAGGGCATTCAAAGCTAGACTGCGAGCTGCGTGGGAGCAGTGGATGACAGAAGGCGAACACACGTTCACCAAGACGGGGAGACAGCGCCGGGCGACTTACGCCACTATCTGCCAATGGATCGTGGATGCTTGGGCTGATATATCAGTCTCAACTGTGGTCAAAGCTTTCACGAAGGCAGGAATAATCTCTGAACTGCCAGGCAACAGCAGCGACACTGACTCGGATAATGACGAGAGGGAGCCGGGCAGGTTGGATGCCGTAGTCGCCCAACTGTTCAATTCGGACACTGAAGAAGAAGAATTCGAGGGATTCGTGGACGGGGAATGAACTGAAAAAGTGAGCTTTACGTGTTATACGTAACTGAATAATGTTGAGTTATGCACTAACGTTTGATTTAGTGGTATCAGACTGTTTCTTTTACTACGTGTTTACTGAATCAGGGAAAAGTTCCCCTCCACGTTTGGGAGAAGAGTGAGCAAGGCTGGGAGATATTGTTAATATGCACATTAACGTTTGAACAACGTTACCATGGGAGTGAACGGAGTTGTCAGAACGCTTAATAAAGTTTGACTTTATCTGACTGTTTTGTTGACATTCCCTTTAGCACAGCTCCATCTAGTGGATGCATAACGCAACCCCAGTCAAACGTTTGACTGCAGTATCTTCTATTCTATGCGCCTTATAATCCGGTGCGCCCTATATATGAAAACAGTTCTAAAATAGGTCATTCATTGAAGGTGTGCCTTATAATCCGGTGCACCTTATAGTGCGGAAAATACGGTAATAGAAGCCGTTATTGTGCTTTATGATATGGCACTGGTTTAAAATGTCACGGTAGACAAGGGATCTCTGTCACCATTTCCGGAAAACGTTTGACCTGTGTCATTGCCAACAAAGGGTATATAACAAAGTATTGAGAAACTTTTGTTATTGACCAAATCCTTATTTTCCACCATAATTTGCAAATAAATTCATTAAAAATCCTACAATGTGATTTTCTGGATTTTTTTTCTCATTTTGTCTGTCATAGTTGACGTGTACCTATGATGAAAATTACAGGCCTCTCTCATCTTTTTAAGTGGGAGAACTTGCACAATTGGTGGCTGACTAAATACTTTTTCCCCCACTGTAAAACACCAGCAAATCAGCTCCAAGTGATTTTAATTCTGGAAATCAGTTCCAAAGTATTCCCACGTATAATAGAGAGATATACAGTACAGTGGGGAAAAAAAGTATTTCATTTTTGCTGAATCTAGTTGATTATCCCTGCTCTAACCCCCCCCCCCCCCCCCCCCCCCCCCCCCCCCCCCCCCCCTTGCAGGAGTCACCCTTCTTCCATATGTTTGGGGAGTCTCCCACATGGCTTTTGGCGAACACCACTCTTCCGTAAAGCCCAGCTCTGTCGAGTGTACGGCTTAAAGTGGTCCTATGGACAGATACTCCAATCTCCGCTGTGGAGCTTTGCAGCTCCTTCAGGGTTATCTTTGGTCTCTTTGTTGCCTCTCTGATTAATGCACTCCTTGCCTGGTCCGTGAGTTTTGGTGGGCGGCCCTCTCTTGGCAGGTTTGTTGTTGTGCCATATTCGTTACATTTTTTAATAATGGATTTAATGGTGCTCCGTGGGATGTTCAAAGTTTCAAATATTTTTTTATAACCCAACCCTGATCTGTACTTCTCCACAAGTTTGTCCCTGACCTGTTTGGAGAGCTCCTTGGTCTTCATGGTGCCGCTTGCTTGGTGGTGCCCCTTGCTTAGTGGTGTTGCAGACTCTGGGGCCTTTCAGAGTAGGTGTATATATACTGAGATCATGTGACAGATCATGTGACACTTAAATAAAGTCCACCTGTGTGCAATCTAACTAATTATGTGACTTCTGAAGGTAATTGGTTGCACCAGATCTTATTTAGGGGCTTCATAGCAAAGGGGGTGAATACATATGCACGCACCACTTTTCCGTTATTAACTTTTTTGAATTTTTTGAAACTAGTTATTTTTTTCATTTCACTTCACCAATTTGGACTATTTTGTATATGTCCATTACATGAAATCCAAATAAAAATCAATTTAAATTACAGGTCGTAATGCAACAAAATAGGAAAAACGCCAAGGGGGATGAATACTTTTGCAAGGCACTGTAAGCCTGTGTACGGTTATACAGCAGAGGGACAGTAACAGAGGGACAGAGGGAGGAGGTAGGCAGGGCTCTGTGAAACACAGTCAGTCTGTGAGGGAGGCTTTGTGTAGTCAGGTCAGCTACGCCCTTGTGACAACGCCTGAGGGGGAGAGGGGAGTTTGAGGGGTGTGTGGGGGAGAGACGGCGGTGAGCCGTGTTGACGGGCTGTCATACCTGCTTTCAGCAGCACTATCTGATCGTTCTGACACAGCTCCATGAAGCCGTCGATGCGTTTGGCAAACTCCACCACGTACTGGATGGCCTCTGTGATTTTGATAGCACACAGCTGCCACATGACCTCCCGGGGCTAGAGAGAAGGAAAGATAAAAGGGTTATCTGATGTAGAAAAGGATGGGATTAGCTCTGTTGTGTCTGTAGAACAGTAAGGCAGGTAGAGCAGCTCTAGTGTGAGTACTGCTTTGTAGTCGTGATAGTGGTGATGCTGGTGGAAGTGTAGTATACTGGACAGTACCTTGGTCTGGTAGCTCTCCATCTCCTCCTGCAGGAAGGCCTGCCAGGTCATCTGCTGCAGCTCCTCTCTCAGGTACTGACACGTCTCCATGTGAGACTTGGAGATGTTCTGGGCCAGGTGCTCTGCAACACAACCACACAGCACAGCACAGCACATCAGAACAGTGTCAGAACTGAACGCTGCTCAAGGGGAATGGGAGGAGCTCACATATGAACTATGCCACATGAAAATATGATTTATTTACTGCGCTTTCAACGAGGAGGTGGAGAACATGGCCTTTTTTTGACTGGTAAGAGGCTTGTTGACATGTCCTTTTACTGCCTCCAGGAAGCTCCCAGCTGAAGGTTCAGCCAAACCCAATCTAGTTATGCACTGGGAGGAGGGGCGGTCGGCCGCACAATATTACTTGAAACAAAGGTCACATTTGCTCAGAGAGAAATATTGAGTATAAGAATTTAAATGGTTTTGAAAACACATCTGTTAAAAGGAGTTCCAAGGCACAGGGGAGCCAAAAAAAATGATTTCCCCAGACGCGTGCCCTGCTGGATCCTGATTGGCCCTAATTAATGGAAACTAATTACAAAAAAGAGGCTCTTTTAATGAGTGTTGGAGATGAGTCTCCAACCACCTGCTATTTTAAGCAACCTTTGTGTCATTTGCCCCACGGTTGAGTTGTTCTCCCTCCTTCTCCCCACTCTCCTCTCCCATCTCCCCCCTGCTCCTCACCTAGCTCAGCCATGGACACGGTGGGGGATGTCTCTCCGTTGGTAAAGGAGCAGTAGGGGAAGAAGCCTGAACCGGGGGCAAAGTCGCAGATGGGCTCGGGCTTGATGCCGTTGATGTCCAGGCCGGACTGGTCAGGGGAGGGCTGGATGTCCAGGTAGAAGCTGCTGACTGCTGAGTCGGGCTTGCTGCCGTCAGGGGTGTGGCCATCCATGTATCCACTGAGGTCGTCGTGGAGCTCTGTGAGGCCATTGGCCGAGAGGCCGTAGGTGGGTGTGAGCGGCTCAGCCTCGCCGGGCTGCTGCTGGTGGTCACGCTGCGCCTGCTGCAGCCGGTGTTTCTGCACCTCCGCATACAGGCTGTCCCGCTGCTTCTTCGACATGCGCCCAAACTTCACCGCTGTGGGGAGAGAGGGAGAGAGCAGACACTCCTTTACTACTGACACATTGACATATCACTCACCTGTGACTCCAGTTTAGCCTGTATATAACAGGTAAGGAGATTTGTGATTTCAGGAAGTATTAGTGGAGCAGTCAGCATTACGAAACCTTCAACACTAACATCTTTATTGCATGAGAACTCCCCCGGGAGAGCAACCTACAGTAAACCAGAATGACTCACAGCTTACAGGCCACTCAGACACGAGACAGTGTGTTTAATGGAGCCCTGCACACTAAACAGAGCTGGTCCTGAGAGTGAGCCGCCTCAGCTCAGAGTTCTGGGGTCTGGCGGCCCGTGTGTGTGTGGACAGAGTGGAAGCAAACGGAGCAGAGGGGAGCGCGGGCAGATGGACTCTGGTGTGCTGAGTGAATGCAGGAGTCACCTTGGCCTGTCCTGATTGTGTGTGCATAGTGTGTGTGTGCATGGTGTGTGTGTGCATGGTGTGTGTGTGCTTGCGTGTGTGAGCAGCAGAAAGGCTCTAAAGGCCTGGCCTGATTACAGGCTCCTCTGATCCCTCCAGCCTAGCACAACCCAATCCAGCCAAGCCCAGCCCAGCCCAGCCACATGCCCTGCAGGAGGTCCCTCCTCCCCCATAGACACTCACCTGTGAGCTTCCATTACTGCGCCTCAGCTGCACCAGTCCAGCACTAATGACACCTCCTAACGACCCTCTGTTCATCAACCCTACTTTCTGTCACACCTGCCAACCTACCGCACAGCCACGCCAGTTACTGGTGGAAATTACTCAGACAATGACGTCTGTCTAGACCACACTTCTCTACTCTAGCCACTCTGGCGTTTATGATATAACAATCTGTCGCATCTATCTTTCATAAACAAATATCATAATCCAGTTGTTCTATCTGCCCATAATGCCCTATTCACTTTCATGTTTTGTCCTGTCTTGAGAGTGTGTCCGTCCCCTCCCCTCTTGTTGACGGTGGTACGTACCGTCCCTTGACATGCCCACTGCCAGACATTTCTGCAGCCGGCAGTGCTGGCAGCGGTTGCGGCTGGTGCGGTCGATCAGGCAGTTCTTCTGACGGGGGCATGAGTAGGCCGCATTGCTCTGCTGACTCCTCCTGAAGAAGCCCTAAGACAGGAGAGAGAGAGGGAGTGGAGACAACCATGCTTACAATTTGAACCATAGTGGTCCTGCTGTATCCAATGACTGATAGGCTTTTATTTCTCTAAACGTTGTGTTTCACTGGGTACTTATTGAGAGTGATGAAGCCTACAGTATTCATCACTATGGAGGGTATTGTTGCTGAAATAATGTAGAATACTGAACTGCCATTGCGTTGCAGGCTATTGTGTTCTAGTGTCAGTTGTATAAAGAGGTATGTTGTTTTATTGAAGGGGTGGTGTGTTTTAACAATGTTTACTGCAGGGGGTAGTGTGTTTGGGTATTACTGTAATTGTAGACAGCATTTTTCTATAGTCTGGGTTATTAGTGTTGATTAAAAACAGGGCTCCAACACGTACAGTGCTAAAAGATGGCACACACACACCGATTGGATTCCTCATCCTTTGACTTAATGAATTGATTCCAGCACATCATCAACATGCCCCACTCCACTTCTCCATACACATATGTCTTAATTATCTGCTCATTGGCTGTTTAATTACAAGAAAACAGCTGACAGCTGCCAAGTTGCTTCATAATGGCAGCCATTACATGAGCCGGGCTAGAACTGCTGGTGACAAGCAGCGCTCTTTAATAATGCTGTGATTTATGGTCCAAACTGTTGTACTCGCACATATCATTAAATGCCTCTCTGCCTGGAGTAATTAGCAATCATTAAAGATACATTTCAGCAGTTTATTCTTCCGCGTTTTGTTTCTCCCAGGCAGCTAGCTCGTCTGGGGGAGAGAGAGACACTCTGAGGAGCAGCTGAAAGAGCCTCTGTCTCTCTGTAACACAGGAGGAAACCAGTAAAGGTGCTGCTGCCTGTCGAAGGAATACTAATGACTCGCCTAGTGACAAGCACAGGAACAAGAATACACTAGAAGCACAAAATAAATTCCCTTCACTGTGAATGGCTGGTGTATTTGAAACAGTACAAAATCTAGCTTCGATAAAAGCGGCATACTGTAGCAAACAGCCAACAATCCTCTAAAATTCAAAGCACTTCTTTTGATGATTTTATTTCAAGAAAAAGCAAGCTGCAGCAGAAGCAGAATCATTGAAGCAACATGTCCCTGGGATGGAGAGGCAGTACAAGGCAGAGGAGTCACTTTGTCCTGCTAAAAGTGGAGCTCCTTGATGTCCTCTGTGTGGCTTGACCACTTTAATGATGATGCTCTCTGTGTGTTTACATTTTATAGTCTCTCGAAAGATCATTTCAAAAGTTAGACAACATGTTCAAAGGTATCTATTTGTAAGTTCAACTTTTTCTGCTTCCTGTCTCCCCGCCCCGCCCCATCCCACCCCAACACCCACATGTTAGTTCTCTGGGTGCTTACCTTACAGCCTTCACATGTTATCACACCGTAATGGATGCCTGATGATTTGTCTCCACAGATCTTGCAGGGAATTATTTCGATTTGAGCTGGAGAGAAGAAAATAAAAAATTAACATTTTGCTGTCACAGTAAAACACCCTCAGTATGTTTAGCATGTTGGTACATGAAAGAGCACTGCGTTTCAAAAACATATCATCCAGTGGCTTTGAATCCTCACTTCCACACAACATTAAATGAATATTTACTGAGTCGTGCATGAAGGAGGCCATTTTGAATCTTCACTGTGCCACCAGCCAACCACTGTAAACACAGTGTTGATTTACATTGCAGGCACAAATTACATAAGGAAAAGTCACAGCTACCCACAATCACCATTCCACTACACAGTGGTAATCCTAGCCCTACTGAATGACACAGACTACAATTCACCCACATCACTGGACTTATTCCCCAGTGGAAAAAATTACTTAATGTTGCATCTTTAACTTCAAAACCCTCCATACCCCAGCAGTAACCCCAGTATGGCCACAAAGAATGATAACCTTCCTATTGGGCTGGTGAGTAGCTATATGAGGCCCAGAGAGGTGGGAGTGGATGAAGGCTGTCACTTGAGACAGTAGTAAAGTGCATTAGAGTTCAGTGAGGTCGATAGTGTTCCGCTGCTGACAGGCCAGTGTGTGATTTAGCGGGCATAGAGAACACAGGCATGGGGGGACAGGTCTCATCCATCCCGGCCTCCTGCACAGGAGCAGAGCAGCAGGCCACAGGGCAGCGGAACACAGAGAGGCATCTCAGACACAGAACCCCCAGCCTGTCCTACAGCTCTCATGCTTTATCACTGCAGCCTCTGACACAATGTCTCTCTCTGCCTCTACACTAGATCTCTATCTATAACCCAGCTCTCCTCCACATTGCCAGCATCTCAGACTGCCATCGCTACAGCACGCCGTAGCACCGGACAAATCATACTATCTGATCTACACTGAGGAAAGATTACAGTGGGTTCTTTCCCTGCTCTATAGTGGCTCCCTCCAACTGCACATCTAGTATAGCCAATCAGAGCAAAGAGCACTATCAAACAGCCTACTCTTACTAGTGCTGAAAATGTATACATTTTACTCATGACCCATCTAAAACCATCTACATGTAGTACATGCACTACAGTATGACAAGGTATTACATCAGTCTCTCCCCTAGCTTTATATCCCAGGCCTAGTCCTCTTCTAGAGCGGGGTCTGTCTTCCAGGCCAGAGTAGATAGAAGCTCTGTATTACTTTAGTACACCTTCACATCCAATCCCTTCAAATTAATTTAATCATATCAAATGCGTCTTCCATCCAGAGGACTCGGAGCCCATTTAATCAGCTGCCTGTGAGCGTCTGTTGTGTCATGTGGATAATGTCGGTGTCCCTGAAGCGTGCCCAGGGGAGGGCCGCTGATCCTCCAACCCTTTCCAACCCTTTACAACTATACACACACTGTCCCTCAATTCAGGAATCTCTGTTAGCTGGCTCTGTTAGCACTGCAGAAGTCAACAAGACCTCACATCTAGATGCAGAATTAGCCTACATTTCAGTCAAATGAACAAAGAGAGCATTGGCACACGCACCAGTCAGTTATCAGATGACTGGGTGTCCTGCTGTACAATAGGGGCTAATGCCCCTAGTCTGCCTAGACTACAGGGAAAACAAACCAGGAGCCAGGTTTTGACACGATCGCTGAGAGGGTTACTTTATAAATAATCATTATGAATTCCTGCATTGTGTCGAGACGGTTGTCGTTTTGGTTATCTCTGTTTGAACACTGGCATTATGGGCAGTGCACTCCATTGTTTGTGTTTGTGCTCTCCCTGCATGAGCATTAGCGGTGCAGTGTGTTGCGACTCCTTTAACATTTTCAGCCTCATTACCAACATAATTTGTTCTGACATGCACTCACAACAAGTGAAGCGTGCTGTAATTAAGGCTGGCTGGGGTTGTGGTGGAGAAACAGGGCTGTATTGGCGGGCCCTGGCCACTGGGTGGCAGTGCAGGGCTGTCACTATGACTGTGTCTGTAGCTGCCTTCTCTCCTCTGAGCTCAGCTTCCAGCTCCCAACTTCCAGCCCTCTCTCTTTCCCACAAGCTCCAGGCTCTGAGCTCCAGGCTTAGATTGCTGCCCAGCGTAGCTGCGAGATGCCTTCATCTCCCCTGAAGAGGCTGGCTGGATGCTCGCTCAGGCCTGACAGAGGCTGTGCCACATCAGGTGAAGGCAGAGGGAGTGGAAATGGCAGGGCTGGGCACACACTGATGAGGATGGCTCAGAAAGCCCTATCTGCAGCAGCGAAGCCTGGAATGCACACAGCCTCACCAGATAACACTACTACACAAGCCTCTGAATGCTCGGTGCACTCAACAGTAAAAAGGGTTTGTCTCCAGTCTAGCTATGGTAGGCTTTGTGGTTTGCTATGTAAAAAAATAACCCAATCTAATGGTAATTTTCACAGTGAAATAAGCTGCTTTCTGGTATAGATTCATGAGAAATAAATACAGAATAATGACAGCATGGAGATCAAATAAGCCAATAAGTCACCTTAGCCATGAGTTCACGTCAATATTTGTAGCAAGCTGCCATCTTGAATGGTATTTGTAGCAGCTCCCAGTCAGGCTAAAATTTGGATAGTGTGAGTGGTTTAAAATTAATTCACACAGGGGGCGATGGTCAAACAGAAAGGCCTTGTGCCTAAGTACTTCAGATCTGGAAGTCAATAGCTATTGACACAAGCCGTGGTGTTAACTGCCACTGTGAGGCAGCTAGCTGCTGGCTCTGTGTCTGGGCTTGACCAGCGCTGCTCACTGCTGATGATCCCATTCATAGCGCTTGCCTGCCTGTCTCCCTGACTCTCTGCCTGCCGTGCTCCCTCCCTGCCTGCCTGCCCGCCTGCCAGGCAGCCCTGCCCGCTCTGTTTAGGACATCAAAGCCAGGCACAGTGAGACGGGCAGCCATGCTAAAGCCCATCTCAGCAGCCTCCCATTCCGCATAGCGCTGTGAGATTGCCTCCACACACAGGCCACATCAAAGAGAGGGGGGACCTGCTGAGGCACACAGATAATGTACTGTGAATCATACGGTAGCATTCACAAAATACCCATCTACAGAAAGAATGGAAAAGGTAATGACTAAGATCCTCTGTGGAGGATCAACCTCTGGTGTGGGTGGCTTTCGGCTTTCACAATGGATAGTGCATGGTGAGAGGACTGTGTAGTAACCAGCCTCATGTAGTAGTGAAGCCTAGGTCTGTCATACTGCACAACTTGTTAGAGAGGCTCTGTCTGTGTCCGTCGCTGTGCAGTTCAAGGACACTGATTCACATCACGTAAAGGCCCTTTGGAGACTGAGGATGATGTGTCACTCAGAGCACATGTACAATGGAAGAGGCCAAGCCCCATCTGTGTCCCCCTCTGTCCTTCACTGTGTACCAAACCACCCTGAGATCAAACCCCACACCAAGATAACACTGCACTTATTAATGCCAGGAAATGAACAGAAAACCGTTTACAAAATGAAAACAAAGGTTTTGCCTTACGCATGCTAACTGCTCACCGGGACCCTGTCATAGCGTACTGCGTTCTGTAGCTAGCGCTTTAGCGCTGACATAAGCACCACAAAGACAGTTGTTGTCAGAGTGAGCATTTTCCCCTGAGCCTCTCAAATATGCTATAGTTTCATTTGTACCTGGAGAGCATCGTTGAGGAGGGAGGAAAAGTGTGGTGTTGACAAAATATATTGAAGGTATATCAATTATGTAAAAAGGTTTATCATTTAATGGTGAATAGCTGATGTGAATTCTTCATGTTACACTGCTACTCATTGGAGACAGGTTGTTATCTACAGTTTAGTAGCGCAGGTGCTCCACATCATCTGAAGCAAAAAACAACCATAAGCAGCTTTTTATTTTCTAATGGTAAGCCTTTTCAGAATGGAATTCTTCATACCCATATGATCCCAGATCTTACTCAAGCAAGGTTTTTTTTTAAATTTGTGCTATAAAAATGAAATAGCTTTGGAATATGTGCATGGCAGTGCAAATACTGACATAAACAAATCACTACAGAGGCTCTCCAAGTTATTCCCACTGCAAACTCAGATTTTCCTGGACAACTGGACTACTGACATAACCTTTAGAGGATTAGGATGATCCCTTACATTACAGACACAAACTGAGGCTGAAAGCTTAACCCATTACTGGGTTGTGGCTGTGGCACAGCTTCTAGATCATTCCTCATGGACGACTACGCCTACTACAAGGGTGTTACATGTAGATTTTAAAATATATACCATATCTCTGAGTGATGGAAGACCTCATAGAGTAAGGTGTAATGTCTTCATCTGTGGTCCTCTGTAGCTCAGCTGGTAGAGCATGGCGCTTGTAACGCCAGGGTAGTGGGTTCGATCCCCGGGACCACCCATACACAAAAAATGTATGCACGCATGACTGTAAGTCGCTTTGGATAAAAGCGTCTGCTAAATGGCATATTATATTATTATCTGCCTCTTCATTGGACACAACATCTGTGGTGTGCATTCTAACATTATTAGATGGATCATTATTTTTAAGTGTATATTTGTGGTAAGAGGCAGAAAATGTAAGACTGCAGTTGTAGTGGTGGGCATGTTTTAAGGATATGGATGTGGTTCTGCATCCCTTTACTGAGAGACAGCAGGGAGACTCTGCTTTGTGTGTGTGTGTAAGGGGGGGGGGGGGTTGCTGTCTGTGTGTTGACAGCTGTCAGTGACCAAATGATGCAAACCAGTGGGCTCATGTTGGAGATTATGTAAGTGATTGGACAGCAATGCTGCGCCAATGTACAGGGCAGCATTATGGGCAGATTAGCAATGGTTCTCCAATCCAACAAACAAGGACAAAACAGTTTAATCAAATTTTCTGTAAAACATTTCACAACACAACAACAACTAGGCAAATGTTAAAAAATAACACTTGACTCCACACTGGGCTACAATACAGAAATATGTTAGTAGAATCTCTAACTAGATACAGTTTACACAGGCAAAATACCATTGGTACAACGGGTCAGTGGACAAGCTGGCAAGTGCAGAGTAAGCCACATTTTTATATCGTAGTTTCCCCACATTTTGACTGCTAGATTAATTTCCCCCTTTGGCAAAGGAGATCAGCTGTAGTTTGATAAAGATAGAGTGTATGCTAAATTGAAACCATGATAGTCAGACAGACAGCCAAACAGGAGCTAGAATCAGATCCTTCCTCCTTTCATCTCCCAAGGCACTGCTGTCATGTTGTAGTCTAACAGAACAAGCACTTTTTTATTCTCAATTGCACAGCAGAAGAAAAGTTATTTGAATGTCGGTGGCAAAGGACAGCAGTGGTACAGAGCACAGACAGAATAGTATAAATCTGTTATTTGTTTGGGGACTGGAGCCTGTGTCACGAACGTTGAGAGACGGGTCAGACCAAGGTGCAACGTGCGATGTGAACATGTTTATTAACACTCAAATAAACACAAGAACAAAACAACAATCCAACGTAACGTGAAGTCCAAGGCTATACACAATACAAGGCCAACACAGGAACAAGATCCCACAACATAGTAGGCAACTGGGCTACCTAACTATGAACCCCAATCAGAGACAACGAGCGACAGCTGTCTCTGATTGGGAATCACACCCGGCCAAACATAGAAACACAACACCTAGATCACAAACATAGAATGCATCACATAGATTTCCACACCCTGACTCAACATACAAGAGTTCCATACGTCAGGGCGTGACAGTACCCCCCCCCCAAAGGTGCGGACTCCGACCGCACAAACCTGACATAACAGGGTAGGGTCCGGGTGGGCATTCCACCTCGGAGGCGGATCCGGCTCCGGGCGTGACGACCTCTTCCTCCCCGTTGCGCCCCTGGTCTGGTCTGGACCTCGGCGCGATGCTTCCCCTCTCCTTCCTCCCACGATGCACCAAGCCCTGTCTGGACCCTGGTGTGGGAGACCCCGAACCTGGAGAGGGGCTGACGTCTGGGTCTGGACTGGAGCCGCTGACCGGAGCTGAACTGGACCCTGGTGGAGCGGACTACTCTAGCTCCGGAGTGGAACCGCTGACCGGAGCTGGACTTCAAACCGGTGGAGCGGACCACTCTGGCTCCAGCGTGGAGCCGCTGACCGGAGCTGGACTAAACCCCAGTGGAGCGGACTACTCTGGCTCCGGAGTGGAGCCGCTGACCGGAGCTGGACTGGAAACCGGTGGAGCGGACTCATCTGGCTCCGGAATGGATCTGCTGACCGGAGCTGGACTGGAAACCGGTGGAGCGGACTGCTCTGGCTCCGGAATGGATCCGCTGACCGGGGCTGGACTGGACCCCGGTGGAGCGGACTGCTCTGGCTCCGGAGCGACACGCACCACTGGTTTGGTGCGAGGAGCAGGGACGGGCCGTACTGGACTCGGAACACGCACCACTGGCTTGGTGCGTGGAGCAGGTACGGGGCGTACCGGGCTGGCGACACGCACCACTGGTTTGGTGTGAGGAGCAGGTACGGGCCGTACCGGACTGGATACACGCACCACTGACTTGGTGCGAGTAGCAGGCACGAGGCGTACCGGACTTGGAACCGGCGCTGGAGGTCTACGACTGTACCAGTCCTTTACTCTCCGCGCCCATTCCTCCTCCAGTGAGGACTCCTCCTTGAGCCCCCACGAGTGCAGTGGTCGGGGCTCTTCTCTATCGATCCCCGACCACCATTTTAGCCCCCCCAAAACATTTATTGGGGCTGTCTCGCGGGCTTCCTCCTCGGCTGACGCCTTCTGTGTTCCTCTCCTGCCTGGGCCTCCTCCTTCGCCCAGGGTCCTTTCCCTGCCAAAATCTCCTCCCATGTCCAAAAACTCTTCCCCACCTGTGTCCAGGGTGTCTGCTGCTCCTGGGCACGCTGCTTGGTCCGTTTTTGGTGGGATCTTCTGTCACAAACGTTGAGAGACGGGTCAGACCAAGGTGCAACATGCGATGTGAACATGTTTATTAATACTCAAATAAACACAAGAACAAAACAACAAACCATCGTAACGTGAAGTCCAAGGCTATACACAATACAAGGCCAACACAGGAACAAGATCCCACAACATAGTAGGCAACTGGGCTACCTAAGTATGATCCCCAATCAGAGACAACGAGCGACAGCTGTCTCTGATTGGGAATCACACCCGGCCAAACATAGAAACACAACACCTAGATCACAAACATAGAATGCATCACATAGATTTCCACACCCTGACTCAACATACAAGAGTTCCATACGTCAGGGCGTGACAGTCTGTTGGCTAATTACCATGAGTCTGTCCTCATGACATTACTACACCAGTGCAGCTCAGAGATATCAGATTCAGATATTCACCTGCAGAGGAAAAGCCAGTACCATAATTTTAAAGCGCCTCCGTCCGTTCAACACACAAACCAGCCAACAATATTTAGACCATGAGGACTGGAACAGAGAAAAGCATAATTGATACATTATTGATGTCTCTATGCTGCCTCCTGCTAATTCCTCTCTATCAACTATGATCACCATCACTCGAGATATTCTAGTTTCAGTGGAACAGCTCTGAGCTACCCTATAATTCCTGTATAGCACTGCAAACTGAAATGACTTTGCTAAAACCCAGGTCTGGACGATAGCCCTGGGCTGCTTTTGGGATGAACTCATGCGTGTGTTTGTGTGTGAGGCCATTAATATTTCAACACTGCCCAACTCGGGATGCCTGTACAACACAGCAGCACTTCTCTGCCTCTGTTTTTACCTGACTACCTTATTGAAATGCATTCTGACACCCTCAATGCGGGGGAGCAGGAGAGGGAAAGAGTATTCCCAAACCGCAGCACGAGACATCTTTCTCCATGTCTTTTCCTCCGCCAGAGGAACAGTAATTTGGGCTTTAATTTATGTGTTGTTATGGCAAAGATTGACGAGCTTCCTGACTGGGAGTCTGTGTGTTGCACTCTGGGGGAAACAACAAAAGCCTTGGTTTACAGAGCAGACGAGTGCCGTGAAGGGGAGCATGTGTGGCGGCGCTCTCCTCCCGTCCCCGGCACGGCCGCCCTCCTCCACCTGAGCTTGCTCTCTCTCTCTCCCCTCCCCCTTCCTCTGATCAGTGACAGGTGAAGCTGTGCCCTGGTACAGGGGACTCCAGTGCCACGGGGCACCCCCCTCTCTCTCTGTCACTGTGCGTCTGGGTCCCAGTCCCAGAGGAGGACAGGAACAGGAGGGAGAGAGAGGCACACTGCATGCTCTGCTCTGATGCCACAACACAGTCAATCTGGAGACTGCCGCACACACTTCTGTATTCATTCTGATTCTGCCTGCTCTGCCCCTGATCCAAGTTAGTCATAGTAAGCCGTGAGAGATGGGAGGCAAACAATTTGCAACAGTTAAATGGAATGAAATGGAATTATATTAATCTTCATTTAAAAAAGCAAATGTTTATGTGCTTTTAGAACACACTGTGTGTACTTAGTCATCTCTCATATTACACTGAATGTAGAGTGTTGTTGTTTATTTTGTTGGCAGATACATACTGAAACATGGCACTGGACTGGAGTGGAACTCAAAATCACTGAGGCTGAAATCACAGAGGACCAGCAGATTGACTGCTTCAGAAGCCATCCGTTCGAAAAGCTGTTTAAATTCAGAGCTATGGAGGGGGGACGTCTTCTCTCCTGCTCTGGCTTTAAAAGTTTCGCTGGCCACTTGAGCTGAGCAGGCTGTGATTAAAGGCTTGATTGAGGCTTGTCGTCAGCACAGTGCCTTAGTTAAGCACCTCTCTACCTCCATATCCCTGGAGGCCAGGTCAACATACTAGCATTGGAATTCACAGAGACATATAATCAAATCAAATCAAATTTTATTGGCCACATGCGCCGAATACAACAGGTGCAGACATTACAGTGAAATGCTTACTTACAGCCCTTAACCAACAGTGCATTTATTTTTAACAAAAAAGTTAAAATAAAACAACAACAAAAAAAGTGTTGAGAAAAAAAAGAGCAGAAGTAAAATAAAATAACAGTAGGGAGGCTATATATACAGGGGGGTACCGGTGCAGAGTCAATGTGCGGGGGCACCGGCTAGTTGAAGTAGTTGAAGTAATATGTACATGTGGGTAGAGTTAAAGTGACTATGCATAAATAATTAACAGAGTAGCAGCAGCGTAAAAGGATGGGGTGGGGGGGCAGTGCAAATAGTCCGGGTAGCCATGATTAGCTGTTCAGGAGTCTTATGGTTTGGGGGTAGAAGCTGTTGAGAAGTCTTTTGGACCTAGACTTGGCACTCCGGTACCGCTTGCCGTGCGGTAGCAGAGAGAACAGTCTATGACTAGGGTGGCTGGAGTCTTTGACAATTTTGAGGGCCTTCCTCTGACACCGCCTGGTATAGAGGTCCTGGATGGCAGGAAGCTTGGCCCCAGTGATGTACTGGGCCGTACGCACTACCCTCTGTAGTGCCTTGCGGTCAGAGGCTGAGCAGTTGCCATACCAGGCGGTGATGCAACCAGTCAGGATGCTCTCGATGGTGCAGCTGTAGAATTTTTTGAGGATCTGAGGACCCATGCCAAATCTTTTCAGTCTCCTGAGGGGGAATAGGCTTTGTCATATAAGGAATGAAAGCTTCAATACATCCAGTGCAATTATACAGAGAAGCTTTTACATAACAACAAAGAAGCTTCTTCCATTGCACAGGGGAATTCACCATTGTGATGCCGTACCACTTCCTTTCTCTTGTAATTGCTGCATTAATATGCATTTCTGTAAGAAGCTTGATTGCTGCTGGGCTTCACTGAATATGATCCTTACTATAAGACTATATTCTTCACAGAGAGACGTAAAGTTATGTATGACAACATGCAGCAGACTGACATCCAGACAACGTCCTGTTGGTGTTGTGTGTGTGCAAATAATGTGGTACATTTGGATGTTCCATCTATGTGGAACGTGTGTGGTACTGAACCTACATGTGGGGTACTGAATGTGTGTGTGGGACATGTGCGCAGTGTGTGTGTGTGTGTGTGTGTGTGTGTGTGTGTGTGTGTGTGTGTGTGTGCATGCGTGGAGGAGACGTGTATAAATCCTGTCTGCTGGGACATGCCCATGGCAGACGGTGTGTGAGAGGCTACTGTCCCTCTGTGGGGGTGGAGGGGAGGGAGGCTGGAGATCCTGGCTCAAGCTGATGCCCAGGGTCAGTGGGTCAGGGTCACAGAGCCAGAACACACATGGAGAGCAGGCAGGGAGAATACTTCGGCTGACAGTAATTGTCCCTCTGTGCTCTCCTTAGGAAAACCTGTTTCCACACACTGACTGAATTCCACAGACTGGCTCCAAACAGCAATCATCGGCTTGAGGGAAGCTCCACATGAGCCAGAAGTAATGGAAGGGATACCGTGTTGTAGCCAGGGGTATAGGGCTAACGTAGCTAAACACTTGGTCCATACCATCTACACTGAATATAATAGTCATTCCCAAGCATATGAACAGGGATGCCTTCTGACCCTCAGCTAAACATCATGGTGGCCTTGTGTGTCAAGACATGAATCAAACAGCAGCCACTGAGTATGTCACAGTCCTTCCTAACTATAATATCAGATTACACAACATGTCCTGGGGATTGTACTGTGCAGCACAGTGTGATGTACCTCAAGGCTAGCTATCATTCTGTTGCTGGATGGATGTTTATGGAGGCAGCAGAAAATAATTAATTATAAGAAGACCAGTTTTAAAGATAATAGAATTCATACATCATGACAGAAAACACTGTTGAAATTCAATTGGAATGATACAGATAAAATAGATGTGCTGCTAAAGAAGTGGTTGCTTTGAGAGACTTCCTTTTAGAGAATGTTGTCATAGTGCTTTCACAATGGATGTTATTATATTTATGTCCTAGCCTCCATTACACAACAGTTAATGCTTGTAGTAGACTGACGAGTGACAGTACACCACCTTTGCCACTCTGTTTGAAGGTCCTGTGTTCTCATCAGCACGGAAAGAGAAGGCAAGGACAGGCAAGATGAATTACAGCAACGGCCAGGCGATACTTCCAGGGATGTGTGATTGAGACAAATGGGCTTGTTACATTAGCAGGGATACTGAATCCTGTCCCCCACAGATCCAGGGGAGATAGAGCTGAAACTAGAGGCACCCAACCTTTCCAGAGATCAGCGGTGTCATGGAACCTCAGAAAGAGAGCTTTTTCAAACACTGGATCCAGTCACTGTCTCACTACCTTTTCACATGGCAGTTTTGTCTTCCACCATGCAAGCCCTATTCAGACACCTTGACTTGGTTCTCTCCTGCAGGTGCAGAGAGTGAAATGGAGTGTGTGTGAGAGCGAGAGCCTTTACTGATCCATTAACGAAACCCTTCGCTTTTAGTGTCTTACACTGTGAACATTTCCATCACGCATCATTTATCTTTAATGACACTAAATGTGCAAAATGATTTGACTCCAAACACTTGATTGCCATAATGTTAAATATTTACTTCTGATGAAATTTGCAAGGCACTTTAAAAATCTATTTATTTATTCAATTTTGCTGCTGGCAGTATCAATCTGGCTGATTAAAGCCAAATGAATTACTATGAATGTGAATGGAGTCCTTATCATTGTGGAAACCACATTTATAATGCTGTAAAACTACCATTTATTCTCAGGTAGATACTGTATCATATTGGAAGCATTACCATTAAATAATGTCACTTTTTTTAAATACACATGTATTCCTGGGTATGCAGAAGTACATTAATGAATGTCTATTTATTTTTCCCCATTCCCTGTAGAGGAACTGCACCACAACAGTAGTTATATGCTCTTTCCCAGTTGAGCCAGGCTGTATGGAGCACATTCCTAGATAACAGGGGAGTATGAGAAGTTGTCTGCTGCCACACAGAGTTCACAGACTGCTTACAGCGTGTGAGGCACAGTCCCGCTGCACCACTGTTTTCATAGCCCTATAAACACTGGTCTGGTTTTGTTTAACATGGCAGGATTAAGCAGCCATGCAAAAAGCATGCTTCTCTCCTTGCACGCTTTGTTTGCAGAAGGGGGCAGAGCAGAGCATTCGCTGCCTAGCTGCCTGCTACCTTGAGTTGAACCTGCTTCAGTGACTGTCAGTGAATGTACCATGGAGCTTAATCCCAGGCAAATAAAGAAGCACCAAGATTAATGATTGTATAAACACATCCCAAAAGCCCTAGAATAATAATCAGCTCTTCAGCCCATTCTGTTCCGATGCAAAGTCAGCACACTGGGCACAGACGTCATTTCAACATCTATTCCACATTGGTTCAACGTAATTTCATTGAAATGATGTGGAAACAATGTTGATTGAACCAGTGTGTGCCGAGAGGGAGCTGACAGCCAGTAAATCCCTCCCTCTCCACCGCACCACCTCGCATCGCCTCAACCAGGAAGTCGCCATGCTTTGTTGATTCATCAACACCAGGAAGCAGTCAATACTTTCCACTGGAGAAGCAGGATACGCCGTGCAGGGTACACCGGGAGAGAACTACTGAGCCAGAGCTGGAGACAGACAGGGACTTCCACAGTATTACAGTGGCTCTCCTCCCCCTCCTAACAGCGCCTGCCAAGGCCACAGCTGGCCCTCAGAGCAAGGCCCACAGCAGACGCCTGTCACAGCCACTAATGAAGACAGGATGGTTTGTCATAAAGCTTCCTTTTTAACACAATCCTGATGAGTCTGTCAACCTTTTTTTCATTACAAGTTCTCAGAAGACAGGAACCCTTCAAGACCCATGCAAAAACAGTTTACTTGACGTCAGTAAAGACAAAAAAAATCTTAGCGCTGGTATGTACAGCAATAAATCACAGGTCCAAACCAAACAAGGCTATTAAAATGCCATTAGGAGCATGCTCCCGTCCCCATGGCCGAGTGTCCCTGTCATCTCTATGGAGTGTGCAGCTTCACAGTTGGTTCCCCGCAGACAACCCTGTCTCTGATAAGGCCCCGTACAGTATAAAGGGGAGCAGGGAAGTACGGACTCAGGTCTGATACAGGCAGAGAGAGGGATGGAGAGAGAGGGGCGGATAAGAAACCGGGGTCCAGGCCAGGGTAGGGGAGCGTGGGACGTGGAGCTGCGGTGGGAGGGCTCCCTCTCCAGGAGGCTTCTCCACAGCATGAGCACAGAAACAGCCCCCCTGCCTAATGAGGGGTGAAGTGGAGCCCCCTGTGGGACCCCCCCCAGGCACATTCATTAAGACATGAAAAAGCCTTTCCCGAGGCAGAGCAGGCACCCGCCTCGTCCCGGACATGTTTAATTTAGGGCCATGTGAAGAGAGGCCAGAATGGCCAGTTCCGATCTACCAGGCCAAGGGAGGGGCTGTTGAGCCTGAGGAGGAGAGAGTACTTTACTGCAGTGGCTCCAAAACTGTGGGTCGGGACCCACTTGTGGGTCGCGGGATTACATTTTCTGTGCATATACACTACCGGTCAAAAGTTTTAGAACACCTACTCATTTAAGGATTTTCTTTATTTTTACTATTTTCTACATTGTAGAATAATAGTGAAGACATCAAAACTATGAAATAACACATATGGAACCATGTAGTAACCAAAAAAGTGTTAAACAAATCAAAATATATATTTTATATTTGAGATTCTTCAAATAGCCACCCTTTGCCTTGATGACAGCTTTAGTGGGACTATCATTTGTTTTTCAACAGGACATTGACCCAACACACCTCCAGGCTGTGTAAGGGCTATTTTACCAAGAAGGAGAGTGATGGAGTGCTGCATCAGATGACCTGGCCTCAACAATCCCCCAACCTCAACCAAATTGAGATGGTTTGGGATGAGTTGGACCGCAGAGTGAAGGAAAAGCAGCCAACAAATGCTCAGCATATGTGGGAACTCCTTCAAGACTTTTGGAAAAGCATTCCAAGTGAAGCTGGTTTAGAGAATGCCAAGAGTATGCAAAGCTGTCAGCAAGGCAAAGGGCGGATACTTTGAAGAATCTCAAATATAAAATATATTTTGATTTGTTTAACACTTTTTTGGTTACTACATGATTCCATATGTGTTATTTCATAGTTTTGATGTCTTCACTATTATTCTACAATGTAGAAAATAGTAAAAATAAAGACAAATATTTTTTGACCGGTAGTGTATATATATATATATATATTGTTGATTGTAAGTTCTCAAAGATTATAGGCTATTATAAAACAAATATATAGGTGCATTATGTTTTCTACATACTTTCTATTTGGTTTTAGTCATTTAAGTTTACCCTGAAAACATTGTTCCTTTTCCATCCCAAAAATGTGTGTATATATATATATATAGGCTATTATAAAAAGATATATAGGTGTATTATGTTTTCGACATACTTTCTATTTGGTTTTAGTCATTTAAGTTTACAGTGAAAATGTTTTTCCATCACACGTTTTCAGTGTAAACTTAAATGACTAAAACCAAATAGAAAGTATGTAGAAAACATAATGCACCCATTTATTTTGTTATAATATTTAAGCATAAGATCACAGCATTAGTCAAAATGAGTAGAATTGCAGGAAATCAGCTTAAAACTGCAACATTTCTCTAAGCTCCATGGCAAAATGTATACAATTGCAGAAAAATGTGCTTTAAAAGTGCAACATTTTATTTCAGCTCCATGGCAAAATGTGTAGAATTGCAGAAAATTTGCTTTAAAACTGCAACATTTTCTCTCCAATGCCAAGATTATATTTTTTACTTATTCTTTGGTCTGTGTATTATTTTTCACCGCTCAACTCAATTGGTGGGTCACGAAGCAAAAAAGTTTAGGAACCCCTGTTCCTTTGTACATTCTCCTATTGAGAGTTAAAAGCGGAAAGAGGTTGTAAGGGTTAACAGCATGCCAAGCCTATAATGGTCAGATAACTAAATGAAACATGAAGTCAAGTACATAAAACAATAGAAAATAAAATAATCCATAGTAGGTCTGAGGTAACAGCAACTAAGAGGGTGTTTTTAAGTTCAGTTTAATTCATTGCATTTTGTTGCATGCAGCTGTTATCACCTCTCATGCTCAAGGCAAAAATTATAGATTCATTTAGCTAGTGGTGGTTAGTGGAATGGAACTAGGGATTATGATAATGCAGCTTCACAGTCTGCTGGTAGAATAGTAACAAGCATTTGTTACACTACAGAAACTCGCAAATACAATCAAGGTATATCATTCTAAGATATCATATAAAAAATTATATATCTGTAAAATCTCATTGCTTTTGTTAACGAAATAGAGAAGGCACAGCTCCAGTCCATTCACACAAGGAGAAGAGGGCATTACAGGGTATCACTCCATGCAAAATAAAATACATCCCTTCTTATCGAGTATCCTTGTTCCTTATGAATCATCTTATTTATTAAGACTGTCTCCTTGCCTTGTTAGATATGTAGAACCAATCTCCCATAATTAGCAACTGCTAACCTTTGGGATGCTAATCCCCCATGAATTCTGGATTTGTACATCAAAGCAACACTCTCCCATATAGCTGGTGCTTGAAATTACAGTCGATTTCAAACCTGCAATTATTTGTATAGCGTGGATGCAAACAGCCTCCTCTTTTATGTCTCCCAGAATCCCGTGGGTTTGCAGTAAAAAATCCTTAATCCACTCCAGTGGAATCCAAATATAGAGTTAACACTGGATTCCAAAATTCATATGCGCAGCCAAGTGCCTGCTGTGCACGTAAAGTGGAAAAAGCTTCCTCTTTTGCATCGTAAAGATTTGATTTCTTTGGTGGCTTAGATGCATCACATAAAAAGCAGGCATTTGCTATGGGGGATAAAATCATTGCCAGTTGTCAGCTGTCCTTTTCCCAGGCATTCATTGAAAGTTATTAAACAATCAATGTATGCCCCTATGTCTAATGTAATGGCTTGTCCAGGGCTGTGTTAATCGCGTGCATGCTCTGATATTTAGATGCTGCAGCAATTTGAGCCCTTTCTCATTCAAGGTCAGGCTAAATCCATTGTGCTGGGAAGGTGGAGATTATATAAAGAGGGAAAACATCAGAGAGAGCTTCCCACACACACACACACACACACACACAGGAAGCGGGAGAAGGCATATTTGAGAATTCACAGGGAAGGTGCTTCCAGCGTAAATCTTCGCTAATGAGAGATATGAGTAACATGTGTCAAAGATGTGCACCAGAAGAGAGAGGTGGGCTTTCATTCTGTCAATCTAACACATTTCTCCTTCTATCACATCAATGTCATATGTTGATATATAGGTGTCATAGACTACATCATAACAAGTGGATTGGTTAAGGGCCATACTCAGTCAAATTTATTTAAGTATACAGTGAAATCCAGACATGTTTATCCGTTACATTATTAAATGTTCTGACATCCTCTGGGGCTTAAAGAGATTATCCGGTACTTTTGTATACTTTTTAGCCAGTAGTTCTGAAAGAAGCACGCACGAGCCAAAAGTGGTCCCCGGAAATTGCGTACTACGTCACATATGTGCAGATATGTGCACCACGTAATTGCTCTCTCTCTCTCGCTCTGCTGTGTGTGCATCATGTGCCTCTTGCTAGCTGTCACTCAAATGGTGAGGAGCTGAATCTCATTGGTTGAACTCGAATTGCTAAGGGGCTGGCCCACATGGGGGAAAATGTAGGGGAAATGGCACAGCACAGCTTCCAGAAAAACAGTCTCTTTCAAATGAGGGATTTCGTGGCTAATTGAGGTAGAACAATAATTCTGCTCATAGATTATGCATGTATGAACTACACATTGACACATCCAGCCCAAAGCAGGTTTAGAAAATACTTAGTAGTCGCCAAAGTTCTGAAGCATGTCTTTAAGGTATTTACACGCATTATCAAAACAAGGATATGCATCACAAAGGTGAAACAGGAATCAAAAGAATGGAAATACACTGAACCAAAATATAAACGCAACATGTAAAGTGTTGGTCCCATGTTTCATGAGCTGAAATAAAAGAGACCAGAAATTTTCCATACGCACAAAAAGCTTATTTCTCTAAAATGTTATGCACACATTTTTTTACATCCCTGTTAGTGAGCATTTATCATTTGCAAAGATAATCCATCCACCTGACAGGTGTGGCATATCAAGAAGCTAATTGAACAGCTTGATCATTACACAGGTGCACCTTGTGTTGGAGACAATAAAAGGCCACTCTAAAATGTGCAGTTTTATCACACAACACAATGCCACAGATGTCTCAAGTTTTGAGGGAGCGTGCAATTGGCATGTTGACTGCAGGAATGCCCACCAGAGCTATTGCCAGAGAATGGAATGTTCATTTCTCTACCATAAGCCGCCTCCAATGTCGTTTTAGAGAATTTGGCAGTACGTCCAACCGGCCTCACAACCGCAGACCACGTGTAACCACGCCAGCCCAGGACCTCCACATCCGGCTTCTTCACCTGCGGGATCGTCTGAGACCAGCCACCCGGAGAGCTGATAAAACTGTGGGTTTGCACAAGCGAAGAATTCTGCACAAACTGTCAGAAACCGTCTCAGGGAAGCTAATATGCGTGCTCGTCGTCCTCACCAAGGTTTTGACCTGACTGCAGTGGGAAAATGTTCAACTTTGATGGCCACTGGCAAGCTGGAGAAATGAGCTCTTCACGGATTAATCCCGGTTTCAACTGTACCGGGCAGACGGCAGACAGCTTGTATGGCATCGTGTGGGAGAGCGGTTTGCTGATGTCAACGTTGTGCACAGAGTGCCCCATGGCGGCGGTGGGGTTATGATATGGGCAGGCATAAGCTACGGACAATGAACACAATTGCATTTTATCGATGGAAATTTGAATTCACTGAGATACCATGACGAGATCCTGAGGCCTATTGTCGTGCCATTCATCCGCCGCCATCACCTCATGTTTCAGCATGATAATGCATGGCCCCATGTCGCATGGACCTGTACACAATTCCTGGAAGCTGAAATTGTCCCAGTTCATACATGGCCTGGGATGCTCTGGATCGATGTGTACAACAGCGTGTTCCAGTTCCTGCCAATATCCAGCAACTTCGCACAGCCATTGAAGAGGAGTGGGACAACATTCCACAGGCCACAATCAACAGCCTGATCAACTCTATGCAAAGGAGATGTGTCACGCTGTATGAGGCAAATGGTGGTCACACCAGATACTGACTGGTTTTCTGATCCACGCCCCTACTTTCTTTTTAAGGTATCTGTGACCAACAGATGCATATCTGTATTCCCAGTCATGTGAAATCCATAGATTAGGGCCTAATGAATTTATTTCAATTGACAGATTTCCTTATATGAACTGTACCTCAGTAAAATCTTTGAAATTGTTGCAATTAACAATTAACAATTATGTTGTTAGGTATTTAGAGGCAATCCTACACCTCCACTGAAACATAAGCTACTCATGGAAATCTCTTTACTTCCCTTACTGTAAAAGGGATCCCACAGTTACACTTAGATTACCATGCTAAATGGTAACTGACACCATGGCCCAGAACACCTGACATAAAATACATGCATAAGTGGGCAAGATGCATTTCAATGTCATGGAAAACCTGAGTGTGGCAGGTGGAATCAAGATTCATATAGCTGTCTACCCTGTGTGTGTCAGACTAGACATAGCCTACCGGGCGGTTGAATCTTCCAAAGTCTTCTCCACAAATGTGCAATGATGTCAGATTTATAGTGAGATAAAAAAGTTACATATGAAACACTCTGAGGATTGGCTTTGAGCGATAGCAATAACCTTGCATGTAGCGAAACAATGATTTATGCACCTTGGCTTGGGAGAGCAGAGCACAGTAATGTAAATGTGTATGGTGACTGGGCTGCTGCTACCTGACTGTAAGATTGATGGAGCAGACTCAGAGAAAATACTAAATTGCTTCATCTGTTTACTATTCCATCTGGAGTTTATGAAAAAGACAGACAAACAGAGGCTGATATATTGCCCTCGTGTCACGGTATGGCAGGAGCATTCACACACAGATTCATCTCTCACTTTAGAAGCCAAATGATACGTCTAATTTGCTGCGAGCATAGTTATTTTTAACTTCTCCAGCTGTCAGATAATGGAGCTTGACTGTCAGCGCTGGTGTGTGTTAAAAGGTTGCAAACTCTTTTCAATTTACTGTTCCCTTTGAGCGAATTACAAAACGCACATTCCATTAGTTTGGCTGATTGACGTTCCTTTTCCCTTATCAAAACCAAATGGAGATTAAAAAGAGAGTTGACTGGATGGAAATGGAGACTTCCAAACAGCTATCTGAATTTGGCTTTGACATGCCTTGCCAATAATTACAATGCCTTGAAAAGTTCTCAGAAATCACTTAGAAGAACAGGCTGTTTCTCTGCTTATTAATTGGATAGAATAATGTCTTCTCCAGACTAGTTCTGAATAATCAAGCATTCTAATATGTTATGAAGGCATTGGGTCCTTGCTATTTAATGCATTGTGGTGTTCACAGGTTTTTATGGAAAAATTAGCTATTAGGGCTGTCCCCGACCCAAAAACTCTACAGTTGCTCTTAAATTGACCTTCTTGACCAATGTCAAGACCTGACAGCTTTGAACATACAAATTACAAATCTTAATTGTAATAGCTAATAGGGCTGACCCCAATTAGTCGACTGGCCGATTGTTTGGTCGATAGGCTGTTGGTTGACCAAGCTTTTTTTGTAGCTCTCTCCCGCCAATTTGCTCATATTTATTGTTTCATAACTTAATTGTGTGAATTGTTTGCCTTGATTGTTAGTGTCTATCAATTCCCCATTACATATTCCTCCAGTCAAAAGTTTAGACACACCTACTCATTCAAGGGTTTTTCTTTATTTGTAAAAATTTTTACATTAAAGAATAATAGTGAAGACATCAAAACTATGAAATAACACATATGGAATCATGTAGTAACCAAAAAAAGTGTTAAACAAATCAAAATTTATTTTATATTTGAGATTCTTCAAAGTAGCCACCCTTTGCCTTGATGACAGCTTTGCACACTCTTGGCATTCTCTCAACCAGCTTCATGAGGTAGTCACCTGGAACGCATTTCAATTAACAGGTGTGCCTTCTTAAGGGGGGGGGGGGGGGGTTCTTGCCATAATAAAAAGACCAAGTCCATATTATGGCAAGAACAGCTCAAATAAACAAAGAGAAATGACAGTCCATAATTCCTACTAAAGGACACCAATAAGAAGAAGAGATCTGCTTGGACCAAGAAACACGAGCAATGGACATTAGACTTGTGGAAATCTGTCCTTTGGTCTGGAGTCCAAATTGGAGATTTTTGGTTCCAACCGCCGTGTCTTTGTGAGACGCGGTGTGGGTGAACGGATGATCTCTGCATGTGTAGTTCCCACCGTAAAGCATGGAGGAGGAGTTGTTATGGTGTGGGGGTGTTTTGCTGGTGACACTGTTTGTGATTTATTTAGAATTCAAGGCACACTAAGGGCTGTGTAAGGCTATTTTACCAAGAAGGAGAGTTATGGAGTGCTGCATCAGATGACCTGGCCTCCACAATCCCCTGACCTTAATCCAATTGAGATGGTTTGGGATGAGTCGGACGGCAGAGTGAAGGAAAAGCAGCCAACAAGTGCACAGCATAAGTGGGAACTCCTTTAAGACTGTTGGAAAAGCATTCCAGGTGAAGCTGGTTGAGAGAATGCCAAGAGTGTGCCAAGCTGTCATCAAGGCAAAGGGTGGCTACTTTGAAGAATCTCAAATATAAATATATTTTGATTTGTTTAACACTTTCTTGGTTACTACATGATTCCATATGTGTTATGTCATAGTTTTGATGTCTTCACTATTATTCTTCATTGTAAAATATTGTAAAGATTAAGAAAAACCCTTGAATGAGTAGGTGTGTCCAAACTTTTGACTGGTACTGTATATCACCAGTAGTAGCCTACATTTACCGTTAATTCCTATAATTTCTAATCTACAATGTTTGTTTGGTTATGGTATGTTCTGTTAACGGATTCAATATATTATTATTCCAGTCTTTTACCATTCTCATTGTCAGAGTTGACATGTTGTTTGCAGAGCACACAACCTATGCTACACTTGTGAGAAACACGTTTTGGTTTATTTCATTCCATTTACGAGTTTTGTCAATTTAGTCATTGTCTTTTGTTTGGGGGGCTACAATGTTGAGTAAGGATGCACACCTGATTACGCATAGAAGTAGGCCTATAGGCTACCTGGCCTGCGCGCAAATATAGGCATATAAATAAGTCCATTTCTCCTTTTCGATAACCAGGTCTACCTGATGAGCACTTATCCCTTGCGCAAAATAGCCTACAGCTGTGTCTGTGCCAGCTCACAGGCACGGGAAACTCTGAGGGCCCAGAATATTTTATACAATGTTGCAAGTTTGCTAGTGCTAGCTTCGGGCTGGACCCAAGTTGATAGTTGATACAATGTTTCATGTTAGTTGCAGACAGGCCATGCATAGCCAATGTGATTCATAGGATATTTATTTTCATCAGGATATTCTCTACCTGCAGGCTGCAATGTTTTTATTTGTTGGCTTTATGTAGGCTATTTTAACATAGTTGGCAATGGCAATAGAATTTACTTTTTAGGTTAGTATCATTTTCATTTCGATAGAATTTTGATTAACCACATGACAATGATTTTGAGATACGAAGACGTTATTATAAATTAAATGAAGCTGTTCCACGAAAATGTGCATATGAAAACCATAACTGGCATACAGATCGGTAGAAATGTTAAGATAAATTGGCATTTCACATGAGAAAGGTTGCCGACTCCTCGTGTAGCCTATTAATGGCAACTTCAGGAGAGTAATGTCAGAATCTGGGAAAGCCGGCAAGAGCGGGAGGAGAATGGTCGGGTCAGGTTAAGGTTTCTCTCTTCTGGTTATCTTGATCTCTGGCTCCCTCTTGAGTCATTTGTGTCGTATTTCATCAACCAGCATCAGACAAGTATATAGTTGATTTTATTAAAACACATAGGGTGTGTCTATGTATGGAAAAATACACGTTTAACATTTTCGACCAATCGATTGGCTGAAAGAACAGACGACTTTCGGTTGACCAATATTTTTTTGGGTCGGGGACAGCCCTAATAGCTAATTTTACGCAAAGAGAACAGGACAACAAAAATATGTCCCTTAAGGCCCTGCAAGTCTTTTAAATAGCAACATAGGCTATCAAACACTGACTCTTTCAAAAGGACAGTTATATAACATCCAGTCAAACTGTCGTTAATCAATCCATCCAGTGGCATTGTGAAGTTGTGGCAGCTAGGGCCAGGGGTCTAATTGATGTAATCTAGATGGGCACTAATGGATCCTGTAGCCTCAGTTCATCAGATAACAGTGTAAATCACAGGCCTCTGAGTGTGTGTGGAGGTAAGGCTACACTCACAGCCAGTGCCCAACTGACGGCTACATTTACATGGCACGGAATTGATTAAGTCGTGGTAAGACATTGGCTTATTATGTCCTTACGACCATAACAAGAGAACATAACAAGGGGGGTGGGGGGGTCTAGCCTCCTCTCCACACAGCACATCAAACAGCTATACACTGAGCTCCCATAAAATAATTTCCCACTGTCCTAATAACCATGTGACCTGACCTATATTGTTTTCCCACTAAAGAGAACTGCAGCAGGTTATATAAATGCAGCAAGCGACAGGCACATAAGGGAACTGGGTCTGTTCACTAGGCCAGGCCTGGAATAGCAGCCTGCCTGCCTGGGCTGCCTGGTCTCTGGAAATAAGCCTAGCATGTCGATGTCCTGACACACCATGACAGGGATTAGGCCTAAATTGGCCATTCGGGTAAAACAAGATAAATACCAGACTCAGCCACGACACTGGGATTTCCACCCCTCAGCTAAGGTGATCATATCTGGGCTCAGGTTCACCTTTGCACAATGATGTCCTAACCTGTATGTCTAACAGCGAACTACGGTGGTTAGCAAACAGATGACTTTCAGTGGATGTTCCTTCAGAGGCTAAAGCAGGCCAGGAAAAATAATTCCTGGAGCTGTAGTTCACCATGACAACAGGACTCCAAAACATTGTAACGTCATATGGCAAACCATACTCGTATCGTATACACTACATATAATGCTTCTGAATTTCACAAGTCTCGTCTTGCTGCAGCTGCGCCAAAGTCAAGTCATATACTGTGTGTGCATTACTTCATTGTTTGGAATCAGATGCTATGACCTCACATTAAAAGCATACATTATGCCAATGATTGTGCACTTTTTAATTCTGAGAGAGAATAAGAATCATGTGTTTGTGTTCATGAGGCATTGATTGTGTAAATGCAAGACATAAGTATGCCAAGACGATTTCATAACAATAGACCATTATTCTTGTTAAATCATATTTGGATGTTTGCTGCAGCCAACTAGCTGGAATAGCCTTAGAAACTGTATGAAATAGTCTTACTTGTAAACTCAATGAAATAGCCTTACTTTTTTCTCTAGCCAAGAGATCACTATACAGTATTTACTGAGACAATGGCATTGTATTTCTCTACCTGTTCGTTAAGATTTCCACACATTACAGCACATTGCCAATTGGCCAGCTCTGCCCTGCATTGTTAATAAGCCTACGTATTGGCAGGATCTCTTTTCTCACCTCATGTGGCAGCAAGTCAACATACTCAGGTGCCAATGGCTTATTACAATTTAAGGGTTAAATGAGTACGGACTAATGGCGGTGGGGCCTTATTCGGGATCCAATCCTCAGGGGAAACACAATCCATCTCTACAACTTTCTACATGCTCCCTTGGCCTCAGTGAGACCAGGCTTCTGGCTTAGTGCTGCTCAACATGTAACACTAGACCCTTTATAATTCTAAGCAAACCACATACAGTGATGAAGAGCAAGCAAGTTTATTTATCTTTCACTCTCTCTCTCTGAAGAACACACCATATCAATTACAGTCAGAGGCTGTACTGGTGGCATGGCTGGCATCCCGTCGTAAAATAACACATGGCTCGGGGAGTTTTCTAAAAAGCCGTTGCAATCCTTCTTCTTGCTAGTTAAATTACAGAGAAGGTCGCGGCGGGGGACTCCTGCACTGCTCCAAGTCGACGGCAGCAATTCTCCTGCCGTGTTTGTCAACATGGCTGCCTTGTGTAATTGGCATAATTGTCAGGTTAGAGCCGGGAACAAATGGGGCGTCCTCTTGGCGAGGGCGGGGCAGTGTCATTAAAGGGCCATGTTTGTGGAGGCGCTTCCGGGGACATATATACGAGCATGTTGGAAAGACAGCTCGCCTGATAAAATGGCTGCCTCTTATCTCTGCTATGCATATGAAAGGCTTATGCCTTCTCCATGACAGATTCTATGCCTCGTCACCGTGGGATTTGCCCAGATACATGAGAACAGAAGCAGTGAGAAAAAAACTATGTAGCGCATACATAGCCCCATCTTACCACTGTCAACATCCACATTGATGTGTGTGTGTGTGTGTGTGTGTGTGTGTATGAGTGTGTGTGTGAGTGTGTACGGAGGCTACTCTTAAAATACAGAGAGAGAGAGTTTTAACGAAATTCCCTCTAAAAACCTTTGTAGTTATATTCAGTGTATAACAAAAGATGTATTCTTTTTATCCTTTACTTTGCAGTGATTTAGACAGAATTGTCAGCACGGAGAACTTGGCAAACCAAGAACGAGCCTCAATTATCTCCATAATCTGTGGTGAATACTAGATATGATAATTATATAGTAAGTATAATTACCATGATGAGGTGTGCCATTCTGAAAGCTAATCACTTGTATCTTCACTGCTGGGTAGCATAGCATGCTTATTAATCTGTCAACACTCATAACGATGTTTGTTTGTTTTCTCCAATTGCTCTTTTACTCCCAAAATATACAAGATGGCTCTTTTGAGGTACAGCTGTATAATTTGTTGGTGCAGCAAAGGCATTTATCTATACATTTATTTTCAATTTGAGGTAAGCTGCAGTCATGAAAGCTAAATCACTAGCAGGGAGAAGATTATTATAATTACTTAGCAGCTGTCGCACATGAGGCATGAGCAGTGTGAGTACAAGATGTGTCAGAATATAGTTCAAGTAGCAAGGCAAACTTTATTTTGTTCAACTGTTCAATCTCCACACACTGAGGCCCAGGTATGGGTGTCTCAAACCAGTCTAGCCAACACAGCACTTCCTAGACATAAACAGGTATCTATAGGCTGCTGGGTATATAGAGAGCTCTTCTGAGGTCCTGAAAGACCAGCAAAGCTTTCCTCACAAATTGTTTGAATAATGAAAAAATACTTCCATAATTTAAGGAAGCCTTTACTTTGTGTCCCTCTGAGGCTTGAGGCTTCAACCAAAATATTGATCTTGGGATATACAGTGTACAGTACCAGATTGTGTAACACGACCTACAGTAAATGAGGCTTTCTTTCAATGGAACATGAACCAACTGACAGATAGAGAATGAGCATAAAGCCAGACTAATGTTGGCCAGTCCCTGATCATAAGGTCAGGTTTAGGCTACTAGCAGAATTAATGGGTGAAGGAAAGTAGTGAACGTCCAGAACTGGACTGTACTCCTCTTCAAAATGAAGACTATAACAAGGATTTTTCTAGGGCTGGGAATTGCCAGGGACCTCACGATACAATACTTTAACGATACTTACGTGCCGATTTGATATGTATTGCAATTCTCACGACTGTATATTTATTGCGATTTGATGTTCCAAACATATTGCTCACTATATGTCTGCTGCAGAAAGACAAGAGAGCATGAGAAAATGAGTTTTGATCAGTCATGGAAATAAAAGTGCTGAAAACATGTTGGCTCACTATTTAAAAAGAAGATTGGATGAAAAATCCCAGCGTTTTGGCGCAGGTACAGTCAACTAGCACTAGCTAATGCTACCTAGCAAGAACAAATCGATACTTGAGTCAAAGCATCGATATAATATCGTCTGAAATAATATTGTGATACGTAACTGTAAGGACTTTTTCCCCCATCACTAGATTTTTCCATCAAAGCTGTGTCTGAATTAGACCATAATGACAGCATGTCTGTGTCTGGGGCCATTTTCTTTAGTGCCCCAATTCCCCTGACAGCTCCGGGTTTATGGCTGCAGTGCCATCAGAGTGCTGAACGGGCCCTGGGACGCTCCTTCATTAGGGATTAAAGTGACCGACACCGTGTCCCCAATCATTACTGCTCCCCACAGAACGACATGGGGGAGACACTGGTAGGGCTTAGGCATGTACATCAATCACAGGCTCACATTAACCAAGCTCTCTGCTTAACAAACAGGTCCTTTCAACTTTCAATCTTCATTTGAAAGTAGCCATTTAAAGGAATTTTCAGCTTGGCTTCGATCGGCTTTCATCACAAGTGGCCTACAATGACTCAGTGAACCCAATTACAGAGTCAAGTCAAGTCGCAGGTGCTTCTCTCAACGTGGTGGAACAACTGAGGAGTGCTTCTCACCGGCTCCAGTCTGAGAGAACAGCCGTGATCTGAGCCTGAGCTATAAGCTCTCTCCCAATTCATGTTCTCCAACCAGTTTAGTCAGGGTGGTGAGTTTAGTAAAATATATACCATGCGTGACATTACCCTCTAGGAGCTGCATTTCTCAAATAAAGAAACTATTCTCACTCCGGCAGCTGCTGGCGTTTACCGACAGGAGTGCATTTAGTTGCCAGGAAATGAGGCTGTGCCGCTCCAAATCAAGATCAGATACATCTCCAGACCTTATCTCTGCTATCACACATTGTTTCTGCTCTTATCCACTGAGTTTCAGACCAGTGGAGCCACTGTCTCCTTGTGACCAGGCAGCAGATCCATTCTCTGATTCAGTGCCAGTTAAATGGCTTGTGATGGGTTGTAATAAACTGCAGAATAGGATGTTGGAACCGGTGGACCTTTGACCACAATACCCCCCATTTTCTAAAAAAAGTGACGACCCTCCCACACAGACTGTACTGTATGGAGCATTCCCATACAACACCACAGCATCTCTCCCACGCATATAGTATATTTTGCCAACCTGCCAAGAGCAGGGATAGCTCTCCCAAGGAGACCCATTGGTGAGGTTGCATTCACAAAACCTGACAGTTCTTCCACATCTACACACAAGCAACAAAGTGCAATGCAATGCATAATGCTGCTAAAAAATCCTGCCAGCTACATTAAGCTCTCATTCCACTTCCCATCAAAATCCCTCCTTTAACGCAGGAACAAAGTAGCTAGGCTCTAAGGAAACATTAAAGACAGACAGCTGTCAGTCACTGCTATTCTGACCACATATTCCCTATGTCAGAACCTGCAGGAAGGGAAAATGTGCAATATTCTGATAATAATATTCTGTGCACAGTAATGCAACTCAGGACACTTCCCTACTGGCCAGAAGGAGGGGAAATGAGAACAGGTAATTATCGAATGGCCTGAAGGCGAGAAATGATAGAAATTGCAGCGAGCGGGGATATTTAGCCCTGCTAATGAAGGCCCATGTTTAGGGAGCACCCAGGCAGAAGGGAGGAGGGGGAGGAGGAAAGGGAGCCTCACTGTGTCCAGACAGGAGGTAGGTCCTGATAAGACCCTGTTACAGAATGCGGTGGTCAGTCCCAGACCCAGCCTGCCTGTCTGTTTGTTTGTTTAGACTGGAGCTCACTGTCCCTTATACTGTATATGCCTTTATACCCATTCACACACTCAGCATTGCCTGAACACAGTGGAGGCTGCTGTGGGGAGGACAGCTCACAATAATGGCTGGAATGGAGTAAATGGAATGGCATTAAACACATGGAAACCATGTGTTTGATGTATTTGATACCATTCCACTAATTCCGCTCCAGTCATTGCCATGAGCCCGTTCTCCCCAATTAAGGTGCCACTAACCTCCTGTGCTGGAGTAATGGAGATTGGTTAACATTGGCTGTGAGGAGTGAAAGGAGGGGAAATGTATCTACAGTATAAGTCAATAATCAACATAATATTAGCTATACAAGTTAAATACATAATTATTATTAATATTCAGTAAATCTGATTAAAGTAAATTTCTCCATTGACTGTTGAACAGAGAGGTGGTTATCAAACTGATTTTGCTAAACATTTTAATGGATCTTATGGAAGTGAATACCATGTTCAGTCAAATTCATTGTCTTGTAGTCCACTTGCCACTTACAATGTTCAGTTTGAGTAATAGCATTGAGAAGTTGCTGTTAACATGCCTGTGAATGTTTTGGAGAGGCAGTCTGCCCGCCTGCCGGCCCGGTCCACTTAACCCCACTGAGAGGTCTCTATGGTCGCCCGTCTCTACAGCAGTACTTAAGCAGTGAAACATTTAAAGAGATTGCTTATTTTGTATATGCAGCACTTCCCCCTGACAAATATGAAATGTTAAACATGTCATTAGGATTCACACACATTCCCTTGCCAGACTTGCTCGCAGACATCAGAATTGCTACATTTGGTGATTAGCCCAAGAAGCAGAGCTGCTTGGTCTGTGAGGGAATTAATGGAAACAGGAGTCTGATTTGTCCAGATAACCTTGAACCCCCAAAGCCCAGCTTCCTGTGGATGTGTGCAGTTCAATCAGGCTCTTTTTATCATGTTAATCTGAGCCTCTCTCTGTCCGTCCATCCGTCCGCTGCAGCCTGCGTAATAGCCTAGCTACCTCTTACCTGCCTTTATTATGACCTACTATAACAGCCAATCAGAATCACAACCTGACTGCCACACATTGTCAGTAAGCCATTCACTTTTCCTGTAATGTAAAAGGAACCAATATAACAGAATGGTTTCAGAGAAAACAAAGTGCAACATACTTTTTCAGTACATCTCCTCTTCTAAATAATTCGCTCCAGCTGGAGATAAGGGATTGTGGACACATCGTCAGACAAGCTAAGGAATACAGCTCTTGACATGGCAGAGATGTGAAATTCCAAATTGGCCAGGGTAAGCAGTTCAGATTTGATAGTGATTTGACTGGACTGACTGGTCAGTCCTACAGTATAGGGCTGGTCATGGCTGATACATGTATATTCACAGACACAGGTGTCCTCTCAGCAGATAGCAAAACATTATATAGCAGTGGTGGCCCCCCCATTAGGGCATTAGGGGCGGCGCCCAACTTGTGATTGGTCCAAAAAATATTCAAACGTTTAAAAAATTGTTCGCTAAAAAACCCAATGTATACAAATAGTCCTAACGTTCTAGATGTAAAGGTTTCATTAATAGCAGTATGTTTCCAGTAATGCTACAGTATTGATGATGAGTAGAAGCTGAATGTGAGGCTGAGTTGTGTGTGTTCTGTTATAGGTCCATCATGAGAGCTGGCCTCCTGCTATTAAAATCATCCGATTGGAGATCTATCATTGGATGGGAGGGATGGAGCGACAGGAGTGGAGCGCTCACTGTTTCCTGTCACAGCCTCAGCTGTGCACAGACACTCTCCTCGCACACCGCCATCTTTCACCCAGCCTCACGCTTGCCCACCCACCGCGCCCGGCCAGCTCACGCCGCTGACAACACATCTATCTGCTCCCAATAGGACCCACCACCTCTGAGCAAGGGCTTCTTGCCTCTGAGGCCTGTTCAAAAGAGACACAAAAACCTAGCGGCTTCTCTCACATAGTGTACTGTAAGCACACACCACTGAGCAGGAACACACACGCACAACGTTCACTTTTCACATAATGCTTCATTTAAAATCAGGCTTTGATGATTTCTCTAGTAACACCTTGTCATGGCGCGCGGCTAGGCTTGAGGGAGGGTGATAATTGCATCCCTGTAGAATGGCTGGTTGACTGGGAGGATATGCTGAGCAGTAGGGATTTACCACACAGCACAGGTCCACTGCTTCCCTTTCTGCAAAACACTCACAATACCCAGGATGGGTATACACAAGGATGTAGTGTGTGTGTGTGTGTGTTCATTCTAGAATGTCTGTGTCTCTGTGTGTCTCTGTGTGTGTGTGTGTGTTCCATGCATAAGCACATAATTTAACAGGCTAATGAGTGAGCAGTATGTGTGACCACAGCTAAATGTGTTTCATGATGTTTTTCCCAACTGAAAATACCACCTCCAATATTTTAGCCTCTGGGCCTGATTTCACTCCAACCTGAAGATGCTGCATTTGTCTTCAAAAGGGAAGGGAGCGATGGATGGATGCAGCGGAACAGATTGATATGTTGGATGCTTGCTGGAATTATTAATGGCATGCTATGATCCCAAATGACCTTCAGGAAATATTCTTCTATCACAAGAGTACACAGTGAGCCCTCCACATCCATATTGTAGTTAGACAACAAACATGGGTTAAAGGAGAAACACTCAGCTGGCATTACTGTAACACTCAGCTGGCATTGCGCTCTTCCGTTTCGCTCAAAGGCGCTGCAGATATCCAATCACGTTAAACACAATCATATGTTCCAGGAATAGACTTGAGATTCATGCAGCGAACACACTAATTCCATTAAACCCAATTTGTTTCCTCTACAAAGGGAGCAATACACTGAAATTAATCTGCAGAAAGCCTTTCCTGTAGTTAAAAAGGGATATGCTTTTGTGACAGGAAAACTATTTTATGAGCATACATCTATAACATCCATAACATTTCTGTTGCAATGGCTAACATTCAGTGTACAATAAAACCTAACTCTCCCTGGATTGCCTTGAAGTGATACTGAAGTATTAATATAGACATACTGCATTTTCAGAGTTTCTCCAAAAGAGACAGTGAATAGATCATCCAAAACTGTATTTTACTCCATAATCTACAAATCATCTTAAACAATTTTCTACAAGTATGATACGGCACTGAACAGCAATACTACCAGGTAATTGTAACTGCAGTGCTGTAACTAACTGTATAAGTGAATGTTTTCCTTTACATGAGCACAATGGGGTTTGTTCAGTTCTTAGATTATATAGCAGATGGTTTTGAGGAAAGTGCAGCTTGTGTTTTTTTGGGGAACAATTTCATTTGTCCAGAAATATTTGACTATAAAACTTCTGCAGCCCTACTGTAGGTTGCTTGAGAATGTAATAGTGGTGGTAAAGCTTTGATAAAATACTGCATGTCTTTACAAAGCTACATCTGAGAGAGAAAATTATCAAACATATCTTCCCACAGTCTCACTCTCTTCAAGAGTATAAGTGAATCAATTATTTCAATGATTTCTTTCCATCCTACCCAGATGCTAATGAGATAAATAATATGAACAGAGACAATAGCCCAGTGTCTTTACTTAAGATTGCTCAAGCTTGGGAAAAAACAAATCCCTCATGTATAAATTATAATAATCCCAGAACCAGAGAATCAAGAAACAACATTTTCCACCTTTAGATCAAAGTAAAGCACCATCTAATCAATGCCCATAAAATGTGTCAAAGATCAAAACAGAGTTCTGATCCCTGCATTGCTCATTGAGCTGGTATCATATCCCAAAGACAGTACTTTGACACAGATCATCAGTCTGATCATTGTCTATGGTCTATTTCAGGGCCTTAGCCATGGTATACTGGCCATATACCACAAACCCCATAGGTACGTTACTGCTATTATAAACTAGTTAGCAAGGTAATTAGAAAAGTAAATATACAATTTCTTGTCATACCCGTGGTATACAGTCTGACAGACCACAGCTTTCAGACCACAAAAATAATTGTTTTAATTACGTTGATAACCAGTTTATGATAGCAAAAAGGCACCTCGGGGGTTTGTGGTATATGGCCAATGTACCATGGCTAAGGGCTTTATCCAATCCGCACTGCGTCGTGTCTAAGAACAGCCCTTAGCCATGGTATATTGGCAATATACCACACCCCTCGTGCCTTATTGCTTAAAAAAATAATATATATTTGTTCAGCACGTGACTCACCACTCAGATTATATTTTGAACCAGCAAGCCCAACAATTTGAGCACCCCTGGTCTATGTGATAGCATTCAGGTTAACCGCTAAAACAATGCATGTTGCTTTAACGGTAAGTAATGGTAGCAATTAAGAGGCCACCAAGGTTTCCAAAATATGCATTGGAATTTCATGTGATTGGATATTGCAAAAAAAAATCTAGCCGGCAGTTAAGCAAGAAAGCAAATAATCTCACACATGCAAACACAGCTCACAAATGAATTCATTTCTTCCTCTCAGACACAAACCACATGCCCCCTACCACGCGAGCAGCAGAAGCCAAGTGAACACATCCCTCTCTCGATGTCTCTCACGCACTCAATGACAAAAACACACAGGCCTCCCCCTACCCCCTCTGTTTGTGTCTTGGAGGCCGTCTGTGGTTAGGGCTCACACACAGAACATGTTGTGTCTCTCTCATCACAAAGGAAGCCGAGCACAGACGATAGGCATTTGTTCCGTGAGCACTGATGGTGTCTCATCTGCTCCTCTATTAACTTTAGTGTGGAGCACAGATATAGTCATCGCAACATAAGCTCTAAATTAGCTTTCAAGTGTGCAGGAATGTATGAATACATGAGTGCAGGAAGGTTCTCTAACGTGTGTGTGAGTGTGTGTGTTTCCTAGTGATCATCCAATATATTGCTCTGCTGAACAATACAATAGAATATACAGTGGGGGAAAAAAGTATTTAGTCAGCCACCAATTGTGCAAGTTCTCCCACTTAAAAAGATGAGAGAGGCCTGTAATTTTCATCATAGGTACACGTCAACTATGACAGACAAATTGAGAAAAAAAAATCCAGAAAATCACATTGTAGGATTTTTAATGAATTTATTTGCAAATTATGGTGGAAAATAAGTATTTGGTCACCTACAAACAAGCAAGATTTCTGGCTCTCACAGACCTGTAACTTCTTCTTTAAGAGGCTCCTCTGTCCTCCACTCGTTACCTGTATTAATGGCACCTGTTTGAACTTGTTATCAGTATAAAAGACACCTGTCCACATCCTCAAACAGTCACACTCCAAACTCCACTATGGCCAAGACCAAAGAGCTGTCAAAGGACACCAGAAACAAAATTGTAGACCTGCACCAGGCTGGGAAGACTGAATCTGCAATAGGTAAGCAGCTTGGTTTGAAGAAATCAACTGTGGGAGCAATTATTAGGAAATGGAAGACATACAAGACCACTGATAATCTCCCTCGATCTGGGGCTCCACGCAAGATCTCACCCCATGGGGTCAAAATTATCACAAGAACGGTGAGCAAAAATCCCAGAACCACACGGGGGGACCTAGTGAATGACCTGCAGAGAGCTGGGACCAAAGTAACAAAGCCTACCATCAGTAACACACTACGCCGCCAGGGACTCAAATCCTGCAGTGCCAGACGTGTCCCCCTGCTTAAGCCAGTACATGTCCAGGCCTGTCTGAAGTTTGCTAGAGTGCATTTGGATGATCCAGAAGAGGATTGGGAGAATGTCATATGGTCAGATGAAACCAAAATATAACTTTTTGGTAAAAACTCAACTCGTCGTGTTTGGAGGACAAAGAATGCTTGGTTGCAGCCAAAGAACACCATACCTACTGTGAAGCATGGGGGTGGAAACATCATGCTTTGGGGCTGTTTTTCTGCAAAGGGACCAGGATGACTGATCCGTGTAAAGGAAAGAATGAATGGGGCCATGTATCGTGAGATTTTGAGTGAAAACCTCCTTCCATCAGCAAGGGCATTGAAGATGAAACGTGGCTGGGTCTTTCAGCATGACAATGATCCCAAACACACCGCCCGGGCAACGAAGGAGTGGCTTCGTAAGAAGCATTTCAAGGTCCTGGAGTGGTCTAGCCAGTCTCCAGATCTCAACCCCATAGAAAATCTTTGGAGGGAGTTGAAAGTCCGTGTTGCCCAGCGACAGCCCCAAAACATCACTGCTCTAGAGGAGATCTGCATGGAGGAATGGGCCAAAATACCAGCAACAGTGTGTGAAAACCTTGTGAAGACTTACAGAAAACGTTTGACCTGTGTCATTGCCAACAAAGGGTATAAAACAAACTATTGAGAAACTTTTGTTATTGACCAAATACTTATTTTCCACCATAATTTGCAAATAAATTCATAAAAAATCCTACAATGTGATTTTCTGGATTTTTTTTCTCATTTTGTCTGTCATAGTTGACGTGTACCTATGATGAAAATTACAGGCCTCTCTCATCTTTTTAAGTGGGAGAACTTGCACAATTGGTGGCTGACTAAATACTTTTTTTCCCCACTGTACAAAACATATATTATATTGTATGTCTAGTGGATGACAGATGACGTAGTAAAATTGTGTGTAATGTACTTAACAGCGGGAAGTGATTAGAGTGCAGCAGTGGCCTGCACAGCTTTGATAATAATTGAGAACACTGTTTGGGCAAATTCCTCCTCAGTCCCCCTAAAGTCACACATGAAAGGCATTAACTAATACAGCCATCAGCGCAGGGGAAACAGAACCGAACCATGCAGCGCTCCACTCCCCTCCAACTATTGACAAAAACAAAACTTGAAGAAGGCAGCTGCTGATTTGTAACTTCGCGACAAACCCCTTCAAGCAAATAAAGCAGTCATGCCAGCTTTTCTGAAAGAAAGAAATCCATTAGTTTCACTGCTGCCAAGGTCAATTAAACAGCTGGAAAATTGTGCCTAATATAGAGTTAAAATAAAATTCTCTCCAAAAACAAGTTCTCTTGAGCAATTTATTTCAATTTATCTGATGCTTCTGTTCCCTGTATTGGTGTCTGGGAGCTCGGAAAATGAACGAAGAGCTTTTGTTCACATCAGGGATGAAGTTCATTTTGCTGCCCAAATTGGTCTCCTCCTATAAGAGGGTGATCATAAGCACATCCTGGGACTTTGAGCGAGGGGCTGTGCTGACGCTGCTGATGTTCGAGAGGGTGGGCCGGGCTGGGCTGCAGCAGCCGGGGACCCAGGCAGACAAGGACCTGCGCTCAGCACAGGGAGCGCTCTCATCAAATCAAATCACATTTTATTTGTCACATGCGCTGAATACAACAGGTGTAGACCTTACAGTGAAATGCTTACAAGCCCTTAACCAACAATGCAGTTTTAAGAAAAATAAGTTTTAAGTAAAAAATAGATAATTACAAAATAATTAAAGAGCAGCAGTAAAATAACAGTAGCGAGGCTATATACAGGGGGTACCGGTACAGAGTAAATGTGTGGGGGCACAGGTTAATCGAGGTAATTGAGGTAATAAAACTCAGCAAAAAAAGAAACGTCATTTCACTGTCAACTGCGTTTATTTTCAGCAAACTTAACATGTGTAAATATTTGTATGAACATAACAAGATTCAACAACTGAGACATAAACAAGTTCCACAGACATGTGACTAACAGAAACTGAATAATGTGTCCCTGAACAAAGGGGGGGGGGTCAAAATCAAAAGTAGTCAGTATCTGGTGTGGCCACCAGCTGCATTAAGTACTGCAGTGCATCTCCTCCTCATGGACTGCACCAGATTTGCCAGCTCTTGCTGTGAGATGTTACCCCACTCTTCCACCAAGCACCTGCAAGCCCTAGCCCTCACCCTCCGATCCAACAGGTCCCAGACGTGCTCAATGGGATTGAGATCCGGGCTCTTCACTGGCCATGGCAGAACACTGACATTCCTGTCTTGCAGGAAATCACACATAGAACGAGCAGTATGGCTGGTGGCATTGTCATGCTGGAGGGTCATGTCAGGATGAGCCTGCAGGAAGGGTACCACATGAGGGAGGAGGATGTCTTCCCTGTAACGCATAGCGTTGAGATTGCCTGCAATGACAACAAGCTCAGTCCGATAATGCTGTGACACACCGCCCCAGACCATGACGGACCCTCCACCTCCAAATCGATCCCGCTCCAGAGTACAGGCCTCGTTGTAACGCTCATTCCTTCGATGATAAACGCGAATCCGACCATCACCCCTGGTGAGACAAAACCGCGACTCGTCAGTGAAGAGGACTTTTTGCCAGTCCTGTCTGGTCCAGCGACGGTAGGTTTGTGCCCATAGGTGACGTTGTTGCCGGTGATGTCTGGTGAGGACCTGCCTTACAACAGGCCTACAAGCCTTCAGTCCAGCCTCGCTCAGCCTACTGCGGACAGTCTGAGCACTGATGGAGGGATTGTGTAATGCAAATAGTCCGGGTAGCCGTTTGATTAGCTGTTCAGGAGTCTTATGGCTTGGGGGTAGAAGCTCTTAAGAAGCCTTTTGGACCTAGACTTGGCGCTCCGGTAGTCGCTTGCCGTGCGGTAGCAGAGAGAACTGTCTATGACTAGGGCGGCTGGAGTCTTTGACCATTTTGACCATCCTCTGACACCACCTGGTATAGAGGTCCTGGATGGCAGGAAGCTTGGCCCCAGTGATGTACTGGGCCATACGCACTACCCTCTGTAGTGCCTTGCGGTCGGAGGCTGAGCAGTTGCCATACCAGGCAGTAATGCAACCAGTCAGGATGCTCTCGATGGTGCAGCTGTATAACTTTTTGAGGATCTGAGGACCCATGCCAAATCTTTTCCGTCTCCTGAGGCGGAATAGGCTTTGTCGTGCCCTCTTCACAACTGTCTTGGTGTGTTTGGACCATGATAGTTTGTTGGTGATGTGTACACCAAGGAACTTGAAGCTCTCAACCTACTCTACTACAGCCCCGTCGATGAGAATGGGGGCGTGCTCAGTCCTCTTTTTCCTGTAGTCCACAGTCATCTCCAGGAACAAGGAGAGCCCAGGGGAACAAATACAACTGCACCCCCCTAAAAAACGATTTCAAACAACAACAACAAAACAACAACCCAAAAAGCCTCTTGAGCCAGTGCTGGGTGATTGCCAGCTGCACTCCAGATTACCAGGCTCTGCGAGAGCCTTTTTGCAATCTCTCTGAGATGTAGCATCTCCAGCTCCTTACATTAATCAGTTCAGTTGGAGAGGAATGGATTGCGACATGCAAACCGCTCAGCACGACAGGAATGAACTCATAATCAGCAATCAGATCTTCTATGTTGCCGGTGGGGGGGGGGGGGGGGGGGGGTCAACTCAGAAAGGTCAAGGGCCTCTCCACTGCCAGCCAACCACAACCCACCCTCTCTCTCTCCTTCCCTCCCTCCCACACATTGGACCTGTCTGAATACCCATACTAGCGTACTACATACTTAAACTGCATAGTAGGTACTCATCGTCGCATACTATTTATGACATAATGTTTAGTAAAAAGTATGCAGTATGCCATGGCCGTAACGTACTACTTTGCTACAGCTTTGCATATATAAACCGGAAAAGGATCGTCTGTAGCCCCACCCAGTGACCCTTCACTAACACCAGAGTTTTATTGTTTTGGGCCAACGTTAGCTATTTAGCTAAAGTAAAGGCACGACAGGCTGCAAAAAACGATTAAATAGTCATGACAATTTTAAGGACAACAAAAACCTACTTATATTTCAACACTGCAGGAGACTCTTTGCTCATCTTCTTTGCCATCATAAATTGTTTTTTTGTTTACTTTCAGAGAACTATCAAATCTCAAAGCACTCCTTTTATCCGGTTCGAATGCACTGTGGGTGTGAAATTCCCTAAAAGTTTACAATTCATTCATACTACATGAGAAGCCGAAATGAGTATGACATCCGGGCATTTAAAGCACCATTTTTTTTTTTTTAATGGCACATACTATAAAACGGCTTACTATTTAGGATGCTAGTATGGGTATTCGGACACAACCACTGTCTCTGTGCGATTCCTTCTGTGTTGGCCACACTGCTCCACTCACTGTATAGTAGAGTAACTCAAGGCAAAAACACTGGAATGTTTGTTTGATGTCATTTTAAGTTAACCAAAAAAATCTGTGAGGTCAAAATATCTATTTACATCACACTGGTTTGAATATAATGGGCTAATTTACAAATAGAAAAAAAAGGAGCCAATAAATTATTGGCTTGGATAAAGAGGTATTTTTTCAATAGCATTATGCTCCTGAATATGCTATGTCCTGTGTTTTCAAACTAAGTTCATTACACTGCATAGCATATTTTAAATCCTTTCATCTTGTACTGAAGCAGCATTTACTTTATTTCTAACAAATATATGTGCATAAAAATCTAATATAAGTGGTCTGTTACAACAAGGCTGTTTTCCATTGTTATTTATGATGATCATAAGATGCATCTCACACAGCTTAGTTTGGAGAAGTCGTTCATAAAGCCCGTAACCTTGAGAGATACTATCACTCTGAGGCCCGCATGGGGCTCTATGAGGCATTCCTCCATTATCTGCTCCATTCTGCTGTGTAGTGGCAACACATGACCAGAGTCAGGACAGAGGCTCTCAGATGGGGAGGGCCCACAGGTCACAGTTTCATCCTGTTTCTTTCCATTACCTGCATGTGATGTGAAGTACCCCGCTGGGACAGCACCCCCTAGTGCTGCGGAGTACTACTCCACCTGAGTGGTTGTGTTTCTCTACAGGCTGAAGGACATGCAGGTGCCTGATCAGAGCTAAATGATGCCATTCCACAAGTAGCCCCCCTGAAGGCCTCTGCAGGGACATCTAATCAAACTGCTCACTCAGTTCCCTCCCTTTTGTAATCACGTTGTGTCACGGTATGCCTGTTGCGACGATCTTTGTTCAATTGTTTTTTTCCTGCCTGTTCCCTGATTTCATCAACATTCTAGTCACTACTCATTTATCATCCCTCATTCCCTCCCTGGATCCATGTATGAGCTATAGCAGTTCTCCATGGAGAGGAGATGCATGCCCCAGCATGTCCCACCTCTAACCTCTGGCATGAGGTACCCCTGCTCCCCTTATCAGGGTAATCTACTATAGCTAGCTGTAACATGCACGTAACACAACGTAACATAACTGTGCTGAGTAGAACAGGGTGGTGTCAGCTCCAGTCAGAAGGGCCTTACTTATGCCACTCTTAGGTCAATTACAGCAGAGAACCACTCTACTTTCATCAGCCAACCCTTGACAGGTAAGGGTGAAAGCCCACAAACAACTGCTTCTCTTCTAGCCTGCCACTTCACACTTACCTAGCGCACAGATTTGATTACAGCTGAGAACTCAGCAGCTTGGCTTGTCAGAGAAAAGCAGTTCAACAGTGGGGTGAGGGGAGGGGATGACACCGACCTGCTGGAGCTGGGGATAAGATACAGTGCCTTCAAAAAGTATTGAGACCCCTTGACTTATTGCACATTTAGTTGTGTTACAGCCTGAATTCAAAATGGATTAAATATGTACACCCTTTTGCTATGACACTCCAAATTGAGCTCAGGTGCATCCACTTTTCTTTGATCATCCTTGAGATGTCACTACAACTTCATTGGAGACCATCTTTGGCCAATTCAATTGTTTGGACATGATTTCGAAAGAAACACACCTACAGTATAAAAGCTCCCACAGTTGACAGTGTATGTCAGAGCAGAAACTATATCATGAAGCCCAAGGAATTGTCCGGAATAGAATTGTGACGAGGCATATATCTGGGGAAGGGTATAAAACAATTTCTAGTGTTGAACGTTTCCAAGAGCACAGTGGTCTCCATCAATGGGAATTGGAAAAAATATGGAACTACCCAGACTCTGCCTAGAGCTGGCCGTCCAACCAAACTGAGCAACCGGGAAAGAAGGACCTTGGTCAGGGAGGTGACAAAGAACCCAATGACCACTCTGACAGAACTGCAGAGTTCCTTGGCTGAGATGGGAGAACAGTCTCTACAGCATTTCACCAATTTGGGCTTTATGGGAGAGTGGCCAGACGGAAGCCACACCTGAGAAAAAGGCAAGACAGCACGCCTGGAGTTTGCAAAAAGGCACGTGAAAGACTCTGAGAGCATAAGGCAAAAGATTATGTGGTCTGATGAGAGAAAAATTGAACTCTTTGGCCAGAATGCAAAGAGCTATGTCTGGAGAAAACCAGGCACAGCTCATCACCCGTCTAACACCACCCCTGGTCCTGTGTGGCTCAGTTGGTAGAGCATTGCGCTTGCAACGCCAGGGTTGTAGGTTCGCTTCCCACAGGGGACAAGTATGAAAAATGTATCCACTCTCTACTGTAAGTCGCTCTGGATAAGAGTGTCTGCAAAATGACTCAAATGTAAATGTAAAACTTGAAGCATGGTGGTGGCAGCATCATGCTATGGGGATGCTGTTCAGGGACTGGGAGACTGGTAAGGCTAGAGGGATCAATGAATGGAGCCAATTACAGGCAAAATCCTTGATGAGAACCTGCTTCAGAGTGCAAATGACCTTAGACTGGGGTGAAGATTTACTTTCTAACAGGACAATGACCCCCAGGCATACAGCCAAAGCAGCGCTGGAATGGCTTCAGAACAAGAATGTGAAAGTCCTTGAGTGGCCCAGACTTGAATCCCATTGAAAATCTGTGGAAAGACTTGAAGATTGCTGTTCACCAAAATATGCAAGGAAGAATGGGAGAAAATCCCCAAATCCAGATGTGCAAAGCTGATACAGACATACCCAAGACGACTCAAAGCTGTATTCACCGCCAAAGGTGCTTCTACAAAGTATTGACTCTGGGGTGTGAATCCGTATGTAAATTTGATATTTCATATTGAATAAATTTGCAAAAATTTCTAAAAACATATTTTCACTTTGTAATTATGGGGTATTGTGTGTAGATGGGTGAGAAACAAATCTATTTAATCAATTTTGAATTCAGTCTGTAAGACAACAAAATGTGGAATAAGTCATGAAAACTTTCTGAAGGAACTGTATCTGTCATTGAGGAAGAGAGACTAGAGAGGTTTGTCTCTGGCCTTCTTTAATGGGCTTTATTTACTGCAGCATTAGAGAGGAGCACAAAGGTAGCTAGCAGGGGAAACAGCAAGGCTGAACAGAGCAGGAGGCTCTGGGGAGAGATGTATTAACTCTATCTCTCTCGAGTGCCTCACCTATACATCTGTATCCCCCCATCTCTCCGTCTCCCTCCCCCCTCTCTCTCAAAGCAGCCCCGGTGCCAACACCTCTCTCCTTATGTGTCTTTATTTCTCAGTATTTGAGTCAGACAAAACGCAAAATCAATAATGCTTTTTCTCCCCCATTTCCTCTTTGATGCAACTTCAAAAGGCCAGTGGACAGCCCTCTAGAGACCTGTGGAGAAAAAAGGCAATGCTACAAGACACGCACAGAATAAAAGTACTCCGAAAATCTTTCCCCTCTTCAATCTGTTAAATCGCTTTTAACTTCTAGGACCCGGCAGGATGAGCTTGGGAGGACACTGCAGGTGCAGGAGAGTGCAAGCAAAGACGCACAGAGAAACACACCATGGATATAATATCAGATCGATAACATACAGTATAGAACATAAAATGACATTGTGTTGAAATGATATCCATTGTGAAAATGTATGCATATCATGGAAATGGTGTGATTCACATCCAGACAACAGGTCAATGGATACTGAGTCTACAGATTAATACTGATGCTGCATACAGAGCTGTCTCTATCCAAAGGCCCTTTGAAGACTGACAGCAACAGTGTAGAGTATGCTGGTCTATGAAAACCTAATCTAATTGGTTAGAAGAAACAGGTCTGACCTCCCAGAGTTCCTGTTCCTGCTCCCGCCCCCCTCTCTCTCTCTCTCTCTCTCTCTCTCTCTCTCTGAAAATGACCCCTTACGTTAGAGCTATCTGCTCAGCAGGGAACTGTAAAATCAGAAATGGGGTAATACTGTACTTCATGAGCCACTGTGTTTGTATGAGACCACACCGTGATTAAAAATAAGGCAGGAGAGTGTGATCTGATATAACCTCAAATCAGTGAGTGAGTTAATCTGTCTGGAGTGTGAGGTGTGACTAGCAACCAGTTGCATTGCCAAACTGTCAGGTATCCTCAAGTGCTAGAGTGGAGGCCTGGGCATATCATGGCACAGTATAGCCGTAGCCACAGCCATAGCATACGGCAGGGTACAGGGTACAGGGTACAGGGTACAGGGTACAGGGAAGGAGCATCAGTGCTGGGTTCTGCCCTGTGTTAGGCTCAATCTCCTTCCTGCAGTCTCCTCTATCACTCCAGACTGCACGTCCCTGTCCTCGGAGCCTCTGTGGAGCTAAATCAAAAATCCATGCTCTCAATGGGCAATCAATATCTCATTAACCAGTCCATCCACATGCGGCCAGGCAGCCAGGACGTGCGTCGGTCAGTCGGTCGGTCTCACAGACAGCGGCACAGTCGGTCGGTCGGTCAGTCGGTCGCATTCCAGACAGCGGCACACCTCACTCTTTAATAACCTGTGGAAATGCCACTCCACGTCCTTACCCAAGGCATTGTGCAGGGAGAGATCTGAGCATTCATGGCTCCTAAACACACCACATCTCTGTGTAAGAGACGGCTGTTAGCTTACTCTCTACTCTTACATTGCCATTAGTAATAATGGATGGTTGGATGGGCTCTGAGAATACGAAATCGAACTCAAAATATTTTCATAAACACATAGGCGATTTAATATATGAAGATTAAAACAGATGAGGAAAATTATACTATAAAAGGAGATTATACTATAAAAGGAGATTATGTTTTGAGAAAATTCTTATTTAGATTAGAAGAAAAAAATTATAGGATTAGATTTTTAAATTATGATCAGTGTGACTCTTGTTCTTCCTAACCTGAGCTGGGATGTGGGAACCCTGCAGCATGCGGGCGCTAGTCAAGAGCACTTCACCCGCTTGCTGATAGGAAGAGACAAAGAGCACCAAAGCTACAGCAAATATTTACTGGCTTGTTAATATAGCTGTACGTTGTCTCCATCCCCTGAACATTGTTTACAGTCTAGTAGACACTCGTGGTAAATCACATTTTGATGCACTGTCTGTATGCAAAACAGAAGCTTCGTATTCATATCTTGATGAAGGGTTAATTATAATGTAGATGAAACACACTATTTTTTTCTGTCTTTTGGTACATCAAAGGTCTTTAATTATGTAATTAATATTTTGAATTTTCATCTTAATTGTGCTGAGTAGGCTGGCTAATTTGCATGGGGTAATGAGAGGGATGTTTCCATTACAGGTAATTAGGTACTTGCGAGGCAGTGGTGTGGCTGTGCGACTGTGAAGAGAAAGACAGAGAGAGAAAGACAGAGAGAGAGAGAGACAGAGACAGAGACAGAGAGAGAGAGAGAGAGAGAGAGAGACAGAGACAGAGACAGAGAGAGAGAGAGAGAGAGAGAGAGAGAGAAAGACAGAGACAGAGAGAGAGAGAGAGAGAGAGAGAGAGAGAGAGAGAGAGAGAGAGAGAGAGAGAGAGAGAGAGAGACCACGACCATAGCTCTGTTGAAAGGTAGTGACATATAAAACACAATCTGTTGTAAAAATACATATCAATACACAACTCCTCTGGGTGATTAAATGCCAGCACAACTCCTAATAGTGTGCTCTAAAATATGGAGTATCGCTATATTGTGAAATAACATTTTACACATGAATTTATTCCACATTAAAACTATTAATATGAATATCACAAAAGTACCCTTTTCGGTTTTGTTCATTTTTAGACATATTGTTTTAAACAATATACTCTACAAGTACATCACATTTGCAGAGTGGGCTCTCTACTTCTTTTAAAGTTATGATCAGTTTTATGAGCACCACCAACACAGTTAATGGGAAAACGGATTCAAAGGGAACTCCCTCTGCTGTTGATCTGCTGAATGTGCAATCTTACAGGAGGGCTGTGATTGGTTAATGATCTATGTATAAAATTTATAATTTGTATAATTTCTTCCAAAGTAGCAGAGAGCCCACTCTGGAAATGTGATGTGTTTGAAGAGTATATTTTTCCAAACAATGTATGTGAAAAATTGTATTTCAGAATATAGACATACTCCACAGTATAAGGAGTATAATGGCACCAAGATGTTGTCTGTACCATACTGTTCACAGATCATATGGTCTTACAGGAGACATGTACTGTATAGGTCTAAAAAGGGCCTAAAATGACTACTTTCATCATGATAAAAAATATATATATATATATATTTAAAGAATGTTAAACATCCTTCCTCCAAATTAGGTTTTTAATGTGAGAATTGCCAGAACAATTGGTGATACCCAAAATATTTTCGGGCCATGCTGGCATGGAATCGCCCCTCTGTCTTTGCCATCATACAAGTATCTATTTGGAAAAGCTTCAAATCCTCAAAAAATCTATTCCAGCTCATTTATGTATTGTGATGAGATGAATTTAACTGAATAATGACACTATTGATTTATGGATTCATTGCAGACCTGCCCTTATACAGTAATAAATACATCTTGATTCAATGCAGACCTGCCCTTATACAGTAATAAATACATCTTCATTCAATGCAGACCTGCACTTATACAGTAATAAATACATCTTGAAAAATAACGGAAATTGCATCTGGAATAGAAACGGGAAAGACATGTTTGATTTTGGACAGTCACCAATAAATAAATATATATTTCTACATTTTCCATATTCAAAATAAAAGTCTATATAAAAGGGCATTGGGTTAGAGAGCTGATCTTTCAAATCTGCCTCAGTGTCACAAAATGTCACTCTCCCACAATTTCACACAATTCTCACACATCACTGTCAACTATGTAATCTCACTCTATCACAGGACTTTCACACATTGTGATCAAGTGCGCATTCAAAGTGCGTGTTCAAAACTTCACACAACTCTCCCTCTCGGTACAGAGGTGGTCAAGATAATATTCTCAAAATTCTCAAGTCTCAGTTTATTACATGTCTATAAATATTAAATAAGAATGCAGTGAAAAATGCAAAAATGTTTCCACACAATATATGTATTAGACATGCAGTAAGTGGTGAGGATGTAGCATCTAACACACAATGACAGCTGCCTGAGCTTCACAGTGACTATTTTCTGTGTGTGTGTGTGTGTGTGTGTGTGTGTGTGTGTGTGTGTGTGTGTGTGTGTGTGTGTGTGTGTGTGTGTGTGTGTGTGTGTGTAAGAGCACATAATGCTTGGGTATGCATATGTGTATATGCAAGAATGAGTGTGTATTTGTGTGTGTGTGTGTGTGAATGGATGTGAATGCATTGTTCGTGGCCCAAAGGGGTTGGTGATGGTCTGTGTGTGTGTGTGTGTGTGCATGTGTACTTGTGCATGCGTGTGTGTGACTGTATGATGGTGGGGGTGGGAGAACTGGGATTAAGCATGCAAGATCACGACACTGAGACTGGGAGGAGGACCCAGCCTTGCTCCCATGGCCATGCTTGTATACCCAACTACCAAAAAATAGGTCAGTGGAACACAAGACACAGACACACACCAGTATCAACTCAAAGAATCCTAGTCTACCAGTCGCGACCAGCCAGTGCCTTGTTGCCCCGTCTGCAAGCCACGTTCAACACTGCCAGTCTGCCATGCAACACTCCCCTCCGAACAGAGAGACACGTCCTCTGGACATGAACAACATAATTAATAGCCAGGAGAAATAACTGCTAAAGGGACCCCTGAACCCCCCCTGAACCCCCTCATCTTCCCCCCTTGATACCCCAGGACCCCCCGTCCCGTCCGTCCGTCCTCTCCCCTCGTCCACCCCCCTACGTCTACCCCCCAAAACTTGGAATTGTCGCAATAGCTCGAGGGTTGTATTTCTCATCAGAAAGAGATCAGTGCTATAGTATGACCACACTGGCTCTAATTTATTAAACAGACACCAGCACAGAGAAAGCAGATATAACAGATACCATGAGAGTAACAAGTCCCATTACACACATCTTATCATCTGTTTTCGACAAATAACTTCCCTCCATAATAAAAATAATAGAACCAGAGAAAGCAGATATAACAGATACCATGAGAGTAACAGTCCCATTACACACATCTTATCATCTGTTTTCGAATTTCTAACTTGATTTCCTCCCAGAATAGAAAAAATAAATAGCACAAAAAAAAGAAACATTTCGACAGCTCTCTCTCTCTCTCTCTCTCTCTCTCTCTCTCTCTCTCTCTCTCTCTCTCTCTCTCTCTCTCTCTCTCTCTCTCTCTCTCTCTCTCTCTCTCTCTCTCTCTCTCTCTCTCTCTCTCTCTCTCTCTCTCTCTCTCTCTCTCTCTCTCTCTCTCTCTCTCTCTCTCTCTCTCTCTCTCTCTCTCTCTGAAATGGAGAGTTGGCAGGCAGTGAATAGAGAGAAGCTTCACTTCCCTACTTGTTACTCTGGCTGCCTATTGCACCGTGGAAACAGCATGCATGCATTCTGCTCTTACCTTTCATAGCTGAAATCACAAAATACATCATTAAGCTCCGAGTCCATAAGAGAGCACTATCACCAGCGCAAAGCCCTCCACTGCTGTCTCAGCAGCAGCTGGCCAGCACAGCTCTGTCTCTCAGCCTCCGAGCATGACCACATGAGAATCCATGTGACTGTGACATCAGCACTCATGTCCGCCTGTTCCCCGCCCCCTGCCTTTGATTGGCACAGAAGGCAGCCAGTGGGGGCGCTGAGAGCTCAGGCACTGATTGCAGTGCTGAGGCTTGTCTGAGGGCTCGCTAGACACAGCACACTTTCACTATCTTGTCTTGCTGATCGTTTAGTGCCAGGATAAAGTCATAACAGTAGCTCTGCCAGAAACAAAAATTCCATTCCCTTTTCCTCTGCTTTCATAGTGTGAAGAAAATAGGAAAACTAAGGCATGAGAAGGAAAAAGTTAAAGAGAGACTGGACTAGAGAGAAAAGGGAAGATAAATAAAATAAGTAGATGAATACATTCAATGAGAGAATGAGGGAAGGAGATAATATAGAAAACAGAGAGCAAAGGGGAGAGAATATAGAGAGAGGCTGTCTAATTCCCTGTGGCTCAGTGATAGTAGAAGTCCTCTCTTCCTCTTCTCTAGATATTATTACTCATTCTGCCTCCAGATGTCTGCCTCCAGAGCAGCGGTGGGGCCTTACAGAGCCCAGACAGACGAGTAGAGGTTCAGCCCCATCCCCTGACCTCTCCACAGGACTCACACACCTCTCACCTCCTCTCCCCCTCTCCCATGGCTCACACGCAAGCTCTGGCAGGTGAGAAAGGGGAGATAGTGACGAAAGGGTTTGGCTGATCCCCTCTACCCCACAGTGACTGGCGGATGAGTTTCTCTCTATTGTTTTCTCTCGCCCTCTCTCTCTCTATCGTTTTCTCTGTCATTTTCTCCCGCCCTCTCTCTCGCTCTCTCTCTCTCTCTCTCGCTCATATGATAATCTGTTCAGACGCCTTACCAGCTGGCACTATCTGATACAATATTCTGGTCATAGTGCAATCCGGCTCTGGCCAATAACCGGGTTCATTTTGAATTTCCATATCATCCCTTCTCAAGAAACATTCAAAATATTTCATTGCATTATTTAGACATCTTTCATGCTAATAGATTGGACTGGCAGTTTTACCAAATTCCTTTGCAATTTTTGACATGCCCAGTTATTATCAAACATTGATTTGGCAAACATCCCTCTAATGTTCCATATTCCACCATGTGTACATGTCTACAGCCAACTTGTCCTATTGGGACTGCTGCAGGAAGGGTATGAACCTCCTGCCCATGACGCCATAAATCTAGCAAATGAACGTGTTTTATTACGACCTCTACATGATAATATAAATAATATGCCATTTAGCAGACACTTTTATCCAAAGCGACTTACAGTCATGTGTGCATACATTTTTACGTATGGGTGGTCCCGGGGATCGATCCCACTACCCTGGCGTTACAAGCGCCATGCTCTACCAATTGAGCTACAGAGGACCACATCCATTAGAAACACTGTAAACACATTGGCTCATGTTATGTCAACACGGGTCTGTCACTGCGCACAATCTAATGAACAAAATATCTTTCAGCTGCAGATATCATCAAATGAAGCGTATCGTGGTTACAAATGAGTGAAAGTGATGCGGTGGTAAACACATTTAATTCCCCCGTCATACTGAAACCTAGTGTTTGCCTCTCAGGCTGGATTTCATACACAACACCCTGTGTTGCTCTCTAGATGAGTCAGTCTGCTGGCCCACGCAGAGCCAGGGTAAAACTGTCACTTTTACCACAGACAACACTGTGGTGTGGTTGCCTTGGCCGTGTGCTACTAGTTGCTACAGTATCAGTCAGTCTAAAACCAGGGGCCATCTCCCTGCTGTTGTTGCGAGGTCATTGTTTATAAAACAGCAGGCTTTGGCCCCTGGGCGGCCAGGCCCCACTGTGACCTCACACACACACACTCTCTCCTGGCTGCACTCTGCTCTGCACTTTCTTCCCAAACTTTCAGATGACTGCAGATAACTACAGTTTAGTCTAAAGACTGCTTATCTCTGATGAAAGGAACATCTACACTACACTACACTGTCTGTGTGTGTGTGTGAAAGAGAGAGTGGGAAGGATAGAGTTGAGTTTGTTTGTGTGCATTGTGTCTGTGGTGGGTGTATGTTTACTGTACGTGAATCTGTATGAGTTTTGTAAAACCTTGGTTGAGGACAATGTGTGAAAGCACCCACCGGCCATCATTGACACAGTAAGGACCAGACAAGCTAAATGCCTTCTATGCTCGCTTCAAGGCAAGCAACACTTAACCATGCATGAGAGCACCAGCTGTTCCAGATGACTGTGTGATCACTCTCTCCGTAGCCGATGTGAGTAAGACCTGTAAACAGGTTAACATTCACAAGATTGATTACCAGGACGCGTACTCAGAGCATGCACTGACCAGCTGGACCCACTCCAATTCGCATACTGCCCCAAAAGATCCACAGATGACGCAATCTCTATTGCACGCCACACTACCCTCTCCCACCTGGACAAGAGGAACACCTATGTGAGAATGCTGTTCATTGACTTCAGCTCAGCATTCAACACCATAGTGCCCTCCAAGCTCATCACTAAGCTAAGGACCCTGGGACTGAACACCTCCCTCTCCAATTGGATCCTGGACTTCCTGATGGGCCGCCCCCAGGTGGTGAGGGTAGGCAAAAACACATTAGCCTTTGCTGACCTTCCACACGGGGACCCCTCAGGGGTGCATGCTTAGTCCTCTCATGTACTCCCTGTTCGACTCCAACACCATCATTAAGTTTACTGACAACACAACGGTGGTAGGCCTGATCACCGACGACGATGAGACAACCTTTAAATCGTTATCAATAAAATAATTGAGTGCGTCTGTAACTTTCTCACTCATCCTTATTCACGATTCATTCAGGATTATCTGTAATCATGGTAGCATCCACATTAATGTAGAAGGGTTTAGAAACATATTCTATTCTTATTTACAATAAAAGTGACTCCAAAATGACACAATACATCATTTACCATTCATTTCTATTGGGCACAAAATTATCTGAAACCAAAACAAACAGAAAATGCATCCAACACATTTTTAGAGTCACAAGCTTGATGTAGTCATTGCGTGCTGTGAATTTGGGATCAAATACTTTTATTACTTTAATACACATACGTATAAGTGAATTTGTCCCAATACTTTTGCTCCCCTAAAATGTACAGAAAGTGTTGTAATTTCTAAACGGTTCACCCGATATGGATGCAAATACCCTCAAATTAAAGCTGCACTTTAACCTCATAGTCATTGTTTGATTTCAAATTCAAACTTTTCACTGTTAGTCTACACCATTTGTTTACGAAGCATGTAACACATAATATTTGATTGGATTTGACTGACAAAGCATATAAGCCACAATGCATCCTGAGAGTGTCACATTGTATAGAAAAATGATAGTTTGTGATTGTGTCACGCCCTGGCTCTGGGGACTCTTAAATGTTGAGCCAGGGTGTGGACTTGTTATGTTTAGTTTTCTATGGGTTTTGTTCTAGATCGTTTATTTCTATGTTGGCCAGGGTGGTTCCCAATCAGAGAGAGCTGTAGCTCGTTGTCTCTGATTGGGGACCATACTTAGGCAGCCTGTGTTAACTAGTTTATTGTGGGATCTTGTTCCGTATGGTTTGTTGTATTACCTAGGACTTCACGTATCGTTTTGTTGTTTTTTGTTCGTGTTGTGTACACTTAATAAAAGTATGTACGCCTATCGCGCTGCGCCTTGGTCCGCTTCTCATAACGATCGTGACAGAAGATCCCACCATCAGAGGACCAAGCAGCGTGCCAAACAGGAGAAGTTGGCGATGTCCCAGGTGGGCGAATGGTGGTCTTGGGAGGACATATTCGCGGGCAGAGGGTCATGGGCAAAAGTAAAGGCCCAGGCAAGAGAGGAGAAACGGTGCCAACCGTGCCGACGACGGACACGCGAGAGGCAACCCCAAGTAATTTTTTTGGGGGGGCACACGGCGTGGACGACGGGGCTGCTGGAGGCAGCTAAAGGGCGCATCGGCGGACTATGAGAGGAGGCCACCAGGTTTGGGGGGCTGGAAGGGTGGTTGGTGGAGCCTAGAGGTAGAGCAGAGCCAACTCCCCGTACTCAGGCTAGGGAGCGTGAGACTGGGCAGGCTCCGTGTTATGCGGAGCCACGTACTGTGCCGCGAGTGTTCCGGCACAGTCCTGTACGTCCTGTGCTAGCACCACGCACGTGTCGTGCTAAGGTGGGCATGCAGCCAGGACGGAGTGTGCCGGCTCAACGCTCGTGGCCTCCAGTACCCCTCCTCGGTCCCGGATATCCTGCGCCAGTGCCACGTGCTGTAGTGCCAGTACGAGTGCACAGCCCTGTACGTCCTGTGCTGATGCCTCACACAGATTGTGTGGAAATAGGCATTCAGCCAGGACGGGTTGTGTCAGCTCTCCGCTCCAGACCTCCAGTCCGTCTCCACAGTCCAGCCCGGCCTGTTCCTGTCCCTCGCACCAAGCCTGTGGTGCGCGTCGCCAGCCCGGTCCGGCCTGTTCCTGTCCCTCGCACCAAACCAGTGGTGCGCGTCGCCAGCCCGGTCCGGCCCGTTCCTGCTCCCCGCACCAAGCCTGTGGTGCGCGTTGCCAGCCTGGTCCGGCCTGTTCCTGCTCCCCGCACCAAGCCAGTGGTGCGCGTTGCCAGCCCGGTCCGGCCTGATCCTGCTCCCCGCACCAAGCCAGTGGTGCACGTCGTCAGCCCGGTCCGGCCCGTTCCTGCTCCCCGCACCAAGCCAGTGGTGCGCGTCGTCAGTCCGGCACGGTCCGTGCCTGTTCCACCGGTGCCTGGTCCGGCACCGGTCAGGTGCTCCACTCCGGAGCCAGAGCAATCCGCTCCACCGGTGTCCAGTCCAGCTCCGGCCAGCGGGGCCAGACCAGACCAGGGGCGCTACGGGGGGGGGGGGGGGGGGGGGGTAGAGGGAGAGTGGTGGTCACGCCCGGAGCCGAATCCGCCTCCGAGGCGGAATGCCCACCCGGCCCCTCCCCTGTTGTGTTTGGTTGGCGCGGTCGCAGTCCGCGCCTTTGGGGGGGGGGGGGGTACTGTCATGCCCTGGCTCTGGGGACTCTTAAATGTTGAGCCAGGGTGTGGACTTGTTATGTTTAGTTTTCTATGGGTTTTGTTCTAGATCGTTTATTTCTATGTTGGCCAGGGTGGTTCCCAATCAGAGACAGCTGTAGCTCGTTGTCTCTGATTGGGGACCATACTTAGGCAGCCTGTGTTCACTAGTTTATTGTGGGATCTTGTTCCGTATGGTTTGTTGTATTACCTAGGACTTCACGTATCGTTTTGTTGTTTTTTGTTTGTGTTGTGTACACTTAATAAAAGTATGTACGCCTATCACGCTGCGCCTTGGTCCGCTTCTCATAACGATCGTGACAGATTGTATACTGTAATAATCTGTCTCAATACAGGTTTTCCTCTGGATAAAGCTTCTGTATCCTAGGCACAGTGAGAAGAGTAGACATACTGGACCAGCTGACTTACAGCTACAAGTCAGGAAATACCTGGTGTTTCTGAGGACAGCTGCTGCCAGAAAGGCCACTTCCTCTGTATGCAAAATGATGGAAAGCTCCCCTGACTACAGTCCATTCACAATGACAGTATGCCAATACTGAGGTGTTGCTGAACTCATTACCACATTGACTAAATCACAAAACAACTGAGTGTTAATGTCTTTATATGAATGTGGTGATGTAATAATGTAAGATCAATTCTATGTATGTAATCCATGAACTGTGCAATGTTACACTGCTGTCATTGGTTTACACTGTCTTTTGTGTGTTATACCACCTCTTCACATTATGACATTGAATATCCTCCACGGTTATAGTCAATAAATATCCCAGGTGATGTAACTCTTTGATCTCTATTCAGTTCCATCTGGAGATGGACTAGTACCCATAATATCTTGCATATGTGTTTACTGAACTTATCCCAAATCAGAGAGGTAAGAATTAGCAATGACTCCCTGATGTGTGTGCAGAGCCAGTGTCAGTGTGTCCACAGAGAACCAGCTCTAGCTGCAGTTCAGAGCAGTCAAGAGCTGAGCTGGGCTGAGCCGGGCTGCAGTGTGTCCATACTCACTGCCTCTCTGCATAAACACAGGCTCAGTCAAGTGTCTCGCGCTCCTCTCTGATTAATTCTAGCAAATGTATTTATTGTAAACAAGCCCTGTGGGATGGAATTCAATTGAGAGGAGACTTGGAGCCTCCACTGGTGCCCTGGAGGAGAGGACAAGAGCTGATAATGGCCTCATTAGCAGTCTGTCAGTAGCCATTCCACGCCTTCCCTCACTGCCTGGCTGGGCTGGCTGACGTGGGACGCAGCTGATCCATGTTAACTCCTACAGTACCACGCCACTACCCCAGCGCTCCACTAAGTGCTCACCACCCTCTGTCTCCCAGGATTACGACACATATCAGAGATACAGATACTATGACAAATGGTGAATAATCCGTACAGCGACATGGAAGATGTGGAGGGGTATGTGTGTGTATTGCCAGCCCCCAGCTGAAGTAGAATTAACAAGATCCAACACACACCCAATGAAAACAATACAGATCAATTTCATATCAATTCCAAGCAGTGGAGGGCATAATATGAAACCATAACAGCACCGACCCATACGAGACAATCATAAACCAATTTAGAGCCATTTCAGGCAATTTCCTGCGGCTTCCACTTGTGGGGAAGACTTCAATAAATCACACAGACAACAAAGGGAATATCTATTTCAGGGAAAATAGGAGACTATTGGGGTTCTTTCAGTGGGGTGGGAGCAGAGCATTTAAAGAGGGGTTTGGAGAGTTTAGAAACATACATGTATGCTGCCATGCCTGTGGATGAGGGTGACGGTATAATGTGTACCTAGAGGAAATACTGTGGAAACATTATTGGTCATGGATTTTCCATTGAGCATGGTGTGCGGTGTGGTGTGGATTGAGGCAGGCAGCTGTAGAGGATAGTGGTGGTGTTGGTGAGCTGCTGACTGACTGACACACAGTGACAGTGTGATCAGTGGCCTCTCCATTAGTGACTGTACACTGCTCTCCATATTTGGAGCCCCAGGCCAGCATCAGCCTCAGCCTGGCTCACAAACCCACACATATTTATAGAGCAGTAAGGCCACACAGACGAAAAACAAAAGCCTCAGTAAAATTACATATAAGAGCTGGTCCACCATTACTACAACTACAGGGGGAGGTGCATTAGGTTACATCTATGCCACAGCCATTACTGACATAATAACTGTATACACAAAGTCACTACAGTCTATTTACTATAATGTGGGTGAATAAAACAGGACTACAACCTCTGCTACTAGGTCCACTAAGAGAGTCGGCTAAACGACTAAAATGTAAATGTAAAATTTACAATCACCATAATTTATAAAGTATAGCTACAAAATGATATTTTGTCTCCATGCTCATCCAATCTCTGAGAGCAATCATACATTCCAATATTTACAAGTCAATTATATTAATTTGATTTAGATTTTATAACACAAAGCTCTTATATGTTAAATAAGGATGAGAAGAGAAGAGTTACGACATCTACCACAGAAGAGGGTTCAGTAGACTTGAAAAGATGTGCGTCATGATGGAAATAAACTATGGAAATGTCAAAAGATCAAGATAACATTTTTTAATGTTGTGCAGAGAAGTACATGTCTGCTCTAAATTAAATGAGGACCCTTCCAGGTATTAAAGAATATGGAGACATTTGGCAGTAAACAATTTGATAAGCAGTAAACTCCTCTAATTGAAAACATCAGATGCCCCCCAGCAGCTAGTTTGTAGTGGTTTGACGTTGTTGTTAAATTTAATAGAACTGGGATGCCAGGATGATTCCTTTGTCTTTGGACATTCCTTATTTTGTAATATGAGAAAGAGACATACTATGTTTACAAGATGCAGAATAGGATCTGCTCCTCATTTGATCATGATGGGTCAAAACAATAACTCCTTCTCACTGTGGAAGGTATTTGATTACGGATTACAAGGAGGTTGCTATTAGAATAGAAAAATGGAATGTATCAGTAAATCAATGAAACAGAATTGTGCTCACTTCATATGCACAGTATATTCATAAAGATCATGACAAAGGAAAGTAAGCTGCCTTTGAGCTGTAGAAGCATATTCAATAGCACTGACAATTGTTTTAAAAATACACATGTCCAACAAATCTGAATACACATCAAATTTGTACAATCATGCATCCCGAGTCCCTTTTGCACAGAGCTGCCTGTGGGGATAGAGGGGGAAGCCATATTAGGCTTGAGAGAGAGGCAGCATGGGAGAAGGAGAGATTATAGGAGGCATTGCAGCCGTGCAAGAGGCTTAGCCTGGCTAGGCGGGGAGGCGGAACCCTGTGAATTCTAATGAACTGGCAAGACTCCCCAAAACCAGCCTCTCCATCTCGAGCAGGACAGAGAGGGGAAGGTGATTAGACACTCTGCACCCCTCTGCACCCCCTCCATGACAAACCAAATAGAGCAGGTCCTTTTCCCTGTGATAATTATGTCCATAACCAGGCATGAGGGATTGGTAATGGACCTGCTTATTCTTCATGTGCTGCAGAGGCGCCGGCTAAGGCTGTCGTGGGGAAAAGCATGATTATGTTTTTGTTTTTTTGGAGGGGTGACTCTTGTAAGAGTAGCGGAGGCTGTTGAAAAGGCCAGCAGGGGAACTTGGCCTTTGCGGGGGAAGTTAACGAATGAACTTCATTATTGAGGCGCATACCAGGGAGACCCCCTGGAGTGTGTGATGTATTACCTAGTGTCAAACCTACACACTCCCCCAACATCTCCAATATAGAGCAACATCAACTCTGGGGGAGGTAGGCATGTAAACTAAAATAGTTAACCTTCTGACTTGAGGGGAAGAATGAAAAAAGTGCAACAAACAAGGATGTTCACAGACAGGGTTTCTATATATTTCTGTTTTAAACAGAAATTCAATGAGCTCCTTAGTGAAACAAAATGTGTATCCCTGCTTGTAAATTAGAAAGTGCACTAATGATTTTCTGTCTTAATTCACCAAGCCCTTCTCTCTGGATACACAACATGAATAATGAGGGAAGCCTGCTCCTGTGACTGCTCTGTACAAAACACCTCTGAAGAAAACTGTTTTAGCCTTAAAATAACAGTATTTCATGTTCTGTTTATTAAAATGAACTCTGCTCAAGCATGAAAGTAACTTTTCCAAAGTTCACAGCACTCTATAAAACCAGCGACCCACCAGAGGGACTAACTTTTTCCTTAAGAAGGAGGGAGATCTTCAGGCTATGGATGCACACAGCACTTAGCCTCCCCCCTTCTGTTGGGCCTTGCTGGAGTTTCTCCATGGAGGATGGAATGAGCTAGCAGTAGCACTTTTAGCCGGCGCGCTCTGAACACTTTTACTCTTGACTTATGAGGATGCCATGGGTGCGGTGGATTGATTCATCACAGGGTGTGCTCCTCCTGCACCCTCACACATTAGTAATGTGGTCCTCAGAGGAGGAGGCCTGTCACTATTCTGTACCTGGACCCCACGAACAAGGTAGGTCAACAGGAGGCGTCAGCGCCTGGCCCACTTTTAGTCTTTCACAGCACCTTTAAGTTTCCACGGGCTCCGCCAGCCCAGAGCACGGAGAGACAGACATGCTGAGCTAGGCCTGGGCTGGGTAGCATGGTCACAGTGAGGAGCTGTACTGTATGAGTATCTGATACTGTACACACAGGACAAACCACAGACATCAGGCTTGATATGAGCAATAAGTTATTTGTAAGTTATGAAAACATCCATGAAATAAAAAATTTGTGATTTAACTTCTATCTTAATATGTATCATATAATAATTGAAAGTAGGTCCAGGTCCAACATAACAAAAAAGGAATGAGTGTGCCTCAAAGAAGACATAAGTGAGATATTCTAAGAGAACTCTCCAGATTTTGCCCTCCAAACCAACACAAGCCTGAGGGAATTTCATCAGAAGGCTGGGAAGTCTTCTGTAATACCAGCGTAACAAAATGTTATGAGCGCCAAGCACATGATCATCTGTTCTTCTTTCATATAATATAGAGGCACTTTAAGTCAGTATAAGCTTTTGACCTGAATACTGCAGGTAATGCTAGTTTAAACACCTACCTCCGTATTCATATTTGTCATTTTACTAGTGAAGATTAGGTAAAAAAGGCTATTTGAAACCAAAACACAGGATTAAGGGATAATGCTGCTCTGTGTCTTCTGAGTCGACCTTGATTCTGTAATCAAGCACTTTACTGTAACATAATGTTTCTATCACTCTTATAGTCAATACACTTTCTGTTCAGCTGCTCACTTAGACGTGATGGCAAACACTTGATGGTACAATTCTGACTGAGGGAGAAAACTACAACGACCAGATAAAATCTGTTTATGGTATACATTTGGAATTCAAGTACATATAAAAGCAAAAGAAAGACAAAGAGGGGCAATGTCTTACCCTCATTTTTTAAATTTAGATTTTGTTTTATTATTATTTTAATGTCAATATTTTATGGTGTTACATAAGCTGTAAAAAGAAAACAAAGTGAAAGCAGGAACCTCAAACAAAGACAGGCAGCGTTGTCTTTAGTTTCTAGGCGAAGAATCACCAGTGAATTGATTTGAATTACGCAGACTCTGACTTTAATGACCGCGGGGTGAGAAATGAAGTTGATCTTTAAAGTGAACCAACCTGCAGTCAGCCACGACATCATTAAGGAGACTTCCACTTAATCAGAGAGAGGACACAAATTTAGCAGGAAGCTAACTATGCAGGAGGAGCCCTCGACCCATTATAAAGCATCATAACATGACATATGAACAGGTGGGTTATACTGCATGCATCTCTCAGCCACCCTTACTTTACTGACTCCCTCTCTCTCACAGTTTTAATTTTTTTCACCCCTCTGCCGCAGACACAGTAGAATAAGAACCTTCCTTTGATGTCTGGGATCCTATAATGCTGAGGCCTTGAAATCCACATGCCTGTTATCTGTGGAATCTTAATGATCATGGATAACATCACTGCATACAAGCACCCAAAAACATTAATAGCACCAGAATAGCACCAGATCTCTAATGAAAGTAATCCAATACAATGTTCACATGTGATCAACACAAACTAGAATGTATAGATCACCAAGAGCTTCACTGTGTTTTTTTCTTGTCAATAGACGTATTGCCTTTCTGTATCTCCGTGTCTTAACTGAATACAAGTGTGCTCTATATTTCAGCTTGCTATTGCATTATGTTCTAGTGTATTTCATTTTAAATAGCAGCAGTTCGATCCTTAAAATAAAAACAGATAATATTGCCTCTTCAATCCACATGACTTCTATGCAGCGTGATTTTTTGTCTTATTCTGCTAACAATCACAATAAACACAACTATGACAATGAACATCTTAGTCTGCATAGTTTATTCAACAATTTTACATCTGAATAATTCAGGAATTTAATTATATATGTTAGTTATGGGCCACATTATTCAAACCTGATATCATTGCATCAGTATTTTCATAGCTACCTCTTCTCTATCTCTTCTCCAGAAGTTAATGATGGCACAAGGACATTTAATTATGGCACCCATCTTAAAGCTTTCCCGTCAGCATCACTCAGGATCATATCCGGAGGAGCTCTATGACCTCCTCTTCTGTCACCCTCCATGAATCAAAGCTTTCATTACATGCTGACACTCTTGTCCTGTATTGGCTGGACGACGTGCACCCTGGGAAAGTGATGAGGCAGATAACCTGCTCTCATGCAAGGCCGGCCTCTGTGGCATGGTCATTGCGTGACTGTCTGCCCTACCCTGCCCTGCCAGCCATGCCAGCCAGCCTACCCCACCTCGCCATGCCATCTCAGCAACCCCTCAGCCCCTCACCTGGGATGGCAGGCAGCCTGCTGAAGAGAAATCGCCCACAGCAAATGGGGACAGTTATTTTAGCTGGCTCGTCCGAGCAGTGTGTCCTTGTCACATGTCACTTACTCTTGTTTTCTGGTCTGATATGACTTCAAGACAGGGCCTTTCAGGTTGGGGTGAGACACAAAGAGACAGGGTGAGGAAGTGCTGACAAAGCCTCTCTTCTCTTCTCCTCGCGCTGGCTCAGGCACTCACAAAGACACGGCACCGGAGAGGAACTAGATTAACGCCCCACAAAGACAGCACCCCAGCCCTACAAAGACAGCACCCCAGCCCTACAAAGACAGCACCCCAGCCCTACAAAGACAGCACCCCAGCCCTACAAAGACAGCACCCCAGCCCTACAAAGACAGCACCCCAGCCCTACAAAGACAGCACCCCAGCCCTACAAAGACAGCACCCCAGCCCTACAAAGACAGCACCCCAGCCCTACAAAGACAGCACCCCAGCCCTACAAAGACAGTCCTCCAGCCCCACAAACCGCTGTGGGACCCCCCCACCAGTCCACCACAGCTCCCCATGTCTCTCTTCCTTTCACACACACAGTGGTCCCAGAAGGTGATAAAGAACCCACTCCATTCTGAGAAACTTATGCAAAGAAAGTGCATTTTACAAAGGCCATTTGAAATTTTCCAAAATAGCAGACATAATGCTTTTACTGAAAAATGAGGACCTGTCATATTGTGTGGGAGAAAAAAAAAACTACAGTGGAGAGGAAAAATTGAGAAAAATAATGCTGGCCTGGTTAACGACAAATAGATAGCTCTATTGATTTCCTTTTCGAGCGGCTGTCCATCCCTCACTGTGGTGATTATACTGACCTATTTCACCCAAACAATTATGTCTATTGTGGATTAAACCAAACTGTCCAAAAATAAAATATTATTTTCACGGAACAAACAAATAGACTATGGTGAAATATAATATATTGTAAAGAAGAAGAAGAAGAAAAGATGGTGTGTCAATTTGAGAGAAAAAAATCAAGTTTGAGGTCTATGCTGGGAATTGAATAAGTGTTCAGCAGCAGAACAGGCTTCTCTTGGTTCGGGCACTCGACCGACACCCAGCAGTATTGGTACCAATTGAAATAAATCATAACATAATATTTCATTCTCAAATCTATTTTATAACATACAAATTATTCAGTAAATGCTTGCATATGCATCTTCAAACAAAAAAATATTTGAAGAATTGTAAGAATGTTTGCATTTGCGCTTAATTGTTTATTTCAAACAAAGTACAATATAAATCTATGAAGTCATGTCATCGTTTTTTGAGTGTGAGTACTGCTATATGTGATGTAGCAGTGTATGAGTGTTGTGTCTGCCACTAGTGACTAGTAGTATCTCACTGTGTAGCTGTGGGACTCTGCCTGCCTGATCTTCATTATCAGCCCCAGCTAAACAATGTACGTATGTACTGGATGCACTTCCCACATGCAACTAACAAATCCCTGCAGAGCTGAATCAAGGCAACAATATGATGAAATACCTTCAAACAAACACTGAGCGGGGAACATTGAGCTATGCAGAGAAGACTCACTCTGCCTCAGGCTATTCCACAGGAGTATGTCTGTTGCCAAGCAAAATTAGATAGCAACTGGGACATATTATTCTTCCAAATTGGCAGTGTACAGCATGATTAAGGACCATACATCTCATGTTCGATTAACCACAAATATTTATGCTCAGAGTAGCAATAAATAACCCCTCTCAGCAGAGGAATAATGGGATCTGATGTGTAATAATAACAAGTACAGCAGATGTTTAACATGGGGAGGTATCCATCACCTAGTCATGTCAAACACACCAGGAGTGGTGCATAAATAGGTTCTAGAAGGTTCTACATATATGTACTGTTAAAACACACCATTTGAATACAATAGACATACCATTTCAAAGGCATTAGCTACATGCACAAAAAAATAAAAAATATAACAGCATATGGATATACATTTTTTAACATAAAAGCTCCATATTGTGATCGATTTAATGATAACACACTATTTTCCAGACAGTTTTCAGGTCTATTGTGTGTGCTGTGATGTCTAAATCATGTGGTTGAGTTGAACAGAGCAGGTAAATAAATGAAGATGCAGGGATGAGGCCATGTTTCTCAATAAGTGGGGGCTGCCTGTCGTGACAATGGAGATAAATACACCCTAAAGCACACTCAGTGTATTTATGAGTCTGAGCTATATAGTGTGCAGTCTTCTCCTCTACTCTCCTCTTACATTTACATTTGACATTTTAGTCATTGCTCTTATCCAGAGCGACTTCTCCTCTCTCCTATGTGTCTCTTATATGTCTCCTCTCCTCCATCTCCTTTCTACATCTGTGATACTGCCTCCCTCTGGCCATTCGACACAAAAAATACTTAGGCCGTATCCAAATACCAGTACTTGCGTTCAAAATAGTAGGCATTTTGGGTATGCAAAAATAGAACATTTTATAGTATATGAAATTTCGAAATTGAGTGTGCTTTAAATGTCTGGATGTCATACTCATTTTGTTTTTTCATCTAGTAGAATTTGCTGCATGCTATTGAGGAAGAGAAGTGTTGTTTCAGACCCACGTGTGTTTGACAACAGTTGATAATCAGCTGATAATTAGATAAGGGGATGCTCTACCAAAATCAACGAATGGCGGGAAACAACACAATTGCGCATTAGATGACGCATTCTCAGTATGCGCTGTAATGGAAAACTGTTATTTATACAGTAATTTTGGGCATTATCAACAGTAAAATACTGTGAAACGTTTTACTGCAGCATACTGTAATTTATGGGGCATTGTGGGAAAATTATGTGGATGGGGAAAGAATTGCTGTACTTGGAACGGTACCAAAATTCAACAACACAGAATACAGAACCGTACAGTATTTTTGGAACCCCAAAAACCTTTTGACCACTAGTGGGTCAGGGTTGGGCTCATTTCGAATTGAAGGCAGTCAATCCAAGAAGTAAACCAAAATTACAATTCAATAAATGACTTCTCAATATACTGAAAAGTAGAAGCTATGTATTTCAAAAGTTTTTACATTTCTGAATTTTAAATTAAAATCACTTCCTGAATTGACTGCCTTCAATTCAAATTCAACCCTGTACTGGATGCATGGTATTGTTGTTTGTGGCTCATTAAAGGGAAATTTCACTGCTGCTCTTTTAAACTTTTTATTTGTCATAAAATCATCACTACATGCAAATACAAGCGTTTCTGCATGTCACCGGTAGAAACGGGCCATCTACATTTCCTGGATGTAAGCAAACCACAATATCCAGAATTCATAGCTATTTCAGGACGTAGCACCGCTCCGATGGATCCAGTTAATGTGGAAAAATATCAAAATGTCTGTGTTTGTAGCCAGCACTTTCAGCCAGAGGATTTAGAAACTGATCGGGTTGCCAGGTTGTCGAACGTTGAAAAGTTATGCTAATCCACAGATTTTCCCCTTCACTTCAAAGAGGAAGGCATTCGATCAGCCAACATCAGCGCAGCAGAAAATAAGTTGAGCTGAGATAACGTAGCTAATGTTACCAAGCTAAGTAGCTAGCTAACTAATATTAAAAAATTTAGGGGGTAACTACATTTGTTTATTTTACATTTTTACATTTTAGTCATTTTAGCAGACGCTCTTATCCAGAGCGACTTACAGTTAGTGAGTGCATACATTTTTCATACTGGCCCCCCGTGGGAAACGAACCCACAACCCTGGCGTTGCAAGCGCCATGCTCTACCAACTGAGCTACAGGTTTATCTAAACCAAAATCTATCTAGCTAGCTTTCATAATAAGCAGGCTAGACTTTCCAAAGCAAATCAATGTAATTAACCAGCTGCTATCTGACGATGTGATTTGTAACTTTGCAAGCTAACATTAGCTTCGTTAGGATACATTGTTAGCTACAGCCTAGCTACAGTCTACCGGACCGTATCTAACCATTAGCCAGCTAGCTAAATAACTACCGCTAACGTGACTTTGTGTTCTATTTTGAGTCAGATCCCATCAATATAAAGCTCAGCACCAGGAATTAGTGTAAGTCATCTTTGCTAAATCTTTCCATGACTCCAAGATGAGCAAATAAATATACTGGAGCTAGGCATAAACATGGTCCGTGTCGTTGTCATAGTTGTTGTGTTTACAAGTAAGCTACACCTTCTACTGTAGTTGTATCTGTATTATGGAGGCTTAGTTGATAGTTCATGCAAGGCTTGAAATCTAAATTGAAGAAAATGAGGTATTAGGTGTGGGTGACTGACTGGTGTCTGTTGGGGGTGGGTAATGTGTGTGAAGGTTAGTATACATGATCTATTGACATGAGGGGGGTGGCTGGATATAGTATCTTGTTTGAGTGCATATTGATGGGGACAAAGTAGTAAAAGGTTGGCTAATCACTGACTACTGTGTGTCCTACCGACTAATCCTGCTGCTGCTGATGATGACCTTTACACCAGCTTTAGTAGTACAGAACCTGTAGGCTTATTGGATGAAAGCGTTCAGACAGAAACAAGTTCAAGCACAACATCATCTGACTCGGAAACAAGCCAGGACAGCCCAAGGTATTTATGAAAGCACAATACCCTCTTGAGAAAACACATTTCAAGACAAAGTTTATTTGCTCTGGAGACCAAGGTGAGTTTACACAGCAGTATGCAGGAACAGCTATGGCGATGTATATACAAAAAATATATACTACTAACGCCTATAATAAATACTACGGTTCTACAAAAGGAATACTTGCATATGGTATTGGGGGGGAGTCGACTCCAACAGAATCAATTCCTCGACTCCGTGCCTGTCAACTCTCGGTGTCAACTCCCATTTCTGGGTGTCAAGCGTAGATTCGATAGATTCAGTATTTTTGCAACGGAGGAAGTTGCTGTAGTCTACTTCAAGAACACAAGCTCTCACATCTTTCACAGCAAAGAAAGAGGAGCGAGCTAGCGAGGAACCGAGAGAGATGGGAGGGTGAGCCAGGCAAAGGTAGGCATGTCGGCCACCAGGCAGACAGTCAAAACCGTGCATTGGTAATCAAAAGTTCACTCATGTCCACCAGATGCATCAAACTCTGCATTCCGGCGTTAGTCATTCTTTGTCAATGGAGCAGTCCGCATCGCTACGTTGGGGATACCGCACAAGGCTGCGGTTCGTTGTGTACCGCATGCGTTCAATATTTTCAACTTGTGCGTTGCTTTACCATGATGTGGTACAAACAGAAGTACACATACGTACTCCAACTAGCTAGCTTTTAGCTAGTTGAAAAGCAAAGTACATGTGCATCAAGTACGAAAAATGCAGGCTAAACATCCGGCAAAAGACAATGCATATGCATCTGGTGGACATTGGACGTAAAGTAGGGGCCATCAATGAGCATGCTGACCTATTCTACATGTAACAATGTCTTGTCTGCGATTGGGTAACCTGCCTCTACCATCCGTTTTATTGGCCAACATGCAATAACTGGAGAAAAAACAACTGGATGATCTCCGTTCTAGATTATCCTACCAATGGGACATTAAAAACTGTAATATCTTATGTTTCACCGAGTCGTGGCTTAACGACGACATGGATAATATAGAGCTGGCTGGGTTTTCCCTGCATCGGCAGGACAGAACTGCTACGTCTGGTAAGACGAGGGATGGGGGTGTGTGTCTATTTGTCAATAACAGCTGGTGCGCGATGTCTAATATTAAGGAAGTCTCAAGGTATTGCTCGCCAGAGGTAGAGTACCTCATGATAAGCTGTAGGCCACACTATCTACGAGAGAGTTTTCATCTATATTATTCGTAGCCGTCTATTTACCACCACAAACCGATGTTGGCACTAAGACCGCACTGAAGGAGCTGTATAAGGCCATAAGCAAACAAGAAAATGCTCATCCAGAAGTGGCGCTCCTAGTGGCCGGGGACTTTAATGCAGGCAAACTTAAATCAGTTTTACCTAATTTCTACCAGCATGTCACATGTGCAACCAGAGAAAAAAAAAAATCTAGACCACCTTTAATCCACACACAGAGATGCATACAATGCTCTCCTTCGCCCTCCATTTGGCAAATCTGACCATAATTCTATCATCCTGATTCCTGCTTACAGGCAAAAACTAAAGCAGGAAGTACCAGTGACTCGCTCAATACAGAAGTGGTCAGATGATGCGGATGCTACGCTACAGCACTGTTTTGCAAGCACAGACTGGAATATGTTCCGGGATTCATCCAATGGCATTGAGTAGTATATCACCTCAGTCACTGGCTTCATCAATAAGTGCATTGATGAAGCTCCCGAGTGGCGCAGTGGTCTAAGGCACTGCATCTCAGTGCTTGAGGCGTCACTACAGACCCCCTGGTTCGATTCCAGGCTGTATCACAACCGGCCGTGATTGGGAGTCCCATAGGGCGGTGCACAATTGGCCCAGTGTCGTCCGGGTTTGGCCGGTGTAGGCCGTCATTGTAAAAAAATAATTTGTTCTTAACTGACTTGCCTAGTTAAATAAAGGTAAAATAAAAAATAAATAAATTGACGATGTCCCCCCCACAGTGACCGTGCGTACATATCCCAACCAGATGCAATGGATTACAGGCAACATCCGCACCGAGCTAAAGGCTAGAGCTGCCGCTTTCAAGGAGCGGGACACTAATCCGGACGCTTATCACAGACGAATCATCAAACAGGCAACGCGTCAATACAGGACTAAGATTGAATCCTAGTACACCGTCTCTACGCTCGTCGGATGTGGCAGGGCTTGCAAAATATTATGGACTACAAAGGGAATCCCAGCCATGAACTGCCCAGTGACGTGATCCTACCAGACGAGCTAAATGCATTTTATGCTCACTTCGAGGCCGCGGGGCCAGACGGATTAGCAGGATGTGTACTCAGAGCATGCGCGGACCAACTGGCAAGTGTCTTCACTGACATTTTCAACCTCTCCCTGACCGAGTCTGTAATACCTACATGTTTCAAGCAGATCACCATAGTCCCTGTGCCCAAGAAAGCGAAGGTAACCTGCCTAAATGACTACCGCCCCGTAGCAGTAGCACTCACGTCGGTAGCCATGAAGTGCTTTGAAGGGCTGGTCATGACTCACATCAACAAAATCATCTCGGAAACCCTAGACCCACTCCAACTCGCATACCGCCCCAACAGATCCACAGATAACACAATCTCAATCGCACTCCACACTGCCCTTTCCCACCTGGACAAAAGGAACACCTATGTGAGAATGCTGTTCATTGACTACAGCTCAGCGTTCAACACCATAGCGCTCACAAAGCTCATCACTAAACTAAGGACCCTGGGACTAAACACCTCCCTCTGCTACTGGATCCTGGACTTCCTTACGGTCGGCCCTCAGGTGGTAAGGGTATGCAACAACACATCTGCCACACTGATCCTGAACACTGGGGCCCCTCAGGGGTGTATGCTTAGTCCCCTCCTGTACTCCCTGTTCACGACTTCAACACCATCATTAAGTTTGCTGACGACACAACAGTTGTAGGCCTGATCACTGACAACGATGAGACAGCCTATAGGGAGGAGGTCAAAGACCTGGCAGTGTGGTGCCAGGACAACAACCTCTCCCTTAATGTGAGCAGGACAAAGGAGCTGATCGTGGACTACAGGAAAAGGAGGGCCGAACAGGCAGCTATTAACATCGACAGGGCTGTAGTGGAGCGGGTCGAGAGTTTCAAGTTCCTTGATGTCCACATCACCAACAAACTATCATGGTCCAAACACACCAAGACAGACGTGAAGAGGGCACGACAACACCTATTCCCCCTCAGGAGACTGAAAAGATTTGGCATGGGTCCCCAGATCCTCAAAAAGTTATACAGCTGCACCATCAAGAGCATCCTGACTGGTTGCATCACCGCCTGATATGGCAACTGCTCGGCATCCGACCATAAGGCGCTAAAGAGGGTAGTGCGTACGCCCAGTACATCACTGTGGCCAAGCTTCCTGCCATCCAGGACCTACATATTAGGCAGTGTCAAAGGAAGGCCCAACAAATTGTAAAGACTCCAGTCACCCAAGTCATAGACTGTTCTCTCTGCTACCGCATGGCAAGCGGTACCGGAGCACCAAGTCTAGGTCCAAAAGGCTCCTTAACAGCTTCTACGCCCAAGCCATAAGACTGCTGAACAATTAATAAAATGGCCACCCGGACTATTTATATTGACACCCCCCCACTTTGTTTTTAAACTGCTGCTACTCGCTGTTTATTATCTATGCATAGTCACTTTACCCCTTTATGTACAAATTACCTCGACTAACCTGTACCCCCACACATTGACTCGGTACCGGTACCCCCTGGATATAGCCTCATTATTGTTATTTTATTGTGTTACTTTTGATTAAATTTTTTACTCATCAGAGTCAATTCAACTTGAAAAAATTAAGAATTACAGGGGGCAGTTTGGAAGAACTAATCCTGTGTGAATTGTCCTCTGGAATCCCGCACATGCTTGGATAATAATTACAAAAACAACGTCTCTAGTAATACCCATCCGAATAGGTTTATAACATGGCAAAGAATAGGCTTATCAGCGTAAGGTGCACTCAATCATCCCATGGGATCCGTCAAGGCTGCACAGGGCAGAAGTATCACTGAAATATTCTAGTTCCTACACATCACCTATTCAAACAAAATAGGTATTTTATAGGCTAAGTTGATGAGTAAATGGGCAGCACCATGCTCATGTCAGTCCTGTAGAACGCAAATGTAGTCTTCCTAGTAGGACTACAATAATGAGGTGGTGTGTACGTGTGTGCGTATTCGTTTCAGCATGTTTTGGGAGTCGAGCAAGAGTCGACTCCTTCGACTCCAACCACAGGAGTCGGAGTCGAGCAAGAGTGGGTCCTTTCAACTCCAACAACAGGAGTCGGAGTCGACTCCAAAAATTCTGGAGTTGTGCACCACTACCATGGTGTGTTTGGGTGGTGCAGTGACGTGTTCGCGGTCACTTTGATACAAGGGGAGATTGTTGTTATGGGACCTTTCACATCTCCTCTTGAGAGTAATCAACTTATTTGTATCCAAGCGGTATTGTCTGTGAGAGAAAGCCAAAAAAAACACTATTAGACATTCATGGGCAATCAATGTGTACTGTCTGTATTCCTACTGTAGCAGCATGGTGTAGAATATGAGACATCTCACAGACACACGTTAGCGAGCTAGCTAAAACAAACAGGTATAATTAAAGACTAATATGAGTCATAAAGCCAAAGTTATTCCTTTACTCTTTGTCATCATCATCAAAACATTTCTCCAGTTTTGCTCCTAATGAGATGCACTGAGGCTAGCTAGGATAGTTAGCTAGCTAGCTATAACTTAGACTAAAATACATTTTAGGTATAGAAAACAAAGCTAGCTTGCCAAACCTGGCTAGCTTGGCTTGTAGGGGGACTAACAAGCCCCGTTAAGGTTGAATCGATCAAGAAATTGAACTGTACTGAACAACACTGCCTTGTGTAAAAAGAGAGCTTATATTGCTAGCTAGCTACCGACAGCAAAACAACTCACTCGTTTGTCATTTGCCTTCCTGAGTCCTGGTCCTCCTGGTCTAGGCTGACGCTGCTGCATGCTGGTCTCGCAATAATGTTTCTCACTGTCTCAACTCCTCTTCAATGTATTCCGTCTCAAATAAATAGGCCTGTATGTTCTTTTGTAAAATAACATTTAAAAAATGTTTAGTCGTCCAGCTCTTCTTGGAAAGAGGAATCATCAGAAGCAGCCATTGTAGCTAATTATTTAGCAATCTCTGATAGCCAGTGCATGGTAACATAGCTCCCGTGAACATGTTAACTAGTACCGCCCCCGTTTTGAAAAGCCTGCTTTGATTGTGCAAACAAGGAAGTAGGGCTCCCGTCAGGCTGTAGTCTTTACAAAGCCAGGGAAAATGTGTCAACCTAGACATCCTGCAATGTCCTGGCAAATACGAACATCATTGAGACAAGTTCAATGGCTCTATTGAACAAGGACAACCATATCTACTTGCTGCTAGCATGAAGGTGCAATCGGCAAAACACAAAGGCAACAACAATAATTGCTACAAAACATGACTCCATTAATTTTTTGATCAGACAGCAGGCTCAATACTGCTATAGTGCATAATTATGTCTGAAACATGTAGGGGGACTGGAAAAACACCCCAAATAGTGTCTAGCGGTGAAGTTTCTCTTTAACATATTTTGAGGCGTACCTTGTAAGTGGCTATATTTGTTGCACCCATTAGTGAGAAGGCTGTTTATAGTGCCTCATCAATTTAAAATGTACAGGGGACAGATTGGAGTGGCAGCAAGTCTTAAACGATAATGGTTGAGTCTTTTTGTCATTACCTTTTGGTCTGTTTTGCCCTTTAGTCGCTGCCAGTTTGGAAGCCTTTGGCCTCTAGAAGTGCAAGCGATATAAAACACCAAATATTAATTGATATGCTGTAATGTGTAAACACATTACTTCGCAGCCAACCTGCTTGTCTCCCAGTGTCTGTTGGAAAGCAAACGGAACCAGGTTTTCCTCTAGGATTTTGCCTGTGCTTAGCTTTATTACATTTATTTTTATCCTAAAAAACTCCCTAGTCCTTGCCGATGACAAGCATACTCATAACATGATGCAGCCACCACCATGCTTGACAATATGAAGAGTGGTACTCAGTGATGTGTTGTGTTGGATTTCTGAAGGCACTGTAATTGTTTATTTTGAGTCTAAATACAGCTGCTAAACATCACCATTTAGGGCCCTTCTGCAGCCCACTCTGCCTTTCAGTAGGACCAAATAAACACAGCCTCTATAAAGCTGTCAGCGGAAATGTAAGGAAAACCATACTTGATTCCTTACTGAGAATTATAGCTTTGTGCTAAAAGTTATTTGGCCTGCTGGAGTTGGACCACCCGAAATGGTGGATGGAGGTAGAGGCTCCAGCCCAGGCCTGTACATTTACTCTCATTCTCTTTCACAGTCTGAATGCTGAGAGACCATGATGGTCAGCAGCACAATGAATGAAGTGTCCATTACCATCCAAAATGCCCAGACGTATAGGAGAGAGGAGAAGTCGCTCTGGATAAGAGCATCTGCTAAATGACAAAAAAAGGAAAGTGGACGAGAGGAGAGGAGCGTCTGCCAGGGAACAGCTGCCCCTGTAATTTATATTGATGAGGGGACTGGCTGGCGTGGCGGCCTGGCAGGGAGCTTCCAGGGGTTTGATCACTCAGGCAGGGAGAGAGGAGAGAGATAAGATAGAGGGATGGGCTCTGTCTCTGGGCTCTCTAGGCTGAATGGATGGGGAAGGAGGTTTTTCCCTGAGTCTGCTCAGCTAAGACCACAGAGACACTCAACACTGGCCAGCCTGGCCCTGCAGGAGACGCAATGGGATAGCCCAGTCTGACTGACTGAAGTGATGGTAGTCAGGGTGTGGTTGTAGTTGGAGAGACTTATATAGTGCCGCAGTATAGCCAGCCTTAAACCACCATGTTGGATGGAGCTACTGTATATTCACCTCATTATGACTACTCTAGCCAGAATTACTATCGCTCCTCTCCTAATCCGCCAGATCTTCCATCACAGTGTCCGCAACCATTAACTGGCCTTTGAATAATTCCCTGTGCATACACATCCTTTTGACTCAGGACTATCGCCTCTTCCTGTCTTCACGGCATATCAATCAGTGACTTGTTAAAGCGCTTTACTTTGATTTCTTGACACGGATCAGATTTGAATATTTCTAATTGAAATGAAAGTGTGCAGTCCAGTCTCTGCCCAGGGCTTTAAACCCAGACTCCTAAATCATGCTCTTTGATTTGAGGCCCCTTCCGGTGTAGTGGTGCTTAGCTCTGGTCTAGTTAAGACAGCAGTGGGTTATTGGATAAATGGTCAAAGGACTCTGTTTTACCTTACATAGGAGAAGAGGTTGAATATCAAACACACACACTTCAAACAAACACTCATTCATCCCTCTGGCCGGGCAAATAGCTTAACACAAACATCTACATGACCGTAACGTTATTTTCAGAGACAGAGTTTACTTGACTGCTTCACTCAGGTAGGGCTGGCTAGAGGGCCGGCTAGTGCAGCCCGAGGACCACTTCCTCTGTTCAGCTCTGTGATGTTGATTTTTTTTAGTGCTTTCCAGGGAGTGATCTAACCCTGAGACAGTCGGTCCGCTTTTACAGAGAAGCCCTATGGTCTTCCCTCTACACAAGTTTCATCATGATGAACAGAGTGAAAGCATAACCTTCAGAGCTCGTCTCTCCCACTTATACACACACAGATGGAGACGTGCACACACACAAGCACACATTAACACACACACACACACACACACACAATAACCTGAGTTACAGTTTTTAGATACATTTATTTATACATTTATGTTATATCTACAGTCTTCACCTGTGTCACAATACTGAACAGATCTCTAGGAAACCATCATTCTTCAACATAAATATTGTGTGGCTTCAGGTTAGAGGCAGAGAATCTCTGAGATTGCTTACTGTTGGCATTTACATAGCATTCATAGCACCATGCTGTGTCACAAACCATACCGGTATCTCTGTATTTCTCTGAAAGCATCTCTCTTTCAGAAATGTACAGTGCTTGTAGTTAACCCAGCCTCTAAAGGTTTCAAACAAACCACATCCTTGTATTTTCTTAAGTTGCAAGCCTTGCAGAGAACAAAGAGGAGCTTCAGCAAACTGTCTGGCTGGGATATCAGAGCATGATTTCAGACTGTCATATGACTACATATCATTTCAATTTCCTCTCTGGCATTATTAAAATATCCTCTCCAGTTCTGCACACAGATAGGGAATAATGAAGAATTTCAATAATAAAGAAAAATTGACTTGGGAAAATGTCAAAGTGAGAGGTCATGTTGCTGTTGGAGGTCAATGTGTGATATGAGAATACTACAGTACATACAGTAGTAATAAAAAACCAAACAATCATTGAATCTTCTTTTCATCCTAAGTATAAGGTATACTGCAGTGTGTGATTTGAAAATAGATGGTTTTATAAAAACAGGTCGGTAGGTAATATGTTATGTTGTTGTATTCCATTATAGTTTTGCAATAATGTAGGCTAATGTCCATATTTCAATCATTTTGGTATTAATTTCAAACAACAAGTTGAATACATGTTATAAAATGGTTTGTACTCACAGGTATGTGTCTTCTTTGTTACTGAAATACCTGAACAAAAAAAAGAGAAACAGACTTGTTAGAACCACATTAAATCAGAAAATTGAGGACAGTCATACAATATCCCTGTGCCTATGTAACAGGGGTCAGTGTGCTGCTAACATCTTAGCTTCCTCCACTGTCCAACTGCCTCATACTGGGCTCCAACCAGTGATCCTCTGCTTCACCACACGTGACCGCCCTTCTTGACAACGTTCCAATGGTTTAAGCCACCCAAAAGGTACCTCTTGGATGGCTCCATGCGCGACATTTCAAGCTAGCTGTGGAGTGAGCTTACGGTACGTTCTTAACTCCGTTACACCTAACTTAACCCCTAGCACCACATGGCTGTTTTGCTATGTGACTGTGCTGCTGTGGCCCTGTGGTTCTCCTGTCTCTTGGCTAGGTCACAGAGATCACAGAGGTCCCATTCAGGTTCAGGGCAGTGGTGTGACTGGCCCACCTACATCCTCCTACTGAAAAAGCCATAGCAACAACCCTGGCAAGGTTGCTCAACCCCCACGGACAGCATCCAGATCATGAAAATTCATTAAAAAATAAACTATTCTAGTCTAGAATACAAATCTGCACAAACACTGTAATGCCCCCATGTGTGACCTCACAGGGCCTATAGTGTGTACATGAGGAAGTCTGTTCCCCAGAGCGGAAGACAGAGTGAAGTCACAGCGCCACCGTCCTGAGTCAGACCTGTGTTCTGAGGGTGAGGCAGAGAGGGAGCGGGACTGGCAGTCCTCAGCCTTCCCCCCTTCGGGTGTCAACTCATCTGATGAGTCTCCCTGGCTCCAGCTTTGTCTCCGGCTGCAGCCGCTCTCGTCTGCAGCATGGGTCTAATGCCCTGAGAGCCCGACGAGGGCCAGCGCACAGCCAACCATGGGCCCCAGCAGGCTCGGATGCTGATGCTTTGCAGGGCGAAAGAACACTAATAGATCCCACTTGTCATGCGGAAGCAATGGCTAATTTTTCTACAGCTTGCATCTGAAACTCAGGGGATGGAGGGCTGACATGATTCAATAATTCTCCGGGTACTGGCCGGAGATAACAATGTTTCAGACACGTTTGAGGGGAAACGAGTCAAAGAGCAACGAGGGGGAAAACAAATACTGTAAGCCCGTCAGCTCTCTGTACACAGACACACATCTGATATCAGGTCCATTGAGCAGAAAGAGTTAGGGGAAACAGTAACCTAGGGGCCATGTCTCTATGATCAGGCTACAGCATTGTTCCAATGATCACGGCCAAACTTATTGTCCAACTGAGACATTCCGCAAGGTTAAAAACAATCGGTAATCCTCCTTTAATTCCAGATCTCAAAACAGTATGTTTATATTATCCAAATAAAATACAGTTTAGCAATCTGCTACGGATGCATCTTTGCCAGAACAATAGGCTACCTGCCGATTTTATTTTATGCCTAATTTGGGTCGCTACAGGCTATATGTCTGAAGATGGCTGTAACATCGCACTGCCTTCAATACTTATGGGATGAAGATATAACATATTCTGATGAATTTATTACGATATTTGTGAAGAAGAAAAAGGCTAAAGACAGACCATGTTTTCCATCTGATCCTGCAACCTCCGCTGCATACAGGTAGGCCGTATGATCCTGCTTGATCTGGACTCCAGAGAAGTGACATGATATCCCTAGTTGATATTGGCTGCTAACCTGAATTACTATCAGCTCAAAATACAGGTGTAAAACAGAGTTTATTTTTGTATTTTGCATTTTGAAACTGCATCACCGTTTATGGCTGTATTGACAGAATACATTTGCGTAAAGACTGTGGGCACATGTTCGCATGTGCATGCATGCATTTGCGTGCACGGTGGTCGCGAGCTTTGAACCACTCCTTTTTGGGGGTCACGGGTCAAAAAGTTTGAGAACCATTGCACTAAAACACACCACACTACATTATAATACACTACATTATACTCCCCTACTAGGGCTGACCCCAATTAGTCAACTGGTTGTTTGTTTGGTCGCTAGGTTGTTGGTTGACCGAGATTGTTTTAGTTGAGCAGCAACAAATATTTATATACATATATATTATATACAGCTCTGGAAAAAATTAAGAGACCACTGCAAAAATATACGTTTCTCTGGTTTTACTATTTATCGGTATGTGTTTGGGTGAAATTAAAATGTTTGTTTTATTCTATAAACTACTGACAACATTTCTCCCAAATTCCAAATAAAAATATTGTCATTTAGAGCATTTATGTGCAGAAAATGACAACTGGTCAAAATAACAAAAAAAATGCAGTGTTGTCAGACCTCGAATAATGCTAAGAAAATATGTTCATGTTCATTTTTAAACAATACAATACTAATGTTTTAACTAAGGAATCAATATTTGGTGGAATAACCCTGATTTTCAATCAAAGCTTTCATGCGTCTTGGCATGCTCTCCACCAGTCTTTCACATTGATGTTGGGTGACTTTATGCCACTCCTGGCGCAAAGATTCAAGCAGCTCGGCTTTGTTTTATGGCTTGCGACCATCCATCTTCCTCTTGATCACATTCCAGAAGTTTTCAAATGGGGTTCAGGTCTGGAGATTGGGCTGGCCATGACAGGGTCTTGATCTGGTGGTCCTCCATCCACACCTTGATTGACCTGGCTGTGTGGCATGGCGCATTGTCCTGCTGGAAAAACCAATCCTCAGAGTTGGGGAACAATGTTAGAGCAAAAGGAAGCAAGTTTTCTTCCAGGACAACCGTACGTGGCTTGATTCATGCATCCTTCACAAAGACAAATCTGCCCGATTCCAGCATTGCTGAAGCACCCCCAGATCATCACCGATCCTCCACTAAATTTCACAGTGGATGCGGGACACTGTGACTTGTAGGCCTCTCCAGGTCTCCTTCTAACCATTAGACGACCAGGTGTTGGGCAAAGCTGAAAATTGGATTCATCAGAGAAGATGACCTTACTCCAGTCCTCTACGGCCCCATCCTAATGGTATTTTTCAAACCTCAGCCTGGCTCTTCACTGCTTCTCATTGATGGAGGGCTTTTTTCTAGCTTTGCACGACTTCAGCCCTGCCCCTAGGAGCCTGTTTCGAACTCGCCATGCACTTCACCCCAGCTGCCGTTTGCCATTCTTTATGTAGGTCACTTGATGTCATCCTACGGTTGTTGAATGACATTCGAATGAGTTGGAGGTCATCCCGGTCAGTAGAGAGTCGTTTTCGCCCTCTGCCATTCTGTAGCTTTGTTGTCCCCAATGTCTGTTGCTTGACCTTGTTCTTATGAACTGCCGTCTTTGAAATTTTAAGGATGGAAGCAACCTGACGCCCACTGTATACCTCTGCCATTAAAGCCAGAATTGAACCCTTCTTTTCCTCACTCAAAACTTTCCTTTTCAAATCTTTTGGCATGGTCAATAGTTATTTTTTGATTAATATTACTTTTGAGGTACTATTAGCACTATTTTTGTCATCCAGCTGGTCCTATTGCAAGAGGATAGTGATGACCACAGCAGTGGATTTTACACTTTTCCTCATTAAATAAGATTTGGTTTATGTGATCACAAAATCAGTACCTAATTCAGTAGAATGTGTTGGAATTCAACAGACACTGGAATGGAATGGCTGTCATACATGTAGAGATGCTGATTTAAGAAAAATTTGCAGTGGTCTCTTAATTTTTTCCAGAGCTGTATATATATATATACAGTGGGGAGAACAAGTATTTGATACACTGCCGGTTTTGCAGGTTTTCCTACTTACAAAGCATGTAGAGGTCTGTAATTTTGATCATAGGTACACTTCAACTGTGAGAGACGGAATCTAAAACAAAAATCCAGAAAATCACATTGTATGATTTTTAAGTAATTAATTTGCATTTTATTGCATGACATAAGTATTTGATCACCTACCAACCAGTAAGAATTCCGGCTCTCACAGACCTGTTAGTTTTTCTTTAAGAAGCCCTCCTGTTCTCCACTCATTACCTGTATTAACTGCACCTGTTTGAACTTGTTACCTGTATAAAAGACACCTGTCAACACACTCAATCAAACAGACTCCAACCTCTCCACAATGGCCAAGACCAGAGAGCTGTGTAAGGACATCAGGGATACAATTGTAGACCTGCACAAGGCTTGGATGGGCTACAGGACAATAGGCACGCAGCTTGGTGAGAAGGCAACAACTGTTGGCGCAATTATTAGAAAATGGAAGAAGTTCAAGATGACAGTCAATCACCCTCGGTCTGGGGCTCCATGCAAGATCTCACCTCGTGGGGCATCAATGATCATGAGGAAGGTGAGGGATCAGCCCATAACTACACGGCAGGACTTGGTCAATGACCTGAAGAGAGCTGGGACCACAGTCTCAAAGAAAACCATTAGTAACACACTACGCCGTCATGGATTAAAATCCTGCAGTGCACGCAAGGTCCCCCTGCTCAAGCCAGCACATGTCCAGGCCCATCTGAAGTTTGCCAATGACCATCTGGATGATCCAGAGGAGGAATGGGAGAAGGTCATGTGGTCTGATGAGACAAAAATTGAGCTTTTTGGTCTAAACTCCACTCGCCGTGTTTGGAGGAAGAAGAAGGATGAGTACAACCCCAAGAACACCATCCCAACCGTGAAGCATGGAGGTGGAAACATCATTCTTTGGGGATGCTTTTCTGCAAAGGGGACAGGACGACTGCACCGTATTGAGGGGAGGATGGATGGGGCCATGTATCGCGAGATCTTGGCCAAGCCAGTCTCCAGACCTGAACCCAATAGAAAATCTTTGGAGGGAGCTGAAAGTCCATATTGCCCAGCAACAGCGCCGAAACCTGAAGGATCTGGAGCGGGTCTGTATGGAGGAGTGGGCCAAAATCCCTGCTGCAGTGTGTGCAAACCTGGTCAAGACCTACGGGAAACGTATGATCTCTGTAATTGCAAACAAATGTTTCTGTATCAAATATTAAGTTCTGCTTTTCTGATGTATCAAATACTTATGTCATGCAATAAAATGCAAATGAATTACTTAAAAATCATACAATGTGATTTTCTGGACTTTTGTTTTAGATTCCGTCTCTCACAGTTGAAGTGTACCTATGATAAAAATTACAGACCTCTACATGCTTTGTAAGTAGGAAAACCTGCAAAATCGGCAGTGTATCAAATACTTCTTCTCCCCACTGTATATATATGTACCCATCTCAGTGAACTAATCCATTGCGAAGACTAAAAGCCAATTTATGCTTGATCCGAAAATGTAGTCGGAGGCTCCATATGGAGGGTGTGATGGAATTGCTCTGTACTGCATCGCTATGCGCCTCCCAAATTTTGTAACAATGCAGAGGCCTCTGTATAGCTCCTCATTGACATGATTGGTTGATGGTATGTGGGGGCGGTACATCATGTATGAACACAAACTCACTTCCTTGACAACAGCTCTGCACTGCTCCGCGAACCGCAAGATGTATGCTGAGGCCATATTACCGTAAATGCTGCATGGCCAATGCAGATGTCAGATTGACCATGCGCCCAGACGCACTTCTCTCTCCAGAATGCGCTCTCTCCCCCCAATTTGTGTACATTCATTGCTTGCGTTTGATTGTTAGTGTATATCAATTCCCCATTACATACAGTACCAGTCAAAAGTGTGGACACACCTACTCATTCAGGGTTTTTCTTTATTTTTACTATTTTCTACATTGTAGAATAATAGTGAAGACATCAAAACTATCAAATAACAAATATGGAATCACTTAGTAACCAAAAAAGTGTTAAACAAATGAAAATATATTTTGCCTTGATGACAGCTTTGCAAACTGTTGGCATTCTCTCAACCAGCTTCACCTGGAATGCTTTTCCAACAGTCTTGAAGGAGTTCCCACATATGCAGAGCACTTGTTGGCTGCTTTTCCTTCACTCTGCGGTCCAACTCATCCCACACCATCTCAATTGGGTTGAGGTTGGGTGATTGTGGAGGCCAGGTCATCTGATGCAGCACTCCATCACTCTCCTTCTTGGTAAAATAGCCCTTACACAGCCTGGAGGTGTGTTGGGTCATTGTCCTGTTGAAAAACAAATGATAGTCCCACTAAGCGCAAACCAGATGGGATGGCGTATCGCAGCAGAATGCTGTGGTAGCCATGCTGGTTAAGTGTGCCTTGAATTCTAAATAAATCACAGACAGTGTCACCAGCAAAGCACCCCCACACCATCACACCTCCTCCTCCATGCTTCACGGTGGGAACCACACATGCAGAGATCATCCGTTCACCTACTCTGCGTCTCACAAAGACACGGTGGTTGGAACCCAAAATCTCAAATTTGGACTCATCAGACCAAAGGACATATTTCCACCAATCTAATGTCCATTGCTCATGTTTCTTGGCCCAAGCAAGTCTCTTCTTATTATTGGTGTCCTTTAGTAGTGGTTTCTTTGAAGCAATTCAACCAATAGTATGAAAAAAATGCACTCACTAACTGTAAGTCGCTCTGGATAAGAGCGTCTGCTAAATGACTAAAATGTAAAATGTAATGAAGGCCTGATTCACGCAGTCTCCTCTGAACAGTTTATTATTATTATTATTATTATTATTATATTATTTAACAGTTGATGTTGAGATGTGTCTGTTACTTAAGCTCTGTGAAGCATTTATTTGGGCTGCAATTTCTAAGGCTGGTAACTCTAATGAACTTATCCTCTGCAGCAGAGGGAACTCTGGGTCTTCCTTTCCCGTGGTGGTCCTCATGAGAGCCAGTTTCATCATAGCGCTTGATGGTTTTTGCGACTGCACTTGAAGAAACGTTTAAAGTTCTTGAAATTTTCCGGATTGACAGACCTTCATGCCTTAAAGTAATGATGGACTGTTATTTCTCTTTGTTTATTTGAGCTGTTCTTGCCATAATATGGATTTGGTCTTTTACCAAATAGGGCTATCTTCTGTATACCACCCCTACATTGTCACGTCACAACAAAACAACTGATTGGCTCAATCGCATTAAGAAGGAAATAAATTCCACAAATTCACTTTTAACAAGGCACACCTGTTAATTGAAATGCATTCCAGGTGACTACCTCATGAAGCTGGTTGAGAGAATGCCAAGGGTATGCAAATCTGTCATCAAGGCAAAGGGTGGCTACTATGAAGAATCTCAAATATAAAATATATTTTGATTTACTTAACACTGTTTTGGTTACTACATAATGACATATGTGTTATTTCATAGTTTTGATGTCTTCACTATTATTCTACAATGTAGAAAATAGTAAAAATAAAGAAAAACCTTGGAATGAGTAGGTGTGTCCAAACTTTTGACTGGTACTGTATATCAACAGTAGTACATTTACCGTTAATTCCTATAATTTTTTATCTACAATGTTTGTTACGGTAATTTATTTTAATGCATTCAATACTATAATTCCAGTCTTCCCGTTCTCATTGTCGGCGTGGACACATTGCTTGCAGAGTGCCCAACCTATGCTATACTTGTGAGAAACAAGTTTTGGTTTATTTCATTCCATGTACGAGTTTTGTCAATTTAGTCATTGTCTTTTGTTTGGAGCGCTCCTGTCAATGTTGAGTAAGGACGCGCACGCATAGAAGTAGGCCTATAGGCTACCTGGCCTGCGCGCAAATGTAGGCATATAAATGTGCCCATTTGGGGATCTGATAGTATTTCTGATTGGCTTAATGCACCACCACTAATGACCTGTGGAGCTTCTCAAAGTAATGTTTTCTTCACCTCAAACATCAAGCAAACAAAGTCTGTTTTTACATCCATTGAGAATTAAAATAGTTCCTCAAAGTATTTTAAAAATCTTTCCAGCGCTCTCCCTTTCGATAACCACTCAGTGTGAAAGGGAAAAATGTCATGCTCTGATCCAATGGAAACGTCATAAAACAGGCCTACCTGATTACTTCTTATCAGTACTTGATTTTGAGCTAATATTCTATAAGAGGAACAGGAGCTCAAGCAGTAGAACATTTGAGGTGCAGGTACTCAGCTCCAGTGAACTCCTGCCTAAGTCAATCACTGCTTCTTATCCCTTGCGCAAATAGCCTTCAGTGGTGTCTGTCCCGTGCTCACTGGCACGGGAATCACTGAGGGCCCAGAATATGAAAACCATAACTGGTTCAGTAGAAATTGTAAGATAAATTGGCATTCCACATGAGAAAGGTTGCAGACTCCTTGTGTAGCCTATTACCGGCAACTTCAGGAGAGTAATGGCAGAATCTGCGAAAGCCAGCAGGAGCGGGATGAGGATAGTTGGGTCATGTAAAGTAATTTTTCTTCTGGTTATCTAGATCTCTGGCGCCCTCTTGAGGCATTTGTCTTATTTCATCAAACCATAAGCTTTAAGCATCAGACAAGCTCAATGCATATACAGTGGGTAGAACAAGTATTTGATACACTGCCAATTTTGCAGGTTTTCCTACTTACAAAGCATGTAGAGGTCTGTAATTTTTATCATAGGTACACTTCAACTGTGAGAGACGGAATCTAAAACAAAAATCCAGAAAATCACATTGTATGATTTTTAAGTAATTAATTTGCATTTTATTGCATGACATAAGTATTTGATACATCAGAAAAGCAGAACTTAATATTTGATACAGAAACATTTGTTTGCAATTACAGAGATCATACGTTTCCTGTAGGTCTTGACCAGGTTTGCACACACTGCTGCAGGGATTTTGGTCCACTCCTCCATACAGACCTTCTCCAGATCCTTCAGGTTTCGGGGCTGTCGCTGGGCAATATGGACTTTCAGCTCCCTCCAAAGATTTTCTATTGGGTTCAGGTCTGGAGACTGGCTAGGCCACTCCAGGACCTTGAGATGCTTCTTACGGAGCCACTCCTTAGTTGCCCTGGCTGTGTGTTTCGGGTCGTTGTCATGCTGGAAGACCCAGCCACGACCCATCTCCAATGCTCTTACTGAGGGAAGGAGGTTGTTGGCCAAGATCTCGCGATACATGGCCCCATCCATCCTCCCCTCAATACGGTGCAGTCGTCCTGTCCCCTTTGCAGAAAAGCATCCCCAAAGAATGATGTTTCCACCTCCATGCTTCACGGTTGGGATGGTGTTCTTTGGGTTGTACTCATCCTTCTTCTTCCTCCAAACACAGCGAGTGGAGTTTAGACCAAAAAGCTCAATTTTTGTCTCATCAGACCACATGACCTTCTCCCATTCCTCCTCTGGATCATCCAGATGGTCATTGGCAAACTTCAGACGGGCCAGGACATGCGCTGGCTTGAGCAGGGGGACCTTGCGTGCGCTGCAGGATTTTAATCCATGACGGCGTAGTGTGTTACTAATGGTTTTCTTTGAGACTGTGGTCCCAGCTCTCTTCAGGTCATTGACCAGGTCCTGCCGTGTAGTTCTGGGCTGATCCTTCACCTTCCTCATGATCATTGATGCCCCACGAGGTGAGATCTTGCATGGAGCCCCAGACCGAGGGTGATTGACCGTCATCTTGAACTTCTTCCATTTTCTAATAATTGCGCCAACAGTTGTTGCCTTCTCACCAAGCTGCTTGCCTATTGTCCTGTAGCCCATCCCAGCCTTGTGCAGGTCTACAATTTTATCCCTGATGTCCTTACACAGCTCTCTGGTCTTGGCCATTGTGGAGAGGTTGGAGTCTGTTTGATTGAGTGTGTGGACAGGTGTCTTTTATACAGGTAACGAGTTCAAACAGGTGCAGTTAATACAGGTAATGAGTGGAGAACAGGAGGGCTTCTTAAAGAAAAACTAACAGGTCTGTGAGAGCCGGAATTCTTACTGGTTGGTAGGTGATCAAATACTTATGTCATGCAATAAAATGCAAATTAATTACTTAAAAATCATACAATGTGATTTTCTGGATTTTTGTTTTAGATTCCGTCTCTCACAGTTGAAGTGTACCTATGATCAAAATTACAGACCTCTACATGCTTTGTAAGTAGGAAAACCTGCAAAATCGGCAGTGTATCAAATACTTGTTCTCCCCACTGTAGTTGATTTTATTAAAACACATAGGGTGTGTCTATATATGGAAAGATACTATGTTACACTACATTATACTACACTACACTACATTATACAACACTACATTATACTACACTACACCATATTATACTACACTACAATTCGCTATATTACACCACACTCCATTATATTACACTACACTATAATACACCATATTATATTACACTACATTAGACTACATTATACTACACTACCCTACTCTACATTATACTACACTACCCTACATTACATTATACTTCACTACATTATACTACACTACATTACCCTACACTACCCTACACTACACTACCCTACACTACATTATACTACACTACCCTACATTATACTATACTACCCTACACTACACTACCCTACACTACACTGCCTTACACTACCCTACACTACACTGTATATCAGCCCCATCTGAATCTTGCCGGATCAGTCCTATCAGTTATCAGTCTTCCATCCTTCCCACATCACAAACAGCCATTCTGTCAATGTCACTTAGAGATATGAAAACGAATCGTTACACCAAAGATTTACTTGGACATAGAGGAGGAAATCATTACTGTCAACACAGTTACAGGCTCGCTTAGAAAAATGGCCTGTTGCTAGGCAGGGGAGGGGAGGAAGGGATGAAAAGCTAGCCCACTTCCTCCTCTATGTGTCATTCAGATCCCTCTGATTGGAGGTGGCACGGGGAAGGGGCCGGGGAGCCAATGGGTGAATCAGGCTGTGGGAGGGGGAGGATGGGGCTAGGCTCTGGGCACTGACATTGGTGATGCCTGCCAGTGTATGTCTACTCCACTGGATGGCAGGTTCAGAGGTCACTTTGTAGGTGAGTCTCTCCTTGGCAGACAGAGAATCTAACACAAACAAGCTTGCAGTTAAAAGACCAAAGTAGGGTGTAGACAAATCTATGGCCATTACATTGATGTTCCCTTTAGCCAATACATTTTTGTTAGCGTTTCATTTTGTTACATGAAACTTCCCTCATTTGACTACTGAATAGTTCTAGCAGAGATTACCATTTGTCACAATGGAAGGAAGGGACAGCTGTCACCTGGAAGTCTTTGATCATTCTGATTCTACCTCAGTGGTAAACATTCACAGCACACATTCTGCTCCTCAACACGTTCTCTCCAGTCTCTTCTCATGAGAATCATCCCCTCGTCAAATCAGAAAGGAGACGGTGTGCAGACGGCTGGAGGTTAACCTCCACCACATCTATCTGCAGGGCGGCACAGATCCTGTAAACATGCCACTGAAACAGGAGTGGAGAGGGCAGGGGAGCAGGCAGGGAAGAGGGCTGGGGAGTGGGCAGGGGAGAGGGCTGGGGAGAGGGCTGGGGCCAGGCATCGGAGTGGTGCTTCTCCAGCGCTGCAGCTCAAAGTGACAGCGCTGTAATGAAGTCTGAGGATCGCGGCAGGCCGTACGTCATAATTCCAGGTTCCTTAAAGCTTGACAGGGAATGATTATCATGGATGGTTATTGTCACCCTCCCTCCCTGGGAGACGCCGGTGCGCTCAGGGGTTGTTGCACCGTGACATTCAAAGTTACAGTCTCCTTCATATAATGGAGCTGTCCTCTCAGCACGCTAATGGGAGCGATCCATTTAACCTGTGCCAGAAACACACAGACGAGGAAGTTCCTAATGCAAGGCCCCTCCCGTGGGGACATCACACTCTCCCCCTGGCTGCTCCCTGCCTTCCTGCTGCTTGATTCATTGACTGGCGCTCCTCACTTATCATCATTCACTGCTCAGTCTGGGGAGACATGGAGGCGCACTTCCTGCTCCGCTCTGCTCAGCACGCCAACGCTCCACACCCAACGCACACAAGGACACGGCCAGCACGGATCAGACCAGGCCAGACCAGACCAGCACAGCAGTCCCAGATACAGGAGGCCTCACACACTGGTGTCAGGTAGGGAGTAGCGGTATTCTCCTGAAATCATGGACTATTGGATACAGGTACTCAGAGCCCATCAGTGTCCATTACTAGGGCCCTCTTTTATCTAATACACAATGGAACTGTAGATACCATTCACTTTCAGAGTAGTTTACTTCCAAAGCATCATGCCATACAAAAAAAAAAAAGAGTACAATATACTGTATTGAGTTCCCAATACAATGAATACTCGCATACTGTACACAATACGCTGTAATTAGGGAGATCAGTGCAGTGTTCTAACTTTGGCAGTCTTTAGGAAGGCTAAGTTTCATACACAAAGTCATTTCAATAAGCGTCCCTTCTGCAGTGACACACTTAGCCTTATTATACTGGTATAAACCATAAATGCAAAAATGTAATGATTAAAAAAGCATAATGATTCTAATCAGCTGCCCCCTAATATACTAAAACACTTAATCCATAGAGAGGCCAACTCTCTGGGGAGGCGTAAGAGAAAAATGACTTCTCTGTCTCCAGGCGCTGTTATTTCTGGTCATTTCTAATTGGTTTTAACTAAAAGCAACCACTCAGAGAGCTCAACAGGTTACTCCAATGCATCGCTATGGAATTATCTGCAAATAGAAAATTTACATCAAAATGAGTTTTAGAGGACACCACAATTGTATTTCAAGAGAAGAGAGGAGAAAGAGGGAGAAAAAAACAAGCTTATATTTCTCTATAATATATTTCTCTAAGCCTGGATATCTGAAATTATCAGTGACCCACTGATCACCAGATAGAGCCCTTGTTGACCACAAGGGCTATCTTGCAGACTCTTCCCTCCGTACAGTATGTTTGCCACACTCCTGTATGGTTCTCCCCCAGTGCAGTTCTGCTTTATTGGTCCTGTGAGTCTCCAGGTGAGCCCTCAGTGCTGTGTGTGGAGCTGTGTGGTGGCTCGTGAATTATACATGGTGGCAGAGGAATAGACGTGGCCCAGGAGGGCCACGGGAACAGCAGGCATGGCTGGGAGGCAGATTGAACACTCTGACAGAATTTTAATTGTACCGCAGGGAGTGGAGCGATAAGCGCTGTTGTTATTGGTGAGACGCCGCAGCCCAGGTTCCCTCAGCTGAGTGCTTAAACAAATGGCGAGCGCTGCGAAACAGTCCCGTAACGCTGCCGCAACGTTCCAGGCCTTAATGAGGGATCGCATGGCGATCTTTTTAGAGGCCATCGTGTGGAGGAAGGTTCAGAACAAAAACGCAATATTAATATTTACAATGATACTAAATAAGTTGTGAATCTTTATCACCGTAGTTTACTGCCAAGTGTTGTTTCCTAATACTCTCAGAGGAACAATAAAGGTAAGCAGAGCTTTATGAAAATTATATTTAGAAAAATTATTAAAAATCAAATCAAATTGTATTGGTCGCATACACATACAGTGGGGAGAACAAGTATTTGATACACTCCATGACTACGCCGTCATGGAAAAATCCAGAAAATCACATTGTATGATTTTTAAGCAATTCATTTGCATTTTATTGCATGACATAAGTATTTGATCACCTACCAACCAGTAAGAATTCCAGCTCTCACAGACCTGTTAGTTTTTCTTTAAGAAGCCCTCCTGTTCTCCACTCATTACCTGTATTAACTGCACCTGTTTGAACTCGTTACCTGTATAAAAGACACCTGTCCACACACTCAATCAAACAGACTCCAACCTCTCCACAATGGCCAAGACCAGAGAGCTGTGTAAGGACATCAGGGATAAAATTGTAGACCTGCACAAGACTGGGATGGGCTACAGGACAATAGGCAAGCAGCTTGGTGAGAAGGCAACAACTGTTGGCGCAATTATTAGAAAATGGAAGAAGTTCAAGATAACGGTCAATCACCCTCGGTCTGGGGCTCCATGCAAGATCTCACCTCGTGGGGCATCAATGATCATGAGGAAGGTGAGGGATCAGCCCAGAACTACACGGTAGGACATGGTCAATGACCTGAAGAGAGCTGGGACCACAGTCTCAAAGAAAACCATTAGTAACACACTACGCCGTCATGGATTAAAATCCTGCAGCGCACGCAAGGTCCCCCTGCTCAAGTCAGCGCATGTCCAGGCCCGTCTGAAGTTTGCCAATGACCATCTGGATGATCCAGAGGAGGAATGGGAGAAGGTCATGTGGTCTGATGAGACAAAAATTGAGCTTTTTGGTCTAAACTCCACTCGCCGTGTTTGGAGGAAGAAGAAGGATGAGTACAACCCCAAGAACACCATCCCAACCATGAAGCATGGAGGTGGAAACATCATTCTTTAGGGATGCTTTTCTGCAAAGGGGACAGGACGACTGCACCGTATTGAGGGGAGGATGGATGGGGCCATGTATCGCGAGATCTTGGCCAACAACCTCCTTCCCTCAGTAAGAGCATTGAAGATGGGTCGTGGCTGGGTCTTCCAGCATGACAACGACCCGAAACACACAGCCAGGGCAACTAAGGAGTGGCTCCGTAAGAAGCATCTCAAGGTCCTGGAGTGGCCTAGCCAGTCTCCAGACCTGAACCCAATAGAAAATCTTTGGAGGGAGCTGAAAGTCCGTATTGCCCAGCGACAGCCCCGAAACCTGAAGGATCTGGAGAAGGTCTGTATGGAGGAGTGGGACAAAATCCCTGCTGCAGTGTGTGCAAACCTGGTCAAGACCTACAGGAAACGTATGATTTCTGTAATTGCAAACAAAGGTTTCTGTACTAAATATTAAGTTCTGCTTTTCTGATGTATCAAATACTTATGTCATGGAATAAAATGCAAATTAATTACTTAAAAATCATACAATGTGATTTTCTGGATTCTTGTTTTAGATTCCGTCTCTCACAGTTGAAGTGTACCTATGATAAAAATTACAGACCTCTACATGCTTTGCAAGTAGGAAAACCTGCAAAATCGGCAGTGTATCAAATACTTGTTCTCCCCACTGTATTTAGCAGATGTTATTGCGGGTGTAGCGAAATGCTTGTGAAAATGAACAACTTCGGGAGATCAGTGCCGTGTTCTAACTTTCATACACAAAGTCATTTCAATAAGCGTCCCTTCTGCAGTGACACACTTAGCCTTATTATACAGGTATAAACTATAAATGCAAAAATGTAATGATTAAAAAAGCATATCAAATTGTATTGGTCGCATACACATATTTAGCAGATGTTATTGCGGGTGTAGTGAAATGCTTGTGAAAATGAACAACTTCCTTTTCATAAAAAATAAAATAAAAACAGTCTGGCATTCTGTTCAATGTTTCTGTGTGATGCTCTGTTGAGTGGTGCAGGTGAAAAGCCAAACGACAGTGTTTCTCCTACTCTGAAGTGCTTTTCTCTGATCCTGCCTGTAATGTAACTCCCCTCTGAGAGCTGGTCCCTGGAGGCCAGCGGATACAGGAAGCTCCTCAGCACTGGTCAAAGTGAGGCCAGGGGCGCAGCACAGGCAGGCTTTTCTGTGTTTGGACTATCTGAACAGGCAGTTCCCAGCTCTCAGTAATCTGCCTGGGATCCAGCCTGAACCACATACGAAACCCAATACCGTCTCAGCCAGAACCGTAAATACAGCCCATCCAGACCACCCTGATGCACTGTACTGTACACCAGCCTGCACTGACCACTACTGGGTGCATAGGCTCACACGAAACAACACACAGTTGGACTGCATGGATTCTGGAGTACATACTTCCTCGCAAGGTTTATAATAATATCTATGTCAAACAAACATTACAGTAGTAAATGCATGCTTTTATTTATCTAATGATATTGCGTATTTCAAGTGCTGGCCAAGGGTCACCCACAACAGCCAGAGCAGAACTAACCTAATGTAGCAGATGTAAAAGAAACTAGATCCCCTACATCAGGGTTCTTCAATTCCGGTCCTGGAGGGCCGAAACACCTCTGTTTTTCATCCTCTCCTTCTAATCAGGGGCTAATTCAGACCTGGGACACCAGGTGAGTGCAATTAACTACCAGGTAGAAATAAAAAACAGAAGTGTTTCGGCCCTCCAGGACCGGAATTGAAGAACCCTGCCCTACATAATGGCCTTGACGAGAAGAAAAAAAAAACTATCGGGGGAGGTTCTCTTCTGCACTGTTCAACCAATCCAGTAAATGTGGAGGAGGAGTTAAGCTGTAGTGTCGCCTTGTTAACGTCCAGAAGCGGAAGTCACGTCCCAGGCTCTCTTTCCATTTCCCCTGAAAACCGGAACATCCGGTGGATCGTGAATTATACATGACTCGGCAGAGGTTAGAGCAGAACTGGACATGAGAGAGGAAACAGAATGTCAGTCAGTCTGAGGCTTAGAGGCTGTGACCTCTGACCTAGGTTCAGAAAAGGAATTCCAGCTAGAATGTACTTCCTTTCTGAGAAACACACACAGTACAGTCATTTCTACAGCCTTTTCACAGGAATATCTAGAATAGGAAGACCTTGAGGTCGTCGAGAGAATGGAACTGAACGGTGGCCAGAAAAGTGAAGTGAGCAAAGGGCTCATACACTACTCGCTATAGCCAATCTCCTCCCGTTCTCACCGGAAAGGAAATTCAACATGCTTACATATTCCTGCATCACCTCAGAAAGGTTACAGAAGGAAGTTCTCCCAGGTTCAAGCTGAGACCCAGACAACCCAACTGTTCCCTGAGGATAAGACCTTATAAATTCAGAATTAACTGAGTCCTACACATGTAGCAATGTAATACATATATATTATTAATACTGGAGTTAATCATATCACAGTCATTAAATGTCAAACTTGCAATACTAGATCATTTTTTGCAATGTGCTCCCTTGGGCTAACCTATTCAGTAGGCCTAGAAAAATAACTAACTAAAGGTGATAAAGCTCTCAGATCAACCTTTTCAAAGCTCTGGGTTCTTCTCTGTGTGGTCTGCTGTTGTTGTGCATGTGCAGCACTAAGGATGTCTCGCCACACAGGCATCTCTACAGGAAACCACAAAAGCAGTTCACATGCTACTATACTGCGTTTCCCAGAGGTCTAAATCACTATCACAGATAACATGCTGCTAGTGAGGTTCTCATCAGACTGACCTGTCACAATCCTGATAGGAATCTAGTCTCTGGACTTCTCACCTGTCATGTTCAACATGTTTTATCTTCATATCTACCCCTGCAAAACTCTTTCCATCCAATTTTTACAAGACCAGATAGGCCTACAGTACTATATTTATAACATGTTGTATACAAAGGAACTGATGTGTGCACTGATAGTCTGTCCTATGACAATTAGTTAACAGACCTGTCCAGCAGGTACCTATTTCAAAATGAAAATTAAGGAGGCAAAGAAAACCACTGAATAATTTTCGAAACGACATACATTTCATACCATCACTCTCATCTAGTATTAAATCAAATAACATTTTATTTGTCACATGCGCCGAATACAACAGGTGTAGACTTTACAGTGAAATGCTTACTTACAAGCCCTTAACCAACAACGCAGTTCAAGAAATAGAGTTAAGAAAATATTTACTAAATAAACTAAATAAGTGTTAAGTTAAAAAAAGATCAGTAAAAACATTTTTTTAAATTAAAAATTAAAGAGCAGCAGTAAAATAACAGTAGGGAGGCTATATACAGGGGGTACCGGCACAGAGTCAATGTGCGGGGGCACCGTTTAGTCGAGGTAATATGTACATGTAGGTAGAGTGAAAGTGACTATGAATAGATAATAAACAGAGGGTAGCAGCAGCGTAAAAGAGGGGGTGGGTGGGGGGTTGGGACAATGCAAATAGTCTGGGTAGCCATTTGATTAGCTGTTCAGGAATCTTATGGCTTGGGGGTAGAAGCTGTTAAGAAGCCTTTTGGACCTAGACTTGGCGCTCCGGTACCGCTTGCCGTGTGGTAGCAGAGAGAATAGTTTATGACGAGGGTGTCTGGAGTCTTTGACAATTTTTAGGGCCTTCCTATGACACCGCCTGGATGGCAGGAAGCTTGGCCCCAGTGATGTACTGGGCCGTACGCACTACCCTCTGTAGTGCCTTGTGGTTGGAGGCCGAGCAGTTGCCATTCCAGGCAGTGACGCAACCAGTCAGGATGCTGTCGATGGTGCAGCTGTATAACTTTTTGAGGATCTGAGGACCCATGCCAAATCTTTTCAGTCTCCTGAGGGGGAATAGGTTTTGTCGTGCCCTCTTCACGACTGTCTTAGTGTGTTTGGATCATGATAGTTTGTTGATGATGTGGACACCAAGGAACTTGAAGCTCTCAACCTGCTCCACTACAGCCCCATCGAAGAGAATGGGAGCGTGCTCTGTCCTCCTTTTCCTGTAGTCCACAATCATCTCCTTTGTCTTGATCACATTGAGGGAGAGGTTGTTATCCTGGCACCACACTGCCAGATCTCTGACCTCCTCTCTATAGGCTGTCTCATTGTTGTCGGTGATCAGGCCTACCACTGATGTATCGTTGGCAAACTTAATGATGGTGTTGGAGTCATGCCTGGCCATGCAGTCATGGGTGAACAGGGAGTACAGGAGGGTACTGAGCACGCACCCCTGAGGGGCCCCCGTGTTGAGGATCAGTGTGGCAATTGTGTTGTTACCTTCCCTTACCACCTGGGCGCGGCCCGACAGGAAGTCCAGGATCCAGTTGCAGAGGGAGGTGTTTAGTCCCAGGGTCAGCTTAGTGATGAGCTTTGAAGGCACTATGGGGTTGAACGCTGAGCTGTAGTCAATGAATAGCATTCTCACATAGGTGTTCCTCTTGTCCAGGTGGGAAAGGGCAGTGTGGAGTGCAATAGAGATTGCATCATCTGTGGATCTGTTGCGGCAGTATGCAAATTGGAGTGGGTCTAGGGTTTCTGGGATGATGGTGTTGATGTGGGCCATGACCAGCCTTTCAAAGCACTTCATGGCTACAGACGTGAGTGCTACAGGTCGGTAGTCATTTAGGCAGGTTACCTTAGTGTTCTTGGGCACAGGGACTATGGTGGTCTGCTTGAAACATGTTGGTATTACAGACTCAGTCAGGGACAGGTTGAACATGTCAGTGAAGACACATGCCAGTTGGTCAGCGCATGCTCGGAGTACACGTCCTGGTAATCCGTCTGGCCCTGCGGCCTTGTGAATGTTGACGTGTTTAAAGGTCTTATTCACATCGGCTACGGAGAGGGTGATCACACAGTCATCCGGAACAGCTGATGCTCTCATGCATGCTTCAGTGTTGCTTGCCTCGAATCGAGCATAGAAGTAATTTAACTCATCTGGTAGGCTCGTGTCACTGGGCAGCTCGCGGCTGTGCTTCCCTTTGTAGTCTGTCATAGTTTGCAAGCCCTGCCACATCCGATGAGCATCGGTGCCGGTGTAGTACGATTCAATCTTTGTCCTGTATTGACGCTTTGCCTGTTTGAAGGTTCGTCGGAGGGTATAGCGGGATTTCTTATAAGCGTCCGGGTTAGAGTCCCGCTCCTTGAAAGCGGCAGCTCTACCCTTTAGCTCAGTGCGGATGTTGCCTGTAATCCATGGCTTCTGGTTGGGGTATGTATGTACGGTCACTGTGGAGACAACGTCATCAATGTACTTATTGATGAAGGCAGTGACTGATGTGGTGTTCTCCTCAATGCCATCGGAAGAATCCCGGAACATATTCCAGTCTGTGCTAGCAAAACAGTCCTGTAGCTTAGCATCTGCGTCATCTGACCACATCTTTATTGACCGAGTCACTGGTGCCTCCTGCTTTAGATTTTGCTTGTAAGCAGGAATCAGGAGGATAGAATTATGGTCAGATTTGCCAAATGGAGGGTTCGAGGGAGAGCTTTGTACGCGTTTCTGTGTGTGGAGTAAAGGTAGTCTAAATTTTTTCCTCTGGTTGCACATTTAACATGCCGGTAGAAATGAGGTAAAACGGATTAAAGTTTCCTTGCATTAAAGTCCCCGGCCACTAGGATCGCCGCCTCTGGATGAGTGTTTTCCTGTTTGCTTATGGCCTTATACAGCTCATTGAGTGCTGTCTTAGTGCCAGCATCAGTTTGTGGTGGTATATAGACAGCTATATATAGATGACAACTCTCTAGGTAAATATTGTGTTCTACAGCTTATCATACAAAACCTCGAGACTTCCTTAGTATTAGATTTCGTGCACCAGCTGTTGTTTACAAATATACACAGACCGCCATCCCTTGTCTTACCGGAGGCCGCTGTTCTATCTTGCCGATGCAGCGTAAACCCCGCCAGCTGTATGTTATCCATGACATTGGTCAGCCACGACTCGGTAAAACATAAGATATTACAGTTTTTAATTTTCCGTTGGTAGGATATTCGTGATCATAGCTCGTCTATTTTGTTATCCAATGATTGTACATTGGCTAATAGGACTGATGGTAGAGGCAGATTACCCACTCGCCGTCGGATCCTTGCAAGGCACCCCGACCTACGTCCCCGATATCTCCGTCTCTTTCTCCTGCGAATGATGGGGATTTGGGCCTTGTCGTGTGTCTGAAGTAAATCCTTTGCGTCCAACTCGTTAAAGAAAAAATATTTGTCCAGTACGAGGTGAGTAATCGCTGTCCTGATATCCAGAAGCTCTTTTCGGTCATAAGAGACGGTGGCAGAAACATTTTGTACAAAATAAGTTACAAATAACGCGAAAAAACACACACAATAGCACAATTGGTTTGGAGCCTGTAAAACGGCAGCCATCTCCTCCGGCGCCATTAGACCTAAGGCCCAGAGTTTTTTCTGGGTAGGTCACGTGGAGGAACTCTGGTCCCTAAGTATAAATGCTGAGCAAATATGTATAGGCACGTGTCTACTGAGTCAATTGAGAAGCTTCTTCTTACTTATGTGTCTTCCCAGGTCTCAGAAGAGTGGACTGAAGTGTGTGCTGATAAGGACTTGGCTGTAATTGTTCAGAAGGGAGAGAGCTGGCCAATAATGCAAACTGGCCCTCTGAAGCCTCCCATGTAATAACACATCCTGGGAGATGAATTACATGTCCGTCAATACTCTAATTAATATCCTGCTCTTACTGAACACTCTCTGCTGCTTGAAACAGGGAGAGGCAGCAGCGTGAGAGTTGTCTGAAGGTTTTTGAGCAGCACTGGAGAAGAGAGCGAAAGACAGAGAGAGAGAGAGAGAGACAGAGAGACAGAGAGAGAGAGAGAGAGAGAGAGAGAGAGAGAGAGAGAGAGAGAGAGAGAGAGAGAGAGAGAGAGAGAGAGAGAGAGAGAGAGAGAGAGAGAATTAAAAAAACTGCAGACGTAAGCTCGCTGCACTGGCTGCTACAGCAAATCACTGTAGTCATGGCTGGCACTTAGTGCGCCATCTATTTTTCATGTATTTCATAATTAAAACCTGCACGTTCTGCAAGCTCTCCATGCTCCATCCAGATCAAAGGTAGTGCTATTAGCAGGGAGTTCATCACAGGAGCAATTTCTTCCATTTCCAGGCAACAGAGCCGTTCTTAAAGCACAAATATCCTGTAATTACACACATGTGTGATAAGGGGACAGCTAGGGAGCTGGACTATGATTAATACAACACAGATCACAGTTCCCCCCTCTGTTTTTCAAAGCTACCACAACATAGGACTTTACACACGACTACTATATAAACCATCCACGGGAGATACAGAGCTGGATGAAAGACTGAATACATATTTCACACAGCTACAGTAGCGGTGGTGTAGATGAATGCTGCTTCAGTGTGCTGTCTCGTCTCCATGTAAATCTAATGAGAGGACGGGACTGTATAAAGTCACACAGAGACAAGACACAGCGCTTCCTTACTGTGAGGAGATGAGAGGGGAAGTGAGCCTCCTTCCGATGGTGTAATCAACGGAATGGGCTGTGTTTATTTATTTGTCCCATTGACTCCTAAGTAACACAAGCCCACAGGGCTTTCCGTCTGCCTGTGACACTCTTTCCACCATGGTGGATCAGCTGACTAACATAGGAACACAATCCCCTCTCCTACAAAATGAAGCCTGCTCAGGGATGTGTTAGTCTTATAATAATTACCATATTATAATACCAACTAGTAGTGATATCAGTATCACTATCATCATTTACAGTCAACTATTTCATCCTATCCATGGAGATATATCACAGCGCAAACTGCAAAAATATGCCATGAACAACAAATTAATACTGTAGAAATTGTAAATGATAAAATAGACAGCCCAGCTGAGTTACTGAAAGTCCTTACCCTTTTGGCGTCACTATTTGTACCATGTCAGAAACAAAACTTGAGTAAGAGTCCTATGAGAACAATGCCATTATATATATATATATATATATATATGTCCTACATTTCCTTCATTCCTATGTCAGTAATTTGGTTGTTTATACCTTCTAAATGAACCAGCCCCAGTGTGGAGCCCAGTGAACAGCAGAACACAGCCTGCTACCTTCCTCTGGGCTGGCCAGGTCAACCACAGTTCACACCATTGTCCTACACTAACAACTGTAGAAGGTAACAGGAAGGGCTGCTGGTGTATTCAGTAGGATGACAATCCTAATATACATGCACTGGCTTCCTCTGTAAGCTATGAAAACAGAGTGGCCGGAAGGGCAGTAACGTAATATGTCCAAGGCCAGGGACAGTTACAGGACAGGTTACTGAGAGAACAGTAGCCAGATTGAGCATTAGCACCCTATAGACGGGACCGTCCTCACACGGCCCCCCACCTATTAAACATCAGATTGGACCAATAGACATCAATGATGATGATGCTAGTCAGACAGGCTTGACAGCAGGTCAACCTTTTAACCTTCCCAATGGTGTTTCAAACACTTCCTGGATTGCTGGCCACTGACAGCATTTCAGTCACACTGGACAATATTTGCTCATTATTGTAGTAGATACAAGATGAATTGAAGGTGCTCAAAGACACACTGACAGAGATATGCCACACATATGCTTGAGAATAAAGAAATCATATGGACGCATGAGCACAAGCATGGGCTCATGGATGCAAGCATGTACGCATGAATGCATGCATACAGACATCACCCATCACATGCAGACAACCTACATACACAAAGCACTCAAGTGAATGCAGAAAGCATAAGGGGACCGGAGTGTCTACATTATAGCAGCACTGGCCATACCATCTCAGCAATATATAAGAGTAGTAGCCATGGTCATCAGTAATAATTCATGACAAAGTCTATAAGCATTCCATTAGGTGCAAGCAGCTGTCATAAACATCTTAATTAATTTACAAAGCAAGCAACTAGGGAATTATGGCAACGTAGAAATCTGCTTCCTGCTGCCGCTCCATAGCACTGGAACAGATCGGGCTTTTACATTTTTAAACGTGCCTTTCATGTTCTCTAGAGCACGAAAAAGCCTTTGAACAGTGAGCTTGTTAGGAGATGCACCTAGCAGCCCAGCACCTTGGGGTTGTCCCACTATTCTTTTTATACAGTGACAGGAGGTTGTGGGTTCACTGTACTACTCAGGCTCTACACAAGGGCTCTTTATTCCTCTGTTTCTGTGTCTGCTATCCACCAGTATCCCTCTTCCCATTGTTACTGTTGTTCACTGGCTTCTGCTGTTTCCCCTTTTTTGCATTTTCCTACTTAATCCTCTCCCCCTCCCCCTATCTCTCACTCTTTCCCTCCCTCTCCCTGCTCTCTCTCTCACTCTTTCTCTCCCTCTCCCCCCCCCCCCCCCCCCCCAATTGAGATGGTTTGGGATGAGTTGGACCACAGAGTGAAGGTAAAGCAGCCAACAAGTGCTCAGCATATGTGGAACTCCTTCAAGACTGTTGGAAAAGCATTCCTCATGAAGCTGGTAGAGAGAATGCCAAGAGTGTGCAAAGCTGTCATCAAGGCAAAGGGTGGCTACTTTGAAGAATCTCAAATAAAAAATATATTTTCATTTGTTTAACACTTTTTTGGTTACTACTTGATTCCATATGTGTTATTTTATAGTTTTGATGTCTTCACTATTATTCTACAATGTAGAAAATAGTAAAAATAAAGAAAAACCCTGGAATGAGTAGGTGTGTCCAAACTTTTGATTGGTACTGTATAAAACACAGGAAAATCATGTTTTTGACTGCAATGACTAATGTCTCATTTGCCTGTTATTTCCATTTAAAATGTCCTATTCTCCTAATCTCCTATTAAGCTAGTCACATGTTCACATTCTCAGTAAAACAGCGGTTGCTGAAAATCAGAGCTATTTATTTTCTGTTAAGTGTGCCAGTGGGTAACATGCCTAATAAAGAAAGAAAAGGAGTCAGATTTCAAGACTAAAAACAATGATTTTAGATCCTCAAAACAACAGCTGCTGCTGTACAAATCATGTAAATGTCCTCCTGAGGATATCTGCAGGGACTGTCTGGGGACACTGGCTACAGTGGTGTGTGTGTGCGTGCGTGGGGGGATGGTAAAAAAAAGTCATCTTACTGGGAAAAGGCTGGATTAGGCTGGCCACTATTATGGGGGGAAGTTTAAGACCGATTGAGAATGACAATATCAGCCATTTGTGACATAAAGTAGGGCTGACCCATCACTATGAAGTGAGGCTATCAGCTGTTCTCCCATGCAGCTAAGTTGCTGTGCCATAGAAACAGTACTCTCCATTTCACACAAAAAATATACAGAAAATACAGTAATATCACTTGGCACTTATCTACAGCATATTACAAATCACGTGTCTATTCATTATTTTGTATGTTCTATTGTACCCATTACTTTGTGTTGAAGGAATAGGGCTACCTACAGTGAGGGAAAAAAAGTATTTGATAACCTGCTGATTTTGTATGTTTGCCCACTGACAAAGACATGATCAGTCTATAATTTTAATGGTATGTTTATTTGAACAGTGAGAGACAGAATAACAACAAAAAAATCCAGAAAAATGCATGTCAAAAATGTTATGAATTGATTTGCATTTTAGTGAGGGAAATAAGTATTTGACCCCTCTGCAAAACATGACTTAGTACTTGGTGGCAAAACCCTTGTTGGGAATCACAGAGGTCAGACGTTTCTTGTAGTTGGCCACCAGGTTTGCACACAGGAGGGATTTTGTTCCACTCCTCTTTGCAGATCTTCTCCAAGTCATTAAGGTTTCGAGGCTGACATTTGGCAACTCGAACCTTCAGCTCCTTCCACAGATTTTCTATGGGATTAAGGTCTGGAGACTGGCTAGGCCACTCCAGGACCTTAATGTGCTTCTTCTTGAGCCACTCCTTTGTTGCCTTGGCCGTGTGTTTTGGGTCATTGTCATGCTGGAATACCCATCCACGACCCATTTTCAATGCCCTGGCTGAGGGAAGGAGGTTCTCACCCAAGATTTGACGGTACATGGCCCCGTCCATCGATTTTGGTCTCATCTGACCACAACACTTTCACCCAGTTCTCCTCTGAATCATTCAGATGTTTATTGGCACACTTCAGACGGGCCTGTATATGTGCTTTCTTGAGCAGGGGGACCTTGCGGGCGCTGCAGGATTTCAGTCCTTCACGGCGTAGTGTGTTACCAATTGTTTTCTTGGTGACTATGGTCCCAGCTGCCTTGAGATCATTGACAAGATCCTCCCGTGTAGTTCTGGGCTGATTCCTCACCGTTCTCATGATCATTGCAACTCCACGAGGTGAGATCTTGCATGGAGCCCCAGGCCGAGGGAGATTGACAGTTCTTTTGTGTTTCTTCCATTTGCGAATAATCGCACCAACTGTTGTCACCTTCTCACCAAGCTGCTTGGCGATGGTCTTGTAGCCCATTCCAGCCTTGTGTAGGTCTACAATCTTGTCCCTGACATCCTTGGAGAGCTCGTTGGTCTTGGCCATGGTGGAGAGTTTGGAATCTGATTGATTGATTGCTTATGTGGACAGGTGTCTTTTATACATGTAACAAGCTGAGATTAGGAGCACTCCCTTTAAGAGTGTGCTCCTAATGTTCAGCTCGTTACCTGTATAAAAGACACCTGGGAGCCAGAAATCTTTCTGATTGAGAGGGGGTCAAATACTTATTTCCCTCATTAAAATGCAAATCAATTTATAACATTTTTGATATGCGTTTTCTGGATTTTTTTGTTGTTATTCTGTCTCTCACTGTTCAAATAAACCTACCATTAAAATTATAGACTGATAATTTCTTTGTCAGTGGGCAAACGTACAAAATCAGCAGGGAATCAAATACTTTTTTCCCTCACTGTAGGTCTAATTTCTCTCTTTTTTTCTCTCTCTCGCTCTCTCTTTTTCTGTATGATTTGTAGCTGAAACTAATGATGAAGAGTCTTACCAAATTTCCCATCAATATACTGACCAAAGAAATGAACAGACTAACAGAGACTCATGATGTCTATGGCTTCCAACTGAACCCCATATTTTCCCCATGCAATGACTACTACTCACATACTTGCTGCAGTACATTTTGTGAGTAATGTTTTGAAGTAGTTTCCATAAACTATGGTTTGTTTACTCCTCATCATTTATTCATTCATTCTCTATTAAGCTGGCTTCTACACTTTAGTGACTACCATTTTACTTCACAGGGATATTCAGAGCACTTCCATGCTTTATTCAATTATGAGAACCCAATACAGTGGAAATATTTTATATAACTCACTCATTACTATGCATTATTTCACATATACCCTATAACTCTGCATTGCTGGTTGCCATAGTTAGTCAAATGTGTGAAATAGCTACATAAACAGATGGTTTCTGGCCCTGTCCTCTGGAGGAGTAGTGGCATGATGATGTGTGTGAGTACATGTTTGTTGGCTGTCTGTGTGTATGCCCGCCTCTCACCCCTCTGGAGCAACAATGCCATCTCCTGACATGTTTTTTTGGGAAGGGGAGTTATATATTTTTTTGTGCTGGGAGGCTGTCAAGATGGCTCAGCGTCAGGCCCTGGCACAGTGACACACTGACCTACAACCACCAAGGAGAATTTAGCTTAGTCTGCCTTGAAGACAGAGAAATAAATAAGAACTATTGATTTGTGTAAGGGAAGCATTTTAAACAGCATTAGTCATCATGTGTCAGTTTGTGTGTAAGTGTGTACCTCACAGAGCTGCTGCTAGCTCTTTAATTATTACTCAGGATCCAGACTAACTCACCGCATGAAGAGCACTTATTGATTTCGGCTGTGCAGACAGCCAGGACACAATTACTTCATGGCAACTCAGTGAGCAGGTGGCAGAAGGGGAAGACAGAGGTGGTGCTTATCTTCTATCAGGTGTCCATGTGAGAGAGACACTACAGCTCCTTTGGTAAAGGAGATGAACTCTGCATCAGCGATATGCCACTCACACCATGAAGATGTGGGGGCGGGTGTTAGGGAGTGGGAGGGTCATGTGACTGATATTTGTCACACTCATGAGTGACATATGTTATGACAAACCACACAAAGACTCTAAGAAGTCCCTCCCACGGGAAGTCTATAGCCTACCTGTGTAGAGAGTTTGAGGGAGGAGGAGAGGCCTGGGTACAGTTACAGACTGGCTTGTGATTGATCTGTGCACAGTGTGAAGTTCCGTGTCAGTGCTAGTTGTTGTGGTAGACTGGGGCTTAGGTGGTCAGGCATGTTCTTCACACGCTAAAATGTGCTGTTTCAATGTACTTCCTGCCCACAAAAACAACTTTCTGAATCAAAACACGGTTTAAAACTAAAAACAACACAAACCACAATCAAACTGAGAGAAAAACTAATCCAACTTGCTTTGCTTGGTGGATTTAATTCACTGACTGTAGTAATGATGATGGGATATTATATTTCTGCCTCAACCGACACGCAAATAAGAAATGTAAATATGTCTAAATGTTTAGAATAGACATGAGTGGGTTGCCTACTGAGGCTTTGTGATTGTGGTTGTCTGGATGTTATAGAGCTGTCTGATAATCCTCTCAGAGAGCACTGACGTTCTAGAGTAGTGCTGTGATATAGGCCTATTGTTATTTTATGAGTGGAGCTGAACAGATCCAGAGCCCTGAACAAGCTGAGAGAGAGAATTCCCTGCATGGCTACACAGTACACAGACATTGCATTTAGAAACAGGTCTTAACTAGATAACGGCTGCCGTGGTGAACCTACTAACCCTCCAATGCATGCCTTCTCCATGTCTAGCCAGACTGCACTGGAAACCACGGTTAAAAATTCATTTGGTGGAGGGGAGATGGAGGGTTAGGCTCAGTGGAGACCTGGTGAGTGGAGTGCCACTACTGTATGCCTCATCACGGCTGCCTCCTCTGCGCTGCACTTACATAATTTACACAACTAGCGAGGGGAGGCGAGAACGGCAGGGGCAGAGCCACAGGGAGCTCACGTCCAATCACATATGGCCATGTGGAGAGACAAAATGAGAGGAGCGAGGAGCTCCGGCCGCAGCCATTCTTGATGGCTTCGCGTTGAGACGCCTCTTCGACGCACTGATAGACGGGGAGAGCGATAGCTAGACCACCACTATTTACAGAGCAAGGCTGAATGTAGATGCAGCAGAGGCAAGGAGTCCCAGCACATTAGAGGTGCACTGATCCAAGACCATGGCATGGTTATTTATTAATTAGCTGAACTTAGCTAACTGCCTGCTTAGATGAGCTGCTAAACCCAGTTGCATTTTACCCATGGTTGCAGCTTCAGCCCCAGTCAGCTACATTTTTGACGTAATGCAGGGCTTAATATAATATAGCCTAGCAGCTTTTTGTTCTAGCTTTTTGTAATATAGTAGCTTTTTGTTCTTCAAATTGTCTTCAAATTCGATTTCATAAAGTAATAGCAAAAATCTGATTCCTTGATGTTTCTATTCCCCCAAAGATCACAATATTCTAAAACTTGAAACAAGTTTAATATAAAAATACAGTTAGCAGACTGTCTGTTGTAATACAGCCAACTGTAAATCCAATTGTACAAATTTGGCAGCAAAATGTTCTGTAAAATCTGTAGAATATAATAATTGGCATAGTATATTAAAAAAAATAACATTCACACATATCTCCTAACAGCATTGTATTGTTGTGAATAAATACACTCCAACATAAACCAAATCATGCCTTTCATGTTTTACTTTTTGAGTTCAATGGCACCACAATACCGTGCACTGACAATATATTTTTTTTTTGTTGTGTGCCAATTTTAACACCTCACAGTTGGGGTGTCAGCACATTGAATTGTGTATAGAAACACATCCTTTTAACAGAGAAGAAACACATCTCCAATGGGCTGCAATTCTCCCCAGTGAATCCCCCTCTTGTCTTCTCCAGTGAGTTTTTGGCAGGCCGGGTAATACACAGGAAATAGCTGGCACATACAGTAACACTTTTCTGTACCTGAGCACAAAGGCAGCAGAGCTTTGGAACACATCTTAGCCTGGAGTTTGGGCTTAGGAAACAAACGGCTAGGATTTCACATCAGTGAGAGGGAGATGGGGGTTAGACTTTCCATTTGCTTATTTTGTTGATGCAGGCTTTATAGTCTGAAGTGTTTTGGTGATTTGTTTCATTACTTCAGAAATCATTTAGAGAAGTGCCACGGAAAGGCAGTCAAAACTTCTGGAATCATTTAGAAAACAGGCAGTGAGCAGGGAGGAGGTGGAATGTCAATGTGGTCATTACCAGGCAGTTCCTTTCATCATTCCAGAGACAACCTCACACATACGCTTTGTTTCAATGTCTTCTCCAGCACTGAGCTGAGAGAGCCTAAGCCACTTGGACAATTCATTTAGGATAACGCCTTGACGAAAAAGAGGAGAAATTCCTGTGCATATGCCAAATCATGTCTGATAAATGTAGCTATCCTAAATGCTGCCTTCGACTCAAAAGGCATTTTCAAGTTGAGACGCAAAAATGTCAGCCAAGACACAAGTGATTATTTTCATAACCTGTCGAAAGACAATCTAAAACACGGACGTATAATTATTTCATGAATGCAAATGAAAAACACTAAAAGGATATTTAAAAGAAAATTCACATAAAAACACGGAATAAAAATTATCTGGGGTATTTTTTCCTTCCTTCAGTCTTCGGGAAAAGAGAAATGCATTTCTGCCTACATCTCTAAATTGGATGCAATATATTGCCTCTCCAAAGCTCATTTTTCACTGGCTTGCGGGATCCATAGGCCATGGCAGGCAATGCGTATCTGCCTGCTTCCCCTGGCCTCGGGTGCTAATATGTGGAAACTGGCCCCGGGATATGGAGCACAACCAATGGAAGAGGAGGCAGAGGGACAGAGGAAATAATCAATCCCTAATCGCTGAGAAGAAGGGGGTAGGAGGGAGCGAAGGACAGGAGTAGGAGAGAAGAGAAAGAGGAGAAAGACGAGAGTGTTTACCAGCAAACATTTGGGCGCTGTCAGCTGACTGTCAGCAGCGCTCCAGGATGTAAGGGGGAGAAGTGGAGTTATATAATGACAATGTTAAATCAATCTGCACACACACAGAGACAGAGAGAGAGAGAGATAAACATACTGTAGACAGAGAGAAAGAGAGAGCGAGAGAGAGAGAGCGAGAGAGCGAGAGAGCGAGAGAGCGAGAGAGAGAGAGAGAGAGAGAGAGAGAGAGAGAGAGAGAGAAAGAGAAAGAGAGAGAGGAGGAAGAAAAACTGAGGGGGAGAGATGGCTGAAAAAAGGGACAACAAAAGCAACGGGGACAGCATTGACAACAAAATCATACAGAGCCTTGCCCCATCAGGGCAACAGGGAGAGGTGTGTGGGACTAGGGGACTGAAGGGAGATCTCAGGTGAATAGTTCAATATGCATGATGGGGTGCATCCAGTTTAGTGCATCCATCATGTATGCATTATCTTGGCACAGTGTCCAATGTAAGCAATGCTTATATGCCCCTGAAGTCACATGGCTGCCTGTGTACCTCTGAGCAGCAGAGCTCTTGGGTGCTGTCCAAGCAGGCAGAATGAAGTTTCAGATCAGCCAAGCCTCACAGCTAGCCAATACCCACTGAGTCCACTAACAACCTTTAAAAGTATGCTCAACCCCACAGAGCCCACCCAGACACTATCTTAGAACAGCAATGAGTTATTACAATGTCAATGTCGTACCACTGATAATACTGTCCTGTAATGTCATCGCAAAAATATATTTTATACTCATTATTTCATTTAATTTTATAATATGACAACAAGAGAGCCTGCTTTGTAATATCTCGTAATATCTCTCCATCTCCACACATATGCGCTGCTCACACACAAACCCACACACCCACCCACTCACACTTTAAGCACAGTTAGCTCAAGGTGCATTCTCTTCTGTGACCTTGCTGTTACACTTGTGCGGAGCAATGAATAACTATCACATTTCTTTGGCTGACAGCTGACACCAAGAGGGCCAGGTGATATACGAGACATGACAAGTGATTCTAATTAAATGTAGAGATGGTGGATATAAAGTGGCAGGAAGGGAACACATCCTGTCCAGGCTGAGAGCGCTGGGCGGACCAGAATGCACTGCTCCAAATGAGATGAGCAGGGCTGTCAGGGAGGGTTGCCTCAGCCTCAGCTGTCCCCTAAACCTGGGCTCTACTCTCTTGGGCGACTGACAGGTTTCAGCTGGAGGGGAAAAGGCACACCACAAACCTCCTGCCCTTCCACAACAACAAACACATGACACACTGTGAGGCATCACCGATGCAAAGCGAATACCAGGATCAAGCGCATTTGTCACATTGTTGATTATTAACAAGGTACAAAGCACGGTGGTCTGACTGTATCCCAAGCCCGGATGAAACTTGTCATGGACTACAGAGGAGACAACGGCAGACACAGTCAACATGAAACGGTAAGAAAGACGCCCCACTGTTCATGCTGCCTCCCTATGTCCCTTCACCACCCAGGTTGGGCTGGGAATAAAGAGGCAGACATGGAAAGTGTTTTTCCGAGACAGAAGCATTTGTTTTGTCAGGAGAGGACTCAGCGGTACTCAGGCTAACATGAGTGTGTCAGTGTGTGACACAGGACTGCACTTCTAGAGGACATTCAGGTGGCCTTCAGCCACCCAATCAGACCCCAGAGGACGGCCACACTACATCGGTTAGCCCCCGACCCCCCTGGAATGACTTTGGTCCCCAGAGTCACGGTCAGCCGGCTGACAGCCAATCTGGATCCTCCGCTCGTCTCTGTCGTCAGCTCTGGGAACGCCAGATGGCGTCCACTCGGAAGAGAAGGAGCAGTAGTCTGTCATAAACCCATCTAGATCTCCGGCCAGAAAATCTGTGTTTGATAATACAAAGTCATGCCTCGCCGCTTTCTGTTCTCTCCTGCAAAGTCTGGATTGCAACCTGTCTGTTTTTCCACTATGGCAGCAGCATCATGTCTGGAACATGGAAAGGCCTTCTCTCATATTTGAACACACTGGATAGTAAGGGGTGTAGACTGTACAGAACAGTAAGGGTTGTAGACTGTACAGAACAGTAAGGGGTGTAACACTGTACAGAACAGTAAGGGGTGTAGACTGTACAGAACAGTAAGGGGTGTAGACTGTACAGAAAAGGGGTGTAGACAGTACAGAACAGTAAGGGGTGTTACACTGTACAGAAACGTAAGGGGTTTAACACTGTGGAGAACAGTAAAGGGTATAAACTGTACAGAACAGTAAGGGGTGTAACACTGTACAGAACAGTAAGGGGTATAAACTGTACAGAACAGTAAGGGGTGTAACACTGTACAGAACAGTAAGGGGTGTAACACTGTACAGAACAGTAAGGGGTATAAACTGTACAGAACAGTAAGGGGTGTAACACTGTACAGAACAGTAAGGGGTGTAACACTGTACAGAACAGTAAGGGGTATAAACTGTACAGAACAGTAAGGGGTGTAACACAGTACAGAACAGTAAGGGGAGTAACACTGTACAGAACAGCAAGGGGTGTAACACTGTACAGAACAGTAAGGGGTGTAACACTGTACAGAACAGTAAGGGGTGTAGACTGTCCAGAACAATAAGGGGTGTAACACTGTACAGAACAGTAAGGGGTGTAGACTGTCCAGACAGGTAAGGGGTGTAACACTGTCCAGAACAGTAAGGGGTGTAACACAGTACAGAACAGTAAGGGGTGTAACACAGTACAGAACAGTAAGGGGTGTAGACTGTACAGAACAGTAAGGGGTGTAACACAGTACAGAACAGTAAGGGGTGTAACACAGTACAGAACAGTAAGGGGTGTAACACAGTACAGAACAGTAAGGGGTGTAGACTGTACAGAACAGTAAGGGGTGTAGACTGTACAGAACAGTAAGGGGTGTAACACAGTACAGAACAGTAAGGGGTGTAACACAGTACAGAACAGTAAGGGGTGTAACACAGTACAGAACAGTAAGGGGTGTAACACAGTACAGAACAGTAAGCGGTGTAACACAGTACAGAACAGTAAGGGGTGTAACACAGTACAGAACAGTAAGGGGTGTAGACTGTACAGAACAGTAAGGGGTGTAACACAGTACAGAACAGTAAGGGGTGTAACACAGTACAGAACAGTAAGGGGTATAAACTGTACAGAACAGTAAGGGGTGTAACACTGTCCAGAACAGTAAGGGGAGTAACACTGTACAGAACAGCAAGGGGTGTAACACTGTACAGAACAGTAAGGGGTGTAACACTGTACAGAACAGTAAGGGGTGTAGACTGTCCAGAACAATAAGGGGTGTAACACTGTACAGAACAGTAAGGGGTGTAGACTGTCCAGACCAGTAAGGGGTGTAACACTGTCCAGAACAGTAAGGGGTGTAACACAGTACAGAACAGTAAGGGGTGTAACACAGTACAGAACAGTAAGGGGTGTAGACTGTACAGAACAGTAAGGGGTGTAACACAGTACAGAACAGTAAGGGGTATAACACAGTACAGAACAGTAAGGGGTGTAGACTGTACAGAACAGTAAGGGGTGTAACACAGTACAGAACAGTAAGGGGTGTAACACAGTACAGAACAGTAAGGGGTGTAACACAGTACAGAACAGTAAGGGGTGTAACACAGTACAGAACAGTAAGGGGTGTAACACAGTACAGAACAGTAAGGGGTGTAACACAGTACAGAACAGTAAGGGGTGTAGACTGTACAGAACAGTAAGGGGTGTAACACAGTACAGAACAGTAAGGGGTGTAACACAGTACAGAACAGTAAGGGGTGTAACACAGTACAGAACAGTAAGGGGTGTAACACAGTACAGAACAGTAAGGGGTGTAACACAGTACAGAACAGTAAGGGGTGTAACACAGTACAGAACAGTAAGGGGTGTAACACAGTACAGAACAGTAAGGGGTGTAACACAGTACAGAACAGTAAGGGGTGTAGACTGTACAGAACAGTAAGGGGTGTAACACAGTACAGAACAGTAAGGGGTGTAACACAGTACAGAACAGTAAGGGGTGTAACACAGTACAGAACAGTAAGGGGTGTAACACAGTAAAGAACAGTAAGGGGTGTAACACAGTACATAACAGTAAGGGGTGTAGACTGTACAGAACAGTAAGGGGTGTAACACAGTACAGAACAGTAAGGGGTGTAACACAGTACAGAACAGTAAGGGGTGTAACACAGTACAGAACAGTAAGGGGTGTAGACTGTACAGAACAGTAAGGGGTGTAACACAGTACAGAACAGTAAGGGGTGTAACACAGTACAGAACAGTAAGGGGTGTAACACAGTACAGAACAGTAAGGAGTGTAACACAGTACAGAACAGTAAGGGGTGTAACACAGTACAGAACAGTAAGGGGTGTAACACAGTACAGAACAGTACAGAACAGTAAGGGGTGTAACACAGTACAGAACAGTAAGGGGTGTAACACAGTACAGAACAGTAAGGGGTGTAGACTGTACAGAACAGTAAGGGGTGTAACACAGTACAGAACAGTAAGGGGTGTAACACAGTACAGAACAGTAAGGGGTGTAACACAGTACAGAACAGTAAGGGGTGTAACACAGTACAGAACAGTAAGGGGTGTAACACAGTACAGAACAGTAAGGGGTGTAACACAGTACAGAACAGTAAGGGGTGTAACACAGTACAGAACAGTAAGGGGTGTAACACAGTACAGAACAGTAAGGGGTGTAACACAGTACAGAACAGTAAGGGGTGTAACACAGTACAGAACAGTAAGGGGTGTAGACTGTACAGAACAGTAAGGGGTGTAACACAGTACAGAACAGTGAGGGGTGTAACACAGTACAGAACAGTAAGGAGTGTAACACAGTACAGAACAGTAAGGGGTGTAACACAGTACATAACAGTAAGGGGTGTAACACTGTACAGAACAGTAAGGGGTGTAACACAGTACAGAACAGTAAGGGGTGTAGACTGTACAGCCTCTATAGACTCCTGGAACACGTTACTCTATAGAGATTATCCTGACACTCCATTTGTTGGATAAATTGGAGAAGTGACAGACATTACCTCTCCCCTTACTAATCCACTGTAATGAAAGTAATTGGCAGAAAGACAGAGGCACGGCAACTAGTGGAAGAGTCCAGTTTTAAACAAACACCTCTGAAAAACAGGTAACACTGAAAGCAGTGACCTCAGATGTTGTAGGTCAGAGATGACACACTAGTGGAAACTTCTGTGTTTTCCTGATCCTCCACCAGAAACATGGAGATCAGCAGCAGAAGAAAGAAAGAGGTCCTTGCATCCAGTTTCTCCCCTGCCTATTACATTAATAACATAAGTGGCATTCCAACTGGCTGTGTGCCAACAGAGCTGACTGAATCAGAGGATAAAACATGACATAACAAACTACCAGGGAAATACCATGTTACTGGCATTGGATCTAAAGGTGTTCTGAAAACACATCAGGATTAGTTTACTGACTATCAGCAATCAACGTGTCCCATTGCCTTATTAATTGAGACTCGCCAGAGAAATAGACTTTACAGGTATACTGAGGGGATTTGCTAGAACACAGTGGATTCTTTAGATGAGGAATGAGTCCAGTCATAGAAGTGCAGCAGATCAAACAGTCAAAGGTGTTTAGTGAGCAGCGATGGCAGCTCAATCTGGACAGCACTCTTCAGGATTAACCGGAGGCGGCTTCATTTGTGCTTTATTATCCCCAAACTTGTGTGGTGAAATGAAAAGAAAGGACACAGCAGGAGGCTTGGAGGCCTTGATGAAGAGAGAAAAAGGGACATGTTTTTTGTTTAGTTACAATGTGATGATATCTGTTTTACAAGGGCAAAAGGCCCTGAGATTAAATCACATTTCAAGTGTGGGCGCCGAGTGGCGCAGTGGTCTAAGGCACTGCATCGCAGTGCCAGCTGTGCCACTAGAGATCCTGGTTCGAATCCAGGCTCTGTCGTAGCCGGCCGCGACCGGGAGACCCATGGGGCGGCGCACAAGTCGTTCAGGGTAGGGGAGGGAATGGCCGGCAGGGATGTAGCTCAGTTGGTAGAGCATGGCGTTTGCAACGCCAGGGTTGTGGGTTCGATTCCCACGGGGGGCCAGTATGAAAAATAAAATAATGTATGCACTCTTGTATGCTATTGGTTGGCCTCAGTCCATTCCCTGGCCCAGCCCACAATCCCTCTATTTTGGGTGCTTCACAAAGCCGCTGATGTGATTAGAGAGGATGATGATTACAGTTACATAACAGCATCAAATACATTTGCTGCCTGAACATAGCACAGTGGCAGCAGGAAATCACTGAGGCTCTCAAATCTCCCTTTCTCTCTTGGTTGCTCCTGTGCGCCCTCTCCCTCCGCCTGTCCCTCCCTGCACCCAACACCCTCGACTCCCAGTGCACACAGACACACCCCTCTCTCCTCCCCAACCCCCCTCTAGTCAATTAAAGTCACAGCAAAGGATTAAGGTGAAGTAGGTCAATGGAGCATTTCTGGGGGAAAATGAAACAACCCTCATCAGATGTCACCGTGGCGACGTTGTACACTGACAGAGGGGAGGACCCAGACCCGGACCAGGAGAGAGTCATGGGAGAGCTGAGGGTCGAGCAGCAGAATGATCTCACCCTCCCTGGGCTAGGGCTGGCTGGGGCTTGGCACTCTGGCTGAGCCAGGCCCAGGCCTCCTCTACTCTACTCCCCTCCCCTCCCCACCCTGCTGCTGCTGCAGTGCAGCTCACAGGAAGGCCCCCTGGGGGGAGCCTGGGGAGCTGGGCTCTGATGGTGGCAGAGTTGGATGCCCTCTATAGAGCGCCTCCTCTCCACTCACTCACCCCCACAGATCCTCTTCAAATGCAGGATTAGAGCGGTGCTCGTGGCCATGAGAGGCCCATGGCTCCGGTGCAAGCAGGCCATGCCAACAGCAGACAGAGACTGTGCAGGCAGAGACAGCAGAGACAGTGTAGTCTTGTTGTAAGGCAGTTTCAGAAGTGGCCTCCATGCTGTGTGATGGAGACTTTGCAGGGAGCCAAGCAGGGAGGGCTTTCCCCGGACGGATGAACAGCCAGCCAGCCAGACACAGAGAGAAGTGGTGATCTGGAGACAGAAAGGGCTCTATACTATAGTACTGTAAAGCATAGTATGTTGGTGTGTTCCTGACCTAGTACTCAGCCTGAGATTTAGCTGATGTAAGGTGTGATAAGGTCAGGAGAGCCAAGCTGCAGCCCCACCACAGTCAGAAGGATTTGCAGCACCATGTCTAATTCTCCCTGATGACCACTAAAGGGTCTTAGTGCAGGATATTAAAGAATTCCTTTTGACATAAGACAGTCCATACACTTCCCCGTCTTCAGCTCATAATCATAAGTCTGTCTCACTCTCCCACATCGGAAAGAAAAGGCTGTCTGTTATCATAATATGTATACTGAGATGTATGTATGTATACCATGTAGAACAAGTGTAGCACAAGCCTCTGTTGGGTTATTTACTTGAACTTTATTTTGTTTTTCTTGTCTTTCCATTATCACTGAACAGATCATGTTGATAATTTTTCTTATTTGGTCCAATTAACCATTATGGGACAACTAATACAAATATTGTAGTATCAGTCTTGATGAAGCATGAAACAAAGCATATAAATCAATGCATTCTGCAGCAAAGAACGAGCAGACTCTCTTCACTTTAATGAAGTAAACAGCAGTGCTTTGGTATTTTATGGTTCGCTCATCCATGCTTATAATTCCATATTGGAATAGTTGAAGATGGCTCAGTGAGTGTGTTCATTCCAATATTCTATTCAGAGCGAGGTGCCCAATAAACATTTATCTGAGAGTCAACTAAAGCCCATAGAAAGGCCATGGTCACAAATAGGATAGGTCTGTTTCCTATATAATACTTTCTCTTGCAGGTGGATGAAGCCCAATTTTCACAAACATGAATCATAAAGAACACACATCCATCAATAGTAAGACATATGATCTATAGTTGTGATCTTCTAATCAACTCCAGTTTATGCTCTTGAATGTCTCTCAACACAAGTTGTGTACATAAATTATTAACTAAATGAAAGCAAATGGCTTCTCTCTAGAGCAAGGGTATGCAGTATTATATATTATTATTATAACAATGTTATAATTATTGCCAGATGATGATATAATCAGCTTCAGATGGGAGAGAAAAAGACACTGACAGACAACAGCTGACTGATCTGGTCTGCTGGTTGAAATCAAAAGCTGTTGAGCCTGAAACATTGACTACCGATAAAGACATGTAAGGCATGACTAACACGTCAACACTATAAAGGCAATGTCAAGGCCATGATTTTAGCTTGAGTCCATCTCTTATTACTGCCTCCAAAATGAGCCTATATGATCATAATATATCGTAGCCATCATTTCAATTATACTTGGACAGCAATCGAGACGCCTCTATGTGCTGTGTAACAGTTTACACATCAGGAATTCCAACTGTTACCAGATAAGAAGACAAGTGAAACAAACATGATCAGTTGCAAGACCAATCGGAGGAGTTCATGGTTTAAACCAGCCAGGGAGCCCATTCATCTTGCCTATCACGTCACAGGAGAAATGACAAGTTGTGAGGCAGATCATTTAGATTAGATTAAAGCTGTCAAAGACAAGTAAGTCAATATCAATGGAGAACACAGATAGGTCTGCTGGGCCTGTTTATATAATAAGGTAAAAGGCCTGGTCAGCATGGTACAGACATATAGTCCTAATATACACTGAGTATACAAAACATTAATAACTGCTCTTTCCATGACATAGACTGACTAGGTGAATCCAGGTGAAAGCTATGATCCCTTGTTGATGTCACCTGTTAAATCCACTTCAATCAGTGTAGTTGAAGGGGAGTAGACAGGTTAAAGAAGGATTTTTAAGCCTTGAGACAATTGAGAGATGGATTGCGTATGTGTGCTATTCAGAGGGTGAATGGGCAAGACAAAAGATTTGAACGGGGTATGGCAGTAGTTGCCAGGCATACCGGTTTGTGTTAAGAACTGCAGCACTGCTGGGTTTTTCACGCTCAACAGTTTCCTGTGTGTATCAAGAATGTGTCAAGAATGATCCATCACCCAAAGGAAGCATTGGAGTCAACATGGGCCAGCATCCCTGTGGAACACTTTCGACACCTTGTACAGTCCATGCCCCGCCAAATTGAGGCTGTTCTGAGGGCAAAAGGGGTTGCAACTCAATATTAGGAAGGTGTTCCTGATGTTTTGTACACTCAGTGTAACTCTGCATTGTTTCTCACAATACAAGCTGGTTTTAGACTCAAGCATTTAGATGGATTCTTTCATTCATTCTTTGAACAACTGCCTTAAAAAAATCATAAATGCCTTTTGAGAATAAATAAACATCTTAAAAGTGTATTAGAACTGTTTCCTTTGAAAGGCATGTAAGAGTTGTCTGTCTAGACTGTAGTTGGACGATGTTAAATTCAGAGGTCTGTCCAGAGCATCCACGGTGGTATACTACACAGGACAAAGGACCTAGACTCAACATGATCAGACATACCATCCACAGCAGCATAGCAGTGCAAAGAGGGGCATTTGGAAAGATAGGACTCTGTATGAAGCTCTAGAGTGGCTCAATTCTGTGTATCACTTGTCGAAAATGTAGATATTATTTTGAAGGAGAAAAAATAGAATAAAGAGAGAAATATTGCTGGCAAGACTAAGTCAATCTGACCCTTTTGGGAAATGGATGTGACCGTGTGAAATTCCACGGCCTTGTCGCTGGGGGATAAAAAAAAAAGGGATGCAATCTGCTCTGATCTATGCATTGTGAAGGCAAAAGTCAGGTTAGTCAGATTTACGTCACTATTTGTTTGGTCTTTCTTTATTTTCTCTCCCACAAACCCTCCTTCCTGCTTCCTCTTTCAGCCGAGCCTTTAGGAAATGAATCGGTTTACATTCGGTTCCTTATTTAAATGAAGTAGGCGGGAGGCGGGAGGGTATTTGAATCACTTATATAAATATTTACATTCACATGGGCTGACCCCTGGAATAGCCTATTACTTCATCTCTCTCACCCAAAGGCCCCCACGTCCAGACACGCTTACTTACCTCCGCCACTCAGCCATTCAATAAAATTCCTCCCAGCCCAGAGACATTAGCATAGCCACGCATAGCTCCACGGGCCAGACTGAGACTATTCCAGCACCGCTTTGTTCTCAGCTTTGTTCTGTGGGGACACATATAAATGCCTGCTATGTGAGACTCATGAGCAGGGTATGGGGGGGTAGTGTGGGCTCACTGGAGAAACTGGCAGATCTTCCGCGCCTTCCCTCAAATGCTTTGACAGGGAGTAATAAATTGATCATAGCATTGGGGTGCGATGCCGACCTTGAGATTTCCTGCTTAAGTGCCTGCCTGCTGGGCAGCGGAGCGCTGGAGGAAGAGCAGCGAGAGTGGTTATCGCATCGCTAAACTGCACCGTCTAGGGTTATGCTGGGAAAGCAATGCATGTCGGTGATCAGGGACGGATCTCAGAAGAGACAGGGCTCCTGCATCTTTAATTGTTCAGAGGAGCTGAGCCTCATCACAATTATAGAGCATTCAGGAAGACTCCAAACTCATTTAGCTCTCCCCATTAGGGAACAGGAATCCACTAAACACAAATTCCAATTCTGCCGCCTGCGGCAAAAGACCTTCTAAAAAAAAAAAAAAAAAAAAGATTAATAAGATAAGAGATTTAAGAATATCCAAAAGAAGGAATAAAATATGTGTTATTGTAAGTGAAACATATCTCAATGTGTCAGTAAGGTGCTGGGAAGAGGGGAGGAGGTGTAGGGGAGGAGTGGGACAATGTGTTGGCATGTTGGGGACAATCGGACAACACCACAAATCACGCTCCGTTCCATGGCTCAGTATTTTCAAAATGTGTCTTCCTCACCATGGCTGTGAATGAAAATGTATGCCCACCAGAGACCAACCTATGCACAGAGCAATACACCTAGTCTTCCTAATGAACCTCCTGCTCTCCCTACCCAGTACCTCTAATCTACTTTCCCTGTGCCTGATGAGGGGAATTACAGATCTAAATGAAACATGTTCATCCAATGAGAACCGTATCGTGCATGAGTTGCATGATTGAAGAAGCAATAATGCATTAAAATAACTAAACACAAATGAATTAAAGCAATGTTCTACACCACACTTGTCACAGATTAAACACATAAACAATTTGTAATTCTAATCAGGAGAATACGTGTACAAGCCTGAGCATGGTGGCATTCTTGGAATATTAACCCAGCGAAAACAATAGGGCCTTAGAGTGCTATTCTGGCTGTTGTTAATAGAGGCTTCTGGATGACCTCACACCATAGGTCCCTGGATAGGTGTCCCAGGCCACCTGCAGTAAGTGCAGCTCAGAGTACAGTTTTATTTTTCAGAGGGACAATTATACAAATTGTAATGCCAAATACACCAGAATGGCTTTCCACCGGGTGTTGGGTGTTCTTGAGTGGTCCAATTTCAGTCTTGACTTAAATGTGCTTGAACATCTGAGACGGTTTGAATATTGCTGTCCATCAATGATTCCCAACCAAATGTACTGAGCTTGAGCAATTTTGACAAAAACAATAGTTATGTGTTACCCTAAGAGTTAGAAGTTGGTAGAATCTTAATCAAAATTATACACAGTTGTATTGGCTGCCAAAGGTGCTTCCACCAAGTATTACCTCTGGGGTGTGAAGACATACGCAAATGATACATCTTCATTTTTTATTTTCTATTAATTCGTAAAATGTTCTATAATTTTTATTTCACTGAAAATGTGGAGTAGGTTGTGAAGATTGATAGGAAAAAAATTGAATAACATTTTCAGGCAGAAAAATGTGAAGACTGCAAGGGGTGTGTAGACTTTCACTAGGCAGTGTAGGTAAGATATACTGAAGAAAACTGTCACCATTATGCACCTGTAGAGGGCATTGTACTGCATAAGCAGAGAACTGTGTCCCTGCAACATACAGTACATGCCTCTTAGTGTGGAAGACAGAGAGGGTGACTCTACTGTACAGTTTGTCACCATGAGTCTCTCTCAGTGTAATCTACCCCACTCAATATGGCTCTTTAGTAATCATGATCACATACAAAAGGGGGGAAATCAACATAATTTCCTTAATTCCAGCACATCTGTTTCACATCTGACCAGCAGTCATACAGACAGATTTGGTAAGGATTTCTTCCCCTGCTGTGGAGAATGTAAACATGCCGTTTGCAGCACGTTGTTAACTCAAACGATATGTGAGCCTCTGGGCAGAGTTCACACTCCAACCTTGGGCCCTCTGGCTTGGCTGCCCTGCTGGGCTGGACTGGACTCAGGAGAGATTGTTCTCCTGGATCATGTCAACTTTCCCTAGAACGCCTGGTCTCAGACCAGCTCTGGGACCCAGAGCAAACAAAGGCTGGGATCACTTGGCAGCGTGGCGTGTGCACTGGAGAGCTAAGGTTGCATAACGCTGCTGCCCACTTCAAGACTCCTCTTAATGAGGAGCGAGCCTTTCAATGCTACTCACAATGAAGAGGGGGTGAAACGAGAGAGAAAAAGACCACGACTGCACTAGTTAATCCTCTACGAAACTGTTAGTAAGTGGCTGTTTGAGACCTCTCTCATTCAGCTGGTATTCTGGCTCTCATCCACATGATTGGCATCATTTATAAGAGTAAACATTGTGCCGGGTGACAGGTATCAAAGCTGCATAGACCAGCGCTTCTGTAATCACACAGATACTTCAACACATGGCATGTAGTCATCTATCTCCTTCTCCTTAGAGGCAACTGAACCAACCCCCTATTAAAATGGATAATACCCAGCGGGCCAACTACTGTTGTCTATACACCTCCTTTCACAGCCAGACTTACGCTGCAGCTAAAAAGAGGAGACAGCCAACCCCATTTAGGCATAGGTTTGTTGACACTGAGTGACATGTAAACTACACCCACATGTACAGTATAAGGGAATAAATAATTTAGCTATCTGTGTGGTGCCTTTCCTACGTACTTTATAAGGTGCAGAGAGTGGTTTCTCCTCTATCACCCTGCTTTGTGAGCATGAGGGGGTGGGTTTAAGAGGTGGGGTATTATCTATGGATCTTGCCACCCCAGTGCACTCACTGGGATAATGTTCTTATTGGGCGTGATCCTCCAACTGCAGAAGTCATGCTGTCTTTACTCAGAAAAGCAGAGGGGTGGAGGTGGTGGGTCTGTTTCTCTCCCTCAGACACCCACATGTCTGAAGAAGAGAAGATAGCAAAGGGTTTCGTAAAAAGTATTCAATCTGCTCAAAGAATCAACATAACAAAGCAATGTAGAATTTAAATTGAAGTTCATAGGACAGTGCATAGGTAATGAACTGCCCAACAAGGTCAAACATAAGGAGGCACATAATTTAACAAAAATAAAACAAGGTACTTCACTGCACTAAGTGTAAACTAACTGAATTACTAGTTAGACTGATATATTTTATCAAGGTAAAGGACTTCAATAAAGACATTGAAACTGTGGTTACATGAGTCTTCACTGAGCATACTCTACAGTATGCACCTGTTCCACAGTTGTCCAGACAGACAGACAGACAGTGTCATATGAACCAAAAAGAGAGCTTGAAATCTGTGCTCTGTCCTGTGGCAGGATGTATAATATAACCCAGAGGGATAAACAGTGCCATAACAGCATTATAACATAACAAAAAACTATAATACAGTGAGTGTCCAGTTATGCTGTATG